>NC_136510.1:91532668-91615168 GCF_053919585.1 Euprymna scolopes
CGTATCCTTCACCGCCTGCCTTTTTAATTTATTGAGTCTAACTTATCACCCGGCTTGGTACCGTCAATTGTTGCATGCTTTATAAGAACCCAATTCCGCAGGATCTATAATTTTTCTTACAGGGCATTTCTAATGTTTACCTGGCAAGCTACACATCTTGCGAAAAATGTTTATGGACATTAAAAACACACAAAACAACAAATATCAAAAAAAGAAAATCTCCCTTTTGGCTTATCACATTCGAAAAAAAAAACTCTCAAAATACCCGTTTACGTAATTTTCTTTATTGTCTCCTTTCTAAAATTCTAACTTATTTCTAGGCCAACCATCCGTCTCAAGTAACGTTTCATTTTATTTTCCTATGACTTGTTTCTTTCCATTTTAATGTATCTAACTGAATTCCTGCCGTTAAAATACAATAACAGTATACATGTATTGAAGACAATTTACAATATTCATTCACCATGAAAACATTTTAAAAAAAAACACATTTATACATTTAACTATGATTTCCATTTAATTTTCAATTATAACTTTTTTACGAAATTTTTTTCTGTTAAAACAACAATAACAATGTCAACAAAATTGTCCCTTTAAAAAAAAAAATCCCAAAACATGGACAGCTGTAAAGTTCAACTGTGGACACAAAATACCTTTTCAATTAAAGTGCATTCATAAGCAGTTTTAAAAAGCATATGCGACTTTTTGAAAATTCTTTTGATTGACAGCTAAGATTCAATAATTCGTCCAAAACAATTGCACACTGACACATTTTTATAACTGACACTGATTCGAATTTTAAAAACAATAAGGGATGACCCCACTTTCTCTACTTGTGTGTATGTGTGTATTTTTAGAACAAAACAATTATTTTATCAATGAATTTTTGGCCGAATGTCATAGTATTTTATTATGTTTTACTCTAAAGTATCTTATAACCTTCGTATATATGTTTCCATGTGTTTTTGTTTTTATTCTAATTGTTTTTTTCTTTGCGGCATATCGAGATTTTTTCTTGTGAGAATGTATACTTTTTCCATTGTGTGTATGTGTATATTTCTTCTAGCTTTTTTTACACTGTGCGTATGTGTGTGTACGTGTCTTTCTTTACTTATTGTACGATTTCGTCTAGCATTTTCCCCTTTGTTTGATTCGATAAAAGGTCTGATGTTTTAGTTGTCATCCTAAAAACACTAAATTTTGGTGATGTTTGCTTAGTTTTTGTCTCATGAGTTTTCCTATCTATTTGCCACTTGGCAGAATTAGGCACACGGTTGGTTTTTATGTGGAGAAATCCAGCCCCCTAAAATGCGACACTCTGGATAGGAAAAAAATTGCCTCAGTCCTGAAGGGTTTCACTTTCACTGATTGAGGACAGACAAGGTGACATGTTGCATCAGGCCATATACTACACTGCAATCTTGTCCCGATGGCCAAGAAACATCAAATTTAATTCATATCTAATATATTGCTAGTTTTAAATGATAGACAGTGCTAATATTGAGTGCCATAAAATCTGGAAACTTGAAAACTGAGATAAGATTAATCATACGTGACTTAATGACTAGTATTTTATTTAATTAACTGGAATGTTTATTGTAATGAGTATTATTTATTCATTTCTTTATTGCCGACTATTATCCTCATCTTTTAATTGTTGTTTCATGACGTTTCGGCCAATTATTCCTCTGCCCTTCGTCAGGTGCCAACTCCGAATCCCCTAAATGCATTCTCAGCACTTACTGCCTTCCATAGTTGTTTCACGTCTCACCGCGTTTTGGAAAGAGACGTTGAATCTACGGTTTCAGGTGAGCATTGCCTGAAGATAGCGGTTTCAATCCTACCCAAAGCCGGTCGGAGGCTTAGTTGGCCAAAACGTGGTGAGACGACAACAACTATGGAAGGCAGTAATTGCTGAGTATACAGTTAGGCGATTCGGAGGTCTTATCCCGTCGCGGTTACCATCTGACGAAGGCCAGAAGTATAGTTGGCCGAAACGTCGTGAAACAACAGCTAAAAGATGGGGATAATAGTCCGCAATAAATAAATGAATAAATAATACTCATCTCAATAAACATTCCAATTAATTAAATAATGTAAACAAATATATTTTTGTCTTTTAATTGAATTCAGATCCCCTCAAAACTAACTGTACAAAAAATGAGAGATTTGAATCAATGCCTTTCCCCGTACTCGAATTTTCGTTAAATAGCATGAAAAACTATATTGACCCCCACCCCAATTTTCCTGTTTCAAAATTGAAAAACTATTCAAAATATCTGTTTTTATACGTTTTTGCGGATATATTTTCAGAGTGTTTACCAAATCCATCCAAACAAAAAAAAGAAAGGAGAAAACTTTGTCGAAGAAAGTTTCTCCGAATGTAATACTATTTATTAATTCATTTACTGCGGACTATCATCCTCATTTTTTTATTTGTTATTTCACGACGTTTCGGCCAACTATTCCTCTGGCCTTCGTCAGGTGGTAACCGTGACGGGATAGGAATTCCGAATCTCCAAGCTGGAATCTCAGTAATTACTGCCATAGTTGTTTCTATCTACAATGCCTCCCCACGGGACAGAGTTAGACACCAGGGTCGTTTTTTAATGTGGAGAAAAGGAACAAAAAATAAAAAGTGTTTCAATCGTGAAGGATTTCTCCTCTACTAACAGAGAACAAGAAATTGAGGTGTAGCATCTGAGTAACAGATATTACTCTTTGATCTTGACCCAAAGGCCAAGCATAGTTGTTTTTTGTCTCCCAACTATGGAGAGCAGTAATTGCTGAGAATGCAGTTCGAAGATTCGGTGTTTCTATCCCGTAGCGGTTACCACCCGACGAAGGCCAGGGGAATAGTTGGCCGAAACGTCATGAAACAACTACTAAAAAATGAGGATAATAATCCGCAATAAATAAATGACTGATATTTTAAAAACAAATCGTAATGTAAAATGGCAAAATTATTGCTTTCAGTTTTTCTTGCTAACTTTTATTTATGCGTTTTATTACATGGAGTTGTTTTTATTTTTAGTTATTTTTATTTATTTATTATTTTTTATTTATTTATTATTTTTTTTTTTTTGCTCCGGATTTTATCACACAAACACACACACACACACACACACACACACTGTCTGTCTGTCTATCTGTCTGTCTCTCTCTCTCTCTCTCTCTCTCAGTCTCTCTCTCTATCTCGCGTTCTTTCTATCTCTCTTTTACGCCCTCTCTCTCTCTCTCTTTATATATATATATGTATATGTATATATATATATATATATATATATATATATAACAGCTATACACTGATTATATATATATACAATATATAACAACAGCTAAAAAATATATACAATATATAACAACAGCTAAAAAAAGTATATATATATATATATATATAATTATTTACGATAATAATATTATTTACTATAATAATCATTAAATTCCTACAGCTACTAGTGTTTCATCCTTTCGAGAATCATCAGTGCAGGGTTTTAAGATTAACACGAGTCGCTAGATTCGAACCCGGCGACAGAAGGCATCCTTGGCTTCATTAGCAAGAACCTTATTTATTCAGCTTCCGTTAACTGCGAGAAATGCTGTTGAATTTTAAGTATTTATTTTTTTAAATGCTTTTTATACGTCTGCCAGAGTAATCTAATCATTACATAATGATGTGCGCATGAGAGCTAAATTGACCGACTTTTAATTCAACTAAAATTGTTCCACGATAAGAAAAGAATTTCTTAAAGGGACTTACATAATTTTTTACTATAATAATTATTATATACCTACAGACACTAGTGTTTCATCCTTTCGGATTTCCTATAATAATTAATGTGTATATATATATATATATATATATATATATATATATATATATATATATATATATATATATATATATATATATATATAATTATTGTATAGCTGTTGTTTTTTATAAAGGGAGTCACACCTCATCAAACCCAAAAAGCCGCTCGAAGATAACGCTTAATGAGTGTGCGCTGGTTAGTGAGAAAACAGCTCGATGATTGTTACTGATGGCAATTTAGTAGAATTTGATTATTTAATGGAGCGGCTCAACAAGAACTTGTTTACATTGGACTTGAAGACGATCATGTTGTAGGAAAACGGGCAAGTGGAACAGAGTTCCAGAGGCGGTCAGTTCTAGTAAAAAAGCTTTGTTCATGGAATCGATGTTTAGATATAGACATGCATAAAGAGAGGGGAAAATTTTTGATAGTGGTTGCAGCTAGTCGAGTGGCTTTTAGAAAGTTTGGCAGACGCTTGACATAAAAATAACGATAAATCAAAGACAGGCTTGCAGCTTCTCTTTTGTAAAGTTGCAAGGAGTAAAGGCCTCCCCTATTAGGTTTCGACGCCGGTTTGGAACTCTATCCTGACAAGATACGCTGTTCCGTACACCCCCTTCCTCTTCAGATGTGGCAATAGGACTTCATTTTGTGACGTATACGGTCCTTGTACAAGTAAATGATTGTGTTGGGTGTGAGATACTTTCTGGAATGATTTATTGGCGTAACCCTTTTTTTCCCCCAGTAACCTTAGCAACAGATTTGATTGCTTAGATGTTAATCCAATGAAAATTAGGTTTTTGCAGATTAGTGCTTATGACGATACAAGCTTTATTATTGTATGATTTCCTATATTTCTATAAACATTATTGGCTACATTTGTGCATACAGATTTGAACTGTATTGGAGGGGGGGGATCCAACGTCCTCACATCCAAATTAAAAAAAAAGAAAAGAATTAGTACATTTGCATTTGAAGCAAGTTTAGACTAGTGACTTCATGAAGTTATATTTCGAAAGAAATAACAACTGAAACATTATGCACATATGTAGACAATCAAGATTGCATAAATAAATAAGATAATGCAAGAATATATACGTACATATTAATAGAGAGAGAGAGAGAGAGAGAGAAACAGACAGACAGCCAGACAGACAGACGCACAGAGAGCGAGAGAGAGAGAGAAATAGGGGGCAATATAAAAAGCTGAAGAGAGATAAATGCGAGAGGATATATATATATATATATATATATATATATATATATATATATATATATATATATATATATATATATATATATATAGACGCGTGTGCATACCCAGTTGTTAGAGAGGACATGAATCCAAGCGGATCAGCAACAGCTGTGAACAGATGTTTTTTTTCTACACTCGAAGCCGAGAAGAAAAAAAAGAGCGAAGAGGGCGTTTGCGATTTAAGTAACGTCGCGTGCCCGTCGCTCTTCAGCATTGCTCTTTTCATGAAGACAACCCACCGGGAAATCCAACACCGACCCGCGGAAGCGTTCTCATCCGAGGTGCGAGAATAAACATCCCCGTCCCCGCTTTTTCCCCTGTTGTCTCTTTCACTTTTCCTTCTCTCTCTCTATCTTTCCATTTTTCTCTTTTTTCTTTCTTTTTTTTATTTATTTATTTATTTTTTTTTTTTTTTGCCTATTTACAGCTGCTCTACTGCAAGTGCCTGGTTTACCCTTAGTTTCTACGTCTTTCAGTGTTTTATGGGTTTTCTGTTTACGTCTTCTTTAAATGTAGCTGCGCTTGTGTTGTTCCTTTAGGTATCGTTTGCTCGTCGCTCTCTCAGTCTGTCACACTAAACTTTGCTTGGATATTTTGTAGAGGAAACATCTATACTATTAGTAAAATTCTAAATGTTTATTTATTTATTTATGCGTGTGTTTGTATATATACCAATAAAACTTTCGGACGGGTGCACCGAATGGAAAAATTAATGTATTTCATGAATGGTGTGAGTCTCTAGATTGTCCTTATCTATATATGGTTCGTATCAAACAACGCCGAGTTACACAAAAAGGCCGAAATTAGGATTTTTGTGCTTTTTCGTTACACTGTCGAAGAGGTTACCTGCTCATTTCAACGGAATTTGGCACTGTCTGTATACAGTTGCGGTAACATCTTTCGGCGTACGGGCAAAACTTCTGGCGTAATGGATACCACGGCTGACTACGAATCAGAAGATTCCAGGTTCGAATCCTGGCAAGTTTGTGATAATTTTAAACATCATTTTATCCAATGTTTACCCGTTATCCTTACCCTTAGGATATTTTTGCTTTTTCAGTGATTTTTTTTTTTTTTGTATGTATCTTTGTGTGTGGGGGGGGGGATTTCCCATACTACGAGTTCACAAGTTAAACGTTGATGGTAAGACGATGTTGAGTGTACTCGATTGTGTGTTAGACTCGGCGTTGTGTGTGTCGACGCGGAGCAGCCCCTAGTATTAAATACTGAAAAAAGCAGACAAATTCTTGATTTTAATTTAAAAAAAATCAACAACAATTGTTTGATTACGTAATTAAAAAAACTAATTAAAAAATATGTTTTGTAAACAAAAAGAAAAAAGAAGCCCCTTATGCTTCCGAAATGCGCCCGCTCGTTCAGCTTTATCTGGGAGTCTTGTATAGTCATTCATCCAGTTAGGATTCGGTTGTACATAATGCAGGATAAACGCCA
This sequence comes from Euprymna scolopes, assembly GCF_053919585.1. Taxonomy (NCBI): domain Eukaryota; kingdom Metazoa; phylum Mollusca; class Cephalopoda; order Sepiida; family Sepiolidae; genus Euprymna; species Euprymna scolopes. The sequence continues at coordinate 91,539,191 of NC_136510.1, forward strand.
CTTTGGCACTCATCGCGGAATACTTAAGTGACCTTGCCAGGTAATACCGACGGGACCGTTCTCAAATGATTTTGTCCTCTTAGAGTGTTCTTTCAGAAAGCCTGAAACGTTAAACTGAAGTGAGATACATGCGAGAGGATATATATATATATATATATATATATATATATATATATATATATATATATATATATATATATAACACGGAAATTACATAATTGTCGATGCAATAATTTATTTCAACCTTATGGAATTTTCAAGCATCTAAACTAGACAATTACATTTTTGATACTGAAATAAAGAAAGAAAAAGAATCGGGCCCGACCGTCAAAAAACAGAGGGGGTGGTAGTAGCAATCCACTTAATTGGTTTTTGACGGTCGGGGCCCGATTCTTTTTCTTTATTTATTTCAGTATCAAAAATGTAATTGTCTAGTTTAGATGCTTGAAAATGTCATAAGGTTGAAATAAATTTTTGCATCGACAATTATGTAATTTCCGTGTTATATTTTTATGTTATTGCTCTGTTTACCACATTGAGCTCTCATACCCGGATTTCCTCCTGGAATTATTCCATTATAACACTATATATATATATATATATATATATATATATATATATATATATATATATATATATATATATATATTAGCTTGTTAAAAATTGGGATGCAGATAACAAAACCCGGGTAACGTCTGAAACCAATAAAACCAGTTGATCATTTTTTTTTTTAATGAAAAAGAAAACGGTCTCAAAGCTTTTTCATTTTTAGACAACTTTGGAATCTGCTTTCTAAAGATTTTTTCCCAGAATACAAATACTTCGTCTTTTCAAGGTGAGTACTGATACTACTAAACACAAGCTTCTCTCCTTTCATCATAATTTCTCTGATCCTCACCACGCCCTAATTGAAATGAATGGCTCTAGACCTGGGGAACCCCCGTGTCTTTACAAGTTTCTGGAACTGACTTTCATTCCTGATCTGAAATGGAACACATACATCACATCGGTTGTCAAGGTCGCTGGAGAGATGTTTGGATCACTCTACCGCTCCAGTTAGTATCTCACTGTCGACGGAACCCTCTATCTTTATAAGAGCCAAGTGCACCCTACAATGGAGTACTGTTGCCACATCTGGGCAGGAGCTGCTCGGCATCACCTATGGTGCCTTGGTAGAGTTCAAACCCCGGTTTGAACTCTAGCAGGTGATGCCCTTTTTTTCTTCGCTCCAAACTCTTTCTCTCAAAAGAGACGTTGCGAGCCTGTCTCTTCTCTATCGCTATTTTCATGATAAGTGCTCGTCTGAACTCCAATCCATGGTCTCCCTTGCCAACCTTTCACAACAAAAACGCTCAACTAGCTAAAACAACTATATATGATTTCCCCACTCTCTATCTGTGTCTAAATGTAAACGCAGATTCCATGAACAAAGCTTCTTTCCCAGAACTTCCCGCCTTTGGAACACTGTTCTGCTGGTATGCTTCGCGGCTAAATACAACATGGTAGCATTCAAATCTAATGTAAACAAGTTCCTGTCTAGTTGTCTTATAAATAATCAAATTTCACTCAATATACACAATAAACGATTACTTCATTACCACCTTACATTAATTAACCCTTATCCGCGAGTGGCCTTCGGGCCTTGATAAGTGGTGACCCCGAAGTAATTAAAAAAAATATTCATGTACAGTACGAAGTCATATCGTTGATCTACTTTTGTGAAAACCGTCTTTATATTCATCGAGTTCATATTAGGTTTTACACTATACATTTTAAACGTATGTTCATGATTTTTGGAAATATTTTCTATTAGTCAAAGGTAGTTTAATATTCCATATTCTCTAGAGGGTTTCACACAGGTCAAAAGTGGCTGCTGGTGTTCTCTGTAGTTTAAGTGACAACAAGGTTTCTCTGATTTGCAGTAATCTCAAACTGTTTTAATAACAATTGCAATTGATTTTGTGTTATCGCAACAGTCGTGTACTACAAATTTCATACTAGCTACAACCGTTAGTTCTCTCTGATATTTGCGTGGCAATAAACCTACCATCACTCTCCGTACCCCTTACATCGGTGGTTCCCAACCTATTTTGGGCCATGCCCCACCTAGGCATTTCTAAAATCCTGATGCCTCTCCTTTGTGATATTTAATTTTTGTAGTAGTAGTAGTAGTAGTAGTACTACTTGCATATATATATATACACACATGCGTACAGAAGCAGCAGCAGTAGTAGTAGTAATAGCAGAACTACTACTACTACTACAACTACTACTTCTACTACTTGCATATATATATATATATATATATATATATATATATATATCCCCTTAATACAAAGATTCACTATGGAACAATTCACTGCTAATATAATAATAATAATAATAATAGTAATAATAGTAATAATAATAATAATAAAATAATAATAATAATAATAGCAATAATAATAATAAAAATAATAATAATAATAATAAAAATAATAATAATAAAAATAATAATAATAATAAAAATAATAGTAATAATAATAGCAATAATAATAATAATAATAATAATAATAGTAATAATAATAATAATAATAATAATAATAATAATAATAATAATAATAATAATAATAATAATGAAAAAATAAATAACTCATTCTCAAATTGCCCTATAGTTTTTGGTATAGTAAGCCCAAGGGTGCACGCCCTGCCCATGCCCCACCAAAATATTGCCATGCCCCACCGGTGGGGCATCCGCCCCACGTTGGGAATGACTGCTTTACATGGAGGTCTGCGTTGTGCTCTCCCTCTTCTGTCTTTTTTATCTTTTGTTATCTTTTATAAATACTTCTTGTGGTATCAACCAAACTGGTTCCGTCAGTTTATAAAAATTTCGTTTAGTTTTATTTCCTTTTTTTATGTGATGACTAGCTGTGCTTACACTTTTGCAATATAAAATAAATGTATTGGAGGGTTTATTCGCATACTGTTTAAGAAACACCAAACATCCTAAGTTGTTATGATTTTCCTGAAAGTTAACCATATGTTGGATTTTTGGAAGCAAAGAACATAGTCATCTCCATCGCTGAAATTCAAACAGCGAAATAAAATCCGATAGCTTAAAGGGAAATAACTCATAGATTGAATAAAAATTAACTTCCAACGTTTACCCCAGCAGGAACGTAGATGAACTTAACATTTATACATAGCCCCAAGGGAAATAATTCATAGGTTAAATGAAAATCTACTTTTATTTTAAAAACGCAGCTGATGTTGGTTATACTAATAATTAAAATAAAATTAAATGTAAATTAAATTTTAAATAAATTAAATTATATGCAAATTAAATTAGAAATAAATTAAAATAAATTAAATTAAATTAGAAAAGAATTAAATAAATCAACTTTGTATATTTATAATTAGAATACTTTAAATCATTCTATTATTAATTTCCGTTAAAATTTAGAACTAATTATTAAAAAAGATTTTCTTTAATCTAATATGCAAATGAGATAACTACTAGAAAGTAAATTCTTTTTATTAAATAGTATATATACATATATAGAAATTTTGCATGGATAAATGTATATAAGAGTCCGTTTTCAGTATTAGAATCTATTGGAGAAACAGTACACCTTTTGTATATATTAATCCATTTGTAAATAAACTAACAAACAAACAAACGGACAGGAATGCAACTGTATTATAATATATGTCCTGTCTATATTGTTGTTTTATTTTTATCCCATTTGACAAGAGCTAGTATTCGTGGCTTATGTTGGTTGGTTTCCACTTTCTAAGCAGTTGTTAAATATTTCAGCTGTTTCTCCAGTGTTCCTCGTTATATAGTCTCAGTTTCCTTCTTGATTCGTATATTTCCTAGTCCTGTGGCTATTTTTCCGAGATTTTTAGATGCTTGTAAGATTATTGATATTATATTGACATTCTTCATGTTTTATGTCTGTGGCAGTTCCCTGTATTGTGCATTTTTTTATTACGTTTTCACCCCCCAAACAAAGAACAGCGCTACTTTGATGTAGTAATTTTTGACTGGGGGTATATTTGATAGGTCTCCTCTACAAAATATCCAATTAAAATTTACTATCAGGGACATAAGTTGCAGGGATACTATATATGGAATTGAGCAACAAGATGTCCGTTCACATTACACTTGAACTTCTGCATGTCAGTACAGTTATTTTCTCATTAATTATTACGACATACGGCCTTCTTTGTAGATGGAATTATTTGTTTATATCTTCATAAAACCAGGGCGTTTTGTTGTTTTCGTTAATCAACATTGTCTCCAATTTTTCCCGCATTACTTGTCTTTATATTCAAAATGCATCGTAGTTTACTGCTTTCACCACGCAATCGTGTCTGCTCGTGTATTCTTTTCGTGCTAGTTTGCTATTTCTTATGTGATTTACCGTTTCGTCTTTTGGTTTACAGAGTTTACATTTAATTTTTTTCACGGCTTTTGTCTATTTGAACTTTAATTCAGTTAGTTCTAATAGCATGGTTATGGGCAGCTGTCATTGGTGATTGCGTTTCTCTGTTTAAGTGCTATTTTCGTATTCATGTTCAGATGTTTACGTGGGTCTCTTCCTTTTTCAATCTCATGAAGTGTCCCTGTAGCGGTTTCACTTCCTAAAGTGCGTGGCTAATTTACGCATTAGCAAGTGGTTTGTTGTTGTTGTTGTTGTTGTTGTTGTTGTTGTTTCATGTGTAATAGTAAATCGATCTTAACGCGAATATCTTCAAAATGTCAAAATCTCGAAGAAAATATAACGCTTGCTATATTTTTTCTTACTGAAGCCTGTCGACGTCATGGGTCTAACCCCTACTTGTCTGCAAATAAAATCATTCGGACGCCGATGTTAATTAATCAGTTCTATTACAAAGCTATGAACAGTCACAATTGCATCACGTTACTTTCGTGCCCGTGTGAAGAGAAGAAGTGAGATAAATAGACGGATAACTTGCCCCGCTATATCATTTTTTGCTTAAAGTCACACCAGACTAGAACCAGAAAATCTCGGCCGGAAATCACATGATTTCAGCGATTTCCTTTCTGTGATCGCATCGAACATTTAAATATCATCACAACTTTTCTATTCAAACAACGGCTCCTGTTATATAATAGTTATTATGCTTTATTCTCGAATCTCGTAAAGCAGTTTATCCTATTTGTTTTTCAACCGGAAAATAGCTGGTCAAAATCGAAAGTCATAAGTCGACTTAATGTGTGCCCTCCACACATACGCAAATATACATTCATACGTTAAACTGTTTATTTTCAAAGCTTGGATGGTAACGAATAACACCGAAGAGACAAATGTTCTGGTTTCGATTCTAGTTGATGGCACGTATCTTTCCCCTTTTGAAATCACTACAATATATTGGGTACAATATAATAATCAATGGAATATTGGCTTTATAGTTGTAAATGCAGAATTTACATAAATTAAAATATCATATTAAAACTAATTTTACGACCTGGCAATGCTGGGTATCCTGTTAATGTCCGATCAAAATGGTATGACTAGTATGTATATAAGAGTAAAAATTTCCCTTACTCTCTATCTAAAACTAAACGTAAATTCCTTAGGGATATTATCTTTCTTGGAACTCTCCGTTTATGGAACAAGATACCGTGGAGCTGCTTCCCGGCTGACTATAATTTGATCTTATTTAGGTCCGTTGTAAATAAAGCTTTTGTTGATCTGACCTCTTGGATAACAAGCCCCCCCCCAAACATCATTGAGTTGTCAAACCATTTGCCTAGCATTTATTAACCTCATCATTGAATTGCATCCCGTCCTTGATAATTGATGAATTTTAAGTAAAAACTGATATAATACTTTTTACATAAATATTGAGATAAAAAAAAAACGCGAAAGAAAATTAATAAAGTCGGAATAAATAATTAAATGTGTGAATATTGTAAGAAACCGAAACAAAAACGTTCAAAAATGATCTTTGATTAGGGGCAGTGGTTTATATCTGTTACCAGGCGGGGTTAAACAATGCTGGGGGGTGGAAGTTTATAGTTAAACAAATTTACTGTATGTAATTCCTTAGGGTTTTTTTTTATATATACGAAAACTCCAAACACGACCCTTCCTCTCCCTCTCTGTCCCCCTCTCTCTTTCTTTCTTTCTCGCCCCCTCTTTCACTCATTATTTATTCTCTCTCTCTCTCTCTTCTTCTCTCTCTCTCCCCCTCTCTCTCTCTCTCTCCAGCTCTCGCAGTTCAAAAAAAGGGCAATATTTTATCAGTTAATCCGCTACGTATCTCTGGCGACTTCCTGTCAGACACGTTACTCTAATTTAATTAATTTTTAGCATTTAATAACTTTTTCTATTACTCTATAATGTGTGCGGCCCTGTCGGTGGGGCATTAGAATACGCCGACTGTCCACATGCAGAAGGTAAAAGTCCCTCAATGGGGGTGCTGGATATGACCTTAAACTATATCCAGTGGTGAGGCCCCAGCTTGTGGGCTTTGGGGAGTGTGGAGCCACCCTTTAATTACCATTGCTCCCAGGTCCACTCTGACCCGGAGTGGTAGTACCTGTTGGGGTCCCAACTATGGGTTAAATAGAAACCGACGTGAAAACATATATATTCTATCAAAAAAATTTTTTTCTTCAAAATCTTTGGATTCGGCATTAAATAACCCGAAAAGGCTTGATATGCCGTAAAACAAAAACAACCAACCCATCTATAATGTGTGCAAACTCTTGTTTTTTTTTGGGGGGGGGCATGTCTTTTACTAAGCACGTATCCATCTTGCCACAAAATGCACAGCATGAAACTTCAATTGGGCAACCATGTATGTTTCTAGTGTTATGAAAATGCAAATTGTCATTTTCATTTCCTGCCGATTAAATGATGTCAGCGTTATTGGAACGTTCGTGAATAAACACGTGGTCATTTATGACTCTCTGGTTTGGCACATCGCGTTTTAATAACAGCGCATGTGGCGAAAGGAAATTGCATTATACCGTGTCCACAGAGCATTATTAATGGGGACGCGAGCAGCTTCCATTGAATAGCCGTAACTAAAACCCAATGTTGCGCAACATTGACACACACGCACACAAACATATACACACATATATATATATATATATATATATATATATATATATATATATATATAGTGATCGACATGCAGTACTGGTTCGTTGTATCACAATTCATCAGTGCCGTTAGACTAGCACCTCTCCCAATATATATATATATATATATATATATATATATATACAGAGAGAGAGAGAGACAGACAGACAGACAGAGAGAGACATAGAAAGAGACAGACAGACAGACAGAGAATTGATTAAATTACAACTAATTAGATCAATTGAAATCTAGGTTTCTACATTTTTAGATGAGAATTGATAATCCATTTCTCTATATAATATTCTTATTGTTCCTTTCTTAATTAGTCTGTGCGTTACGTGTTGAAAAATGGCAAATACAATTTTTGAAGGCCAACTTGCCTCCAAAAGTGTCAAAGTAGCGGAATTTAGTTTTAAAAAAATGGCAATCTGGCAACACTAGACAATGCGACAAGAATGTGAGAGTGATCTCCCTTTGAGGTAGCTTTGTTTTCAAATATCATTATAATAATACATGATCCTTGTTGTCATAGTGTGAGAAAGAAACTCATAAACACACACACAAACACACACACGCGCGCACACATATATGTGTTTGTGTGTGTATGTGTGTGTGTGATCACAACACAACTCTTGCTAGACCAGCACCGAAATCCAACTAAGAGCCATCGAGTGGATAGTCAGTAACTCTAACCAAGACTCTAAAGCATCCATAATGCTTTATAGAAATATTGGCCGTCACTACCGCAGTGCAACATTTATTTTTAGTTACAGAGCGTTGCCCTACTTTATGATAGTAGCACGCATTATCATTAATGTGTGGGTGTGGCTTTCACACACACACACACACACACAATATATATATATATATATATATATATATATATATATATATACATATAGAGAAAGAGAGAGACAGACAGGCAGACAGAGACAGAGACAGAGACATATATATATATATGTATATATATATATATATATGTATATATATATATATATAAAGAGAGAGAGACAGATGAAAAAGAACAAACCAAGTTATATATCTATCGACGTTTCGTCTTTATTGTAAGACGTCTTCTGGGTGAATAAATTGAAGAAAATAAAATACCAGTGTAATATTTGAAAATATATTTGTTATGAAAAGGAATAAAAATGAAACGTCGATAGATATATATTACTTGGTTTATACCTTTTAACCTCTCTCTCTCTCTCTCTCTCTCTCTCTCTCTCATCGGAATGCCATTTTTCTCATTATATATATATATATATATATATATATATATATATATATATATATATACAGGCTCCTTCAGTCTTGAACACACTATAGATACCCACGAAGGGTTGCTTGCGCGTGAAATCTTTGTGGGAGGAGGTGCGCAATCTACAACCACACCTCTCCTGAGATAACATTGTTAAAGACCAGTGGCAGGTGAAGTACAGGACGACTGGAAACAAATGTCGAGATAAGCGGAGAGCACATACAGCGCCTAGAATTCCCAAAATGGTCACCCATCTGATACTAACCAGGCTCAACGTTGCTTAAGTTCGGTGATCTGACGAGAACCGTGTGTCAACGCACGCGATATATATATATATATATATATATATATATATATATATATATATATATATATATATATGCGTGTGTGTGTTTTCATTTATGTAATAATATACAGAAGTTAAAATTAACATTGCACTTTAGGTATAAAGCTTGGGAGCGTACCCAGTCAAAAAAAAAAAATGAAATTTAATTAATTAATGCTGGAGCTGAGCTGTTGTTCGGCTCGCCCGAATACAAGCAGATCGGTTTCTAAATGGGAATGAGAGCAGAGTCGGACATCAAAAATATTGGAATGAAATATATGAAGGATGATGTCCGCTCAGTTTTAAACAAGAAACTGTAAGAGACTATTCACCCACAAAAGACTAATATTAGAAGGGTGATACCTGGATTTAGTTAGACATCATATCTAGTTATCAGTTTGAGTAGAGTATTTGCTTGGCTTGTGAAAAAAAAACAGAAAATGTTTACATTGTAAGGACTGGAAAATATGAATTATGGGGTGGCGAGGTACGTTGGGATTAGCCTCGTGTAAACGTGAGGTCGTTAAGTGTGGTTTCAAGGAGCCATGGGTGCCACGGGAGTCACGGGGAATAGCAACAGAATATGAAAAGAAGAAATAGAATTATCTTTGTACACTTAGATTTTAAAACATGCTTTCTCGACGTTAACTTTTTATGTATTTATCTCCCCATGTTGATTTTCTGCGTGGTTGATCGGACGCTGCTCCGTCAGCCATGCTGCTTCCGCGAGGCTAGCTACTATTAAAAATGGTGGTTCGTCCAATCGGCAGGTTCTTTTTTAGATGTCATTCTCTAAAGAACGAAAATAACCCCAATTAACGTCAATTACCAATCAGCTAATCACTGTGGTCGAACAACGCGAAATATACACATGGAACAAGTATTGTTACTGCACTGCGTACCTGGAAAGTATCCATTTATCAAAACTAGACTTTTATAGTTATGGATAGCCCCAAAAATATATCATTTTTCTCCGTCTCTCCTAAACACTATCCAAGTCTTATAATAATAATCATTAAAAAACATTTATTTTTCAAGACTAAACATTTATAATTGCAGGTGTCGCCCTCTGAGCGGTGCATTTAGAACTAATGTGCCGGGAGACCCGGATTCAGTCCTTACTCGAGTCACAACAACGACTCTATATTGTATTTTATGTTTCTTTTGTAAAAAAAAAATATGTGAGGATCAATAATAGAGAATACTGCTCTCCCCTACATCTCGAAATAGTGATAATGAATAAAGACAAAAACGTTGTTGACGTTGAAGACGTGGTTGATCTATTTAATGACTTATTTATGTCTACTGCTCCAAATCGCCAAACTGTCGCGAGAAACACTCGTCTATCTGAAAACACTATCAATAATTCCCCCTGCTCTTTATCTCTGCCTAAACCTAAACGTAGATTCCATGAACAAAGTTTCTTTCTCAGAACTGCACGCTTACTATCATATTTTCCCATTGACTGCTGTTCACTTTTTAGCCCTTATCCCCGAGTCGCCTTTGGGCCTTGATAAGTAGTGATGTCTATGTAAAAAAAAAATTATGTCTTAGAAAGATCTCCATCACTTCAGTAAGTATAGGAGCAACGGGCTTCGTGAGAAAGAATTTAAAAACCTACCTGACAAATATACCCGGTGAACCAAATGCAAGAAAGTTACGCACAATTTGGCGTAAAGAAACGTTTAGAATCCAAACATGGTTCGTTTGGTTATAATGTCGGATATACGAGTTGAATATTTGGTGCACGTTAGTATGCCCGATACTCAGCTAAAATAAAATGGTAATTTTATTAAAATTATAGAAGACTCAAAATACTTACGGCCGATACTAAGCAAGAACAAATGATAATTTTATTAAAATTATTGAAGACCCAAAATATTTATACTCAATCCTCAGCTAGAAAAAATGATAAATTTTATTTAAATTATAGAAGTACCAAGAATATTTACGCCCCATCCTTAGCTAGAAAAAAATGATTATTTTTTTTATTTAAATAAAAAAGAACCAATAATATTTACGCCCCATCCTCGGTTAAAACAAAATAATAATTTTTATTAAAATTATAGAAGACCCAAGAAAATTTACGCCCCATTCTTAGCTATAGAAAAATGATAATTTTTATTCAAATTAGAAAAGAAACATGCATAATTAACCACTATCTTCAACTAGAACAGAATGATAATTTTAATCAAATTAGGAAAGACCCAAAAATATTTACACCGCATCCTTATCAGAAAGTGGTAATGATTATTTTAATTACTGAAGACCCAAGAAAATTTACGCCTAATCCTCAGCTCGAAAAAAAAAATGATTATTTTGTTTAAATTATAGAAGAACCAAGAAAAATTAACTCGTATCCTCAGCTAAAATGAAAGTATTTTTTTAAATTATAGCAGGCCCAAGAATAATTACGCCCAACCCTCAGCTAGAACAAAATGGTTATTTTTATTTAAATTATAGAAACCCCGTGAATATTTACGCCCCATGTTTAGCTAGGACAAAATGATCATTTTTATTTAAATTATAGAAGACCGTAAAATATTTACACCTCATCCTCAGCGAGAACAAAATAATAATTGTTATTTAAATGCTAAGAGAACCAAGAATATTTACGCCCTATTCTCATCTAAAGGTAAATGCTAATTTTTTATATAAATCATTTGGAACCCAAGAATATTTACCCTTCATCCTCCACTAGAACATGATAATTATTGTAGAAGACCCAGGATTATTTACCCCATAATTCTATGAGAGAACAAAATGAGAATGTTTTTTGTATAGAAGAACCAAAAATACTTACGCCCCATACTAAGCTAAAACGGAATAATATAAAGACCAAAAATATTGACGCCTCATCTTAAGCTATAACAAAGTGGTAATTTTTATTGAAATTATAGAATAATTGAGAATATTTATGTCATATCCTCAGCTAGAAAAAAATGAGTAATTTTATTTAAATAATAGATGACCCAAGAATATTTACGCTTCAAACTTAGCTAAAACACATTTTTTATAATATTTTATTTAAATTATAGAAAAACCAAGAATATTTATGCCCCATAACCAGCTGGAAGAAAATGAAACTATATTTGTTTTAAACAATAGAAGGACCAAGAATATTTATGCTTCATAATTAGCTGGAACGAAATGAAATTATATTTGTTTTAAATTATAGAAGGACCAAGAATATTTACACCACATCCTCAGCTAGAAAAAAAATGATAAATTTTATTTAAATTATAGAAGAACCAACAATATTTACGCCCCATACTCAGATCGAACAAAATAATATTTTTTATTTAAATTATAGAAAAACCAAGAGTATGTTCTTTGTTTTCTCATGATAATAGCACATTCTAATAATATTAAACACACACACACACACACACACACACACACACAAACACTTGAGATCATTCGGTCTTCATGCTCTAGTAAATGGATCATTTTTTATGATTATTGCTTTTGTTCTTAAAAATGTTTTTTTTTAATTGTCGTGAATGCTTAGTTTGAACTAAATAAAGTAAAGTAATAATAATTTATTGGCTCATTTATATTCGTATCATTTAGATGATGAGTATTACCACTCTCGTCTTAAGTGCTGTTTACGCAATGTTCCACTTGATGTAACCTTCTACCTTTTTCAGGTGTGTCTTGTCAACCTCGGGAATCTTTCTTTCAAACTCGGGAATCTGCACAGAAACTTTGAACGGCACTTTTCATTTAATATTAATCTCTGTTCCGTCTGCCTGCTTCCCTCCGGACTACAACTTGGATGTCTTCAAGTCCAATGTTAACAAATTCCTAATGAACCGCCCCCTTAAGTAAACACTTCAGCAAATCTCCTCACTAACTTAATGTACTTGCAATAACCCTTATCCCTGAGTGGCTTCCGGGCCTTGATAAGTGGTGATCACTGTGTAAAAAAAAAAAGTCCACAGAGGCAGCGTGGTCTCATTCCCATTGAGGATTAAACATCTAATCTCCAATAATATGACTTTTACAATTGAATTTTACTAAATATTCTATTCACTGCTAAAAAAAAAATGCGGAAGAAGGTCGGGGGCTCCATCGATCGAAACCCTGTGTAAATAACATTCAAGCTGAGAACAGTTGTCCGAAGAATTTAAATAATACAAATAACACTGGTCAACAAAAAATGTGTTGTCTGCGTTTCTTCAGTTGATTTCGGACGAATCTGTCTTGCTGAATCCAGATATTTCGTTGCTTTTTCTCAATGAGAGCAACTTTGAGCTACAGCCACATGTCGTCTTTTTTTTAATCTTCTTGTTCTCATGCACGCATGTGTGGAGCATTTTAGAAGAAATTGGTGGGGGTAAATGCCATATTTTGATTGGAAATTATGATTTTTAGGATAAAAAGTATTCACGTCTGATAGTTATTTGTATCATGTCGAAAAAAGGATCATTTTGAAGTCATAAAACATCGAAATATTCCAAACATTGGTGCTCAGAATACACGTGGCAAGACTGGCCTGTGCGTGAGAAATTGGTGCCTTTCAGAAAAAGGAACGTAATCAACGTCAATTTGTTGGATATAGATAAAATAATCTTTCCACCGCTTCACATCAAGCTTTGTTTAATCAAGCAGTTCACAAAGACACTAAGTCAGGATGGTGACGGCTTCACTTATTTGTGCCAGATTTTTTTTTCAGAATTGACCATGAAGACGTTGAAAGCTGGTATCTTTTACGATCCTCAGATCGGACAGCTCCTCTAAAGTCCTGAGTTCGAAAACCCACTGAACGAAGTAGAAAATGATACCAGGTATCAGGGTCGCTGGACGCAGTCAGGATCGCTGACTATTGTTAGAATCTGAAAAGAGATTCCCTACGGCTTAGCATTCCAGGAATTCGAGGAAACGAAGTTCAAGCCCTGAAGTTTGAACAATAGTGAAGCAACCTGCAAGTTATGTACACTTATCTGTATCAATGCCTATCATTCAGTAATTGAGGTTTATATTAGGTAATCAATATATAGTGTTGGCAAAATAATTTTACTCTTAAAAACGTATTTAGGATGATATGTGTTGACAAAATCAGCTAATCGTACAAAAAATGTAATCGATTTTGTCACAAGATCTGATTTTTTTTTTCAAATCACCTCAGCACAAAATCCTGACCTGATTGAGAGTAACGGATGTCATTACCTGATTCAGCAGTGCAAAAGGCCCCTGAATTAGTTGAAGAAATTTAAACTTTATTCAAAAAGGAAAAATGTTGCCCCGTGATTCAATCTTTAACTCATTCAGAACTCTAATAACTTATATGTATATAAAATGTATACACTGTTTAGATTATCTCAATTTGCTTCATCAATAATATACCACGTTCCCAAGAGATGTTTAGGAATAAAAAATGGCACTTCCAGCAGGATGGAGCACTTCCCTCTCATCATCATGACGTAAGAGCATATATTGATAGTCACCTGCGAAGCAAATAGTTAGGACGAAGAGGAAGTATCGAGTACTCATCGGATTGACCGCCAGTTGGATTTTTCTCTTTTTTTTGGTGGGGGGGGCTGACATGTTAAACAAAGAGTTTACGCCACAAACCGAGCTACAATGAATGAGTTGAAAGCAACCATTGAAAGAATATGCGTCATCATACCAATTGAACTGATTAGGAGCGTTTTCCATTCAATCTGTGAACGTTGTCAGCTGTTTATGAACCACAAAGGCCAATAATTTGGACACTTTCGATAATTACTTGGTTTCTATATCTGTTCCCCGTATTTTGATGTATGAAACTCTTCTTGCTTATATTAAATGTTATGGTCATTTAAAGAGTGCATACATTTTATTAGATATAGTATGAAAAGGTTAGTAACTGCAATTAAGAATAGGAAATTGGATCAAATGTTTGTAACATGTCTTCTTCCTAAGATTAAGGGTGGTGGTGTTTGATCGACACTGCTGAGGAGCCATGATGTAATATACTGTTATGTTTTTAAATCCCCGAAACAGTGTTTCATGGTAAACAACTGATGATCCCTTAAAAAATAAATTATTGGTACTATAGTAAATTCGAGAGCGAATTAATGCAGTGATTGCAGGTGATTAAATAACTGACTGACTAGATGGGTTTCTAACGAATGATAAAACTATTTTTGTATAGTTTTAAAGGCTAAAAACTTCAAAGACTATATATATATATATATATATATATATATATATATATATATATATATATATATATATATACGAGTACGAGGTGTCTTCTAAAAGTTTCCAAACATTTTTTGTACTGGCATTAAAATTTTTCGCAGGCACTTGAAACTTCAGTATGTTATTGCTATACATCTTATAGGATGACTGACTAAATTTTATGATTTCATGATCAATTAAACAACAACAGCAGGAATTTGAATGCATCTTACTAAAGCCTGATTGTCTCAGCTGGTGAATTTCAAAAATGCAATCCGGACTGGAGGACACATTAGAAGAACGATATGCAATAAAATTATGTTTTAAACTTGGCAAAAAATGCCACAGAAACGTATGGAATGCTTCAGACTGCTTTAGGAGCGTCTTATTGAATAATGCATCAGTTTTTGGAGTGATATAATAGAGTCAATAAGTCAATTAGTCTAGAAGAGATGATACGGAGATGATTCGGGCTTCATGCTCTAGTAAATGGATCATTTTTATGATTATTGCTTTAATTCTTAAAAATCTTTTTTTTAAATTGTCGTGAATGTTTATTTTGAACTAAATAAAGTAAAGTAATAATAATGTATTGGCTCATTTATGTTCGTATCATTTAGATGATAAGTATTACCACTCTCGTCTTAAGTGCTATATACGCAATGTTCCACTCGATGTAACCTTCGATCTTTTTCAGAAGTCAGAAGTATGAAGTCAGAACACCAGAGTTGATTGAGCAGATAAGGAATTTCATTGATAAGGACAATTGTGTGTCTATAGAGATAATAAGTGCACAATTTGATGTCAGTGTGGGAACTGTATATACGATTATTCGCAAGAAACGAAAGATGAGGAAGATTTGCGCGAAGTTTGTCCAAGGGGGCTCAGATAAGATCACAGACTATTTGACAAAGATGGGCGACAAGACAATTCCTCACTCTCCCCAGAGTCCAGATGTTGTTCCCTGTTACTCTTGATGAGAAACTTTATGAAGCCATTGTATAGCCACTTTAAAATATCATTACACCTTGCCCAAGGTGAGTTATGCAAAGGCGTTCGATCCCTGAGGTATTACACAGTCAAGCATACCTAAATAAATGAAGCATTCACAAATTATTACCCATCTTATACTAGCCAGATCCAATGTTGCTTAACTTTGTTGATCAAATGAGAGCCGGTGTGTTAATATTATCATGCCGCATAAAACAATTACTGAAACAAAATACAAAACAGAAAAAGAAAACACAGTAATCGATATAAATTAATATTTCTAAAATGGCGCAAAAGCAAAAAAAAAAAAATCATGAAAAATGAATTACCGGAAATCAAAGAAAGCCACCGGAAGTAAATTATCGCCATTTTTTCTATTGGTTTAGACATTTTCTTTTGTTGTATAGCTTTTTGTTTTTTGTTCTTTTGTATCTATGTTTGAGGTAGGTTTCAGCTATACTTTTTCTTTTTAATGATCCAAGACGTCATGATGGATGATAATTACGTTCTAGAAGTACGTCATCCAAACGTTTTCGCACGGTTTATTCGGTGCTGAATAGAAAGAGAACGTACTGATACACTCAGAGGTTCCCATTAGTAATATACAAATACACAAATCTGTTTAATTATAATATATTTGTTGCCGCAAACTGCGTTAGTTCCTAAGTGACGAGTATGTTACGACTTGTTATAAAAATGGAAGCTATAAGATGAAGAGGATAAGGAGGAGGAGGAGAATTATAAGAAGGGACGATAATAAGTTAGAGAAGTAGAAAGGATCAACATTAGAAAAATACGAACTCATATGTATCTGCATACAATAGAAAACGTTAAATAATTCTCCAAATAGCATCGATACATGAAAGTAGCGCCATATCATAAGAAGTTGAAAATTGTATTTTACTAGCAGGCCGCCCGGTATTGCCCGGTCGTTAAATACGTTTAAATATGATAATTTTATTAATGCAAATTTCGTATTTATTATTATACTAGCGACGGGTACCCGGCGTTGCCCGTGTGTTTGGAGGGGGTTAAAAAAAGTAAGTATGAGAATCGAACCCGGAGCGTTGAGGCAAAGTTGTAAATTAAAGTGTGAAAAAAAAGTGCGACGTTAACCATTGCCCCACAGCGAGATGCCGACGGAAACACGTTTGAATTTATTTAATTATTGGATTTAGCAGGTGCCCGTTTTAATGAGTTAATGAGGTCAATTTTGACTGCGGGATGGTATTAATTTACTGCTGAACGCTTTTTCCCACTCCCCCAAGATGTTATAGGAAAAAGACTAACACACATGCGGCGAGCGACAAATATTGAATATGTATCTTCCCGAAATCGAGCAAATTTAATAGACAGGCGAGCTTCGTTGGTAACTGTGAGATATTACGATTTATATGTGATATAAAAAGTTTTAAAAAGTTGTGAAGCGAGCGACCGCTTCTCTGAAAAAAAACCTTTTGTTGACATACAGAAAAAGCGAATACACATACATAAATACATACATACATACATACATTTTCGCTTTTATATATATAGATTATATTTGACCCCATATATAGTAATAATTTCAAAAGTTAAAAAAAAACTATCGAAACCAAAATGTTTAGCTTACGATTTACTTTTTCCTTTGACGATAATGCTTTAGCTATGAAGACATGTTTGCTGCAAAGCTAAAAATTAAACCATGAACCAATAGCTATTATGTTACGTATGCATATTCGTAATAGCGTCGTTCGGCCTTCACTTGGCAAATTCCATTTCTTTAATTTTCACATTTTTTGTACCAATTTTCCCCGGCTACAACCAAAATATAAAGTTTCGCATGGGTTTGATTAACCTATATTTTAAGTTTCATGTGTGTAGACCAGAAAACTGACAGAGGAGTTTTGTAGGCCAATTTTTAAAACGAATATATGTACGCATACATAAAAGTATATAGAAAGAGGTTTGTGTTTACTATAAACTTTTTTTACATAAATATTACCCAAGTATAAATCATGTAGAATATTTGCATGAATATAATTACACGTAATAGTAAAGTAAAGTTGATCATCTCATCAGAAAATTAAAAAAAAACTAATAGGGAATTAATTAAAATGAATGTTTAAAAGAATATGCACATTACCTAGATCTTTTGCAGATGAATGCAATTCTACGGCCAATATATAACAAAGTTGTATTTTCGTTTTAGAAAATTGAAAAAAAGGGGTTTTTAATATGAATATGAATACAAAAAAAATTATAGGAGTATAGATATCGTTTATTAAAAAACTAAAAAAATATTGAGTTGAGCAAAAAATTTAGTTTGATTTATTGCTTTTTTCACTTTATCGGTAATCAGAAATCTTTTTTCGAAACGTAACCAAGTCCACAAAAAGTTGAATATTGATTACAGCAGCAAATCCCGGGAACATATACCAGAAAGAACAATTGGAAATAAGCAAAACACTATTCACGCTTGTAACAGAGCGTGGACGTAAATGCTGAGCCCTTTACGAACAAATATTACAAAAAGAGCACAGATCGTCGGTCACATTAAAAACGTTTGAGAGCGCGTTCGAAGACACGTTCGAGACGTGGTTTGACGTTCCAGATTACAGAGGCTTCAGAGTAGAAGATCGTGTTCATTTTATTAGGGAGAGTATCCGGAACTAAATGTCATTGTTACAGCACGAATAAATGAGTTCAAGTCATTTGCTTTGGGTTCCTTTGCGACGTAGACTGCATACAACGTGTGGGTCCCATATGTAACCGTGTGTACTACATTACACTATAACTACGCAGCTGCCACAACAACGTACCTAGAAAACGGAGCCATAAAACTGACATATTGATATAGCACAAGAAGAAGAAAGAAGCAGCCATAGTAGAAGTTATTGTCCTCAATGGTGCTGAGTTAAACAGAACTGGGGGGGGAAGAAACCGAAATTCCAAGGTCGTAAGTATGGCATGAAAAGAAACTGGAATCTTACAAAGATTTCTATCATTCCACTAAGCAAAGAGCAACGATACTAATAAAAAGAGAATTTCAGAAAATATCTGGCAAATATACCCGGTAAACCATGTGCAAGAGTGATTCGGACAGTGCACTTATATGGAACAGTCAGAAACTTAAAAGGATGTCTCAGTTGTAATACTTGATACATCTACATATGGAAAATCTTGATAGGAAAGGTCCCAAAGGCAACAATATTAGAAAGAACCCACCTGTGGCGAGGGAGGTTGTGCACACCTGGGACTGCACAGAGGATTAAATCCCTCATCCACTACAGCTTCACCTACAGTGGAACAAGATGATTCAACTGTATTCCAGCCATAATAAGAAATCTAAGAAGAGTGTCCCCGACACTTTCAAGAAACAACTGGACATCTGGCTAGAAAAGATACTTGACCAGCCACCAACACCAGGCTACACTAGTCCCAACCTCAAACGTCTGGTGAAGCAGACCTCTGTATGAAGCGGACAGTTTAGGTGCAGTGGAGCTCCAGCTCAGCTGTATCAATAACCGATAGAAAAGCGGGTGAATGCCCCATCTTCAGCTTAAACTAACTGATAAAAATGTTTAACAAAAGTTTACGTTATTGGTTTTCCACCCTCGGTATAGACATCTTGAGAATTTCTGCGATTGGTATCGCAGTCAGACAGCAATCATCTTCAACTACAAGTTTCACTTGGTCGTAATCGAGCAATCTATTTCAGTAACATCCGTTATATAACAGCATTCTCTCCATGCACATGTCATATATTTTTTCAGGTGTATGTAGGTGTTTTTTTCTCTTTCTGTCATAAAAAAAGCATCAGATATCGGTAGTACTCTGCTTGATTCTACATTTCAAGGCTTAAAACGTAAGCAAGAATTACTGTTAAGACGCAACACAAATATATAGATTAAATTGTATGAATATAAAACGATCTTTATTAGGACGGAAAATTATATTTTTAAAAATCGCTAAGTTAATATAACTGACATTTGTTTTACGGAAAATAATTTAACAGTATTTATAAAAAAAATCAGCTTTAAGCCTGTGTTAGTCCCATGGTGTTTTTTGTCACTCCAATTTTGCTTAAGTACTCGTAATCTCTAGTTGGTGATTTATTTCTTTTACTCCCTCCCAGTACTCTCCTGACTCAGTGGGTGTCCAGTCATTCCGGCTGACTAACATAGGTGTTATGATTTTATGAGTTATTAATTTTTTTGTTTTTCCAGTGGGAATGCAAATTTGTAGATATAAGCGCATATAATATATTATTAGCCTAATCTGTAATATTTTATATGGAATTAATATGTTTTAGTATTTTATTTATCATAGGTTTGATGGGATTATTATTATTTTATTTACAAATAGCATTTCATCCCGGCGTTGCCCGGGTGTTTGGAGGTGTATGTTGAGCAAAACAAAAAATCGGTCAATTTTATTTTAACTTAAATTAAAATTATGGCCCCTTAGCATTTATTGTTTTGGCGCCAACTCACGTTATTAAGTTAGATCCATGTACAAAGAACTTATATCTAAAATTTCAAGTGTTTAGACTCAAAATTGGCGGAGGAGTTTGGTAGAGTTCTCAAAGGTCAACTCGTTGGAGTTTAACCCCTTAACAGCCTAATGTTCAGCCGAAAATAGATTACAAAGATTTTCCAAATCTCAGTACCCAGTATATCAAATTTCGAGTCTGTACACTGAAAACTGACAGAGTTATTGCGTTGGAAAATGTACACGGACACACACACACAGACACACACACAAACACACACGTTTACTTTTATATATATAATAGATTTATTACTCTTTCCGTCTGGTAATTATGAGTTTAACTAATATAATATCTTAATTTTTTTCTTAGTTTTGTAATTTATTTTATTGTATTATTTTGTATTAATATCAACTAGATACAAGGGATTCAATCTTTATACGGGGACTGTAGATATATATGCTGAACTAGCAGGATAACTTTATTTTACAAAATAATTACACTATAAACATTGTATTAGGGTGTATAATCACCCAATGGGACTAACAATGTCCGGAACACCAAGGTCACTAACGCAGGGTTAAACAATAAAACACTTATATCAAATTATAGTCATCATAATAATCATCATCATATTAATCCGATGATTCTATTGTTGGTATATGTTTTCCGGGTATTTTTATAGTCAGAATTATTTCTAGAAAGACATAGGGGATTACAGGCGGGACCAGGTAAAGGGTACGAACATTCTAAGTGAAAATGATTTTAGTGAAACGAATTGGATTCGAACTTGAGATACCCAGCTCATTAGTCCGTGTCGTTAACCACTAGACGAACGTCACCTTCACGGAATTATTTTAATTTCGGAAAACTTCAATACATTCAATCGGAAAATTGATTCAACCTGAAAGCTTTTCTTTCTATTTACTTGAAGTTGAGTACTACACGTATTTTATATGTTGTACCATGTCTGTGAAAAAAAAAATCACCTTTTTATGATGGGGGGGGGTGAATTACTTCCCTTTTTCATTTTTTTTTTCTCTTGCATAGACATTATTTTCACAGACTCGATAATTTTTGCCAAGGCCGCTGGAAAAATGGTCGGATCCTTCTATCGATCCAGTAGATATCTCACTGCTGATGCAATTCTCTATCTATATAAGAGCCAGATACGTCCAAGGATGGAATACTGTTGCCACATATGGGCCGGAGCTGCTAGAAAAGAATTGTCCTGTCTTCGTGGCCTGGTGGGAGATGTCCTTTTCTCTTCGCTGCAACATCTATCTCACAGAAAAGATGTTGCGAGTTTGTCTCTGCTTTATCGTTATTTTCATGGAAAGTGTTCGACTAAGCTTCAATCTATGGTCTCCCCTCGCCAAACTTTCACAAGAAACACTAGACTAGCTGAAAACATTATCAATAATTTTCCCCACTCTTTATCTGTACCTAAACCTAAACGTAGATTCCATGATCAAAGCTTCTTTGTTAGAACTGCACGCCTGTGGAATTGTCTTCCGTTTTCCTGCTTTCCAGCTGTCTATAATATGGTTGTCTTCAAGTCCAGCGTGAACAAGTTTCTGATGAGCCGTTCCACTTAAGTTAACAAATTTACCGAACTTCCATTACTATTGATTACTATATTGTCCTTTTGACTACTCTACACTCTTTAACCCTTATCCTTGAGTGGCCGATCGGCCTTGATAAGTGGTGACGCCTATGTAAAAAAAAAACAACATTTTTCAGTATTCATAATTTTATTGTGCGTATATCTACTGAATTGTCCTTATTTAATTTTTGCTTTATTTATTTGTTTAGTGTAATTTGAGTCTTCATCTATATATACGTCCTAACAATGTGTTTAAAAATGTATTAAAGGTTCAGTTCTTACTATACGCGATAATAGCTACTGATAATATAAAATTAATGAACATTTTTGTTTTTACTTGTGTAATATTATCGACGCTTCATAAACGTTAACACATACACACCCGGGACCCAACACATTGTAGCATAGTACGTCGCAAGGAACAGAGGACAAGTAATAACTCGACTCTTTTTTAACAACATTTATTACCAGGTATTTTCCCGAATAATACGTGATCGCTCTCTTTACTTTATGACCATTGACATTACAAACGTTGTTTCGAACGTGCTCTCGAACGTGCTCCTCTGTTTGTGCAGATGTTCTTCTTTATAGTCTTTTTCTTTTTCCCTACCGTGACGTCATTTCGCACATGCCTCGGAATTTGCACGCGCATGCCCGCGCTCTGTTACACCTGATCACGGCTGATGGAACGAGAACAATCTATCCCCGTGTTTTAGATGAAAGACAAAGTTTGAAACTCATTATACTTTATTGAGTTCGTCATATGTGTTCCCAAGTTCAATGGTACTTACTTTGAGAAAGTCGGCGTTTATATCGACGGAAACGTTGCTAAAATAAACAAAAAAACAAGTGTAATGCTGTGACCCTTTGTTTGTGATCATAGCGTAATATCTGTGTTAACTGTGGCAGACAGGGCCAAGGGTCAAAACATTATTATTATTATTATTATTATTATTATTATTATTATTATTATTACACTGGGTAACAAAAAATATGTTTTGAAAATCGTCCTGGGTTTTTCAGCTGAATTAGACTAATTTTGATGCTCTGAGTCCGAAAATGACTTTGGGTTTGCTCAATCAGGTCAGATTTTTTGCTACAGAATTTAAAAAAAATCGATTTTTCGTAAAAAAAAAAAAAAAAAAAAAAAAAAAAAAATCTGCGGATCATCAGCTGAGAAAGCCCTAACGATTTTTTTCCGTATTTCTCAAGAAATAAAAGTCAACGTATCAAAATTCATTCAGTTTTTATTTCGTCCATCAAATTTGATAAGCATAATTATCATAATATTAGTGTAAGTATGAGCTTTACATGACACAAAAGTTCAGAATTCACGGCATAAATCGGCGTTTCTTCGATTCCCGTGTGTGAACAGCTGCTTGGTTGTCTCTCTTCAGCGAACAGCAGTAGTCCGCCATCATGAGTGCGTCCCACCTCCCCTGGTACCTCTCCTCCATTTGGCGCATGTTCTAATGGAACCTTTTTCATTGCTCGTCGCTCATCGCCCCAAGGTTTTCAGGAAACTTCTCCATGTGTGAGAATAGGAAGTGCATCTTTATACTCATCAAACACCTGAGTTTTTGGAAGGCCGCTATCATTGCTGCTGATGAGTCTGGCGTGGTTTGCTGCCTTCATGTTCCCCATGAAGTTGTTCACCACCTGCACAAACGATTTCCACGCGGCGCACTCTAGGGGGTTTATGGAGTTTTGGAACTCTGTGTGTCCTTTATGAGCTGCCGTATCTGTGTGCCATCGAAAATGCCGGCCTTCAGCTTCTCAATGGTCAGTCGAGGTAAGGCTCGGCACAGGTAGTTAAAGCACCTCCCATCCTTGCTCAGAGCGCGTGTGAACTGTTTCATTAACCCAAGCTTCATGTGTAGCGGTGGGATCAATATCTTCTCCCGGTTAACAAGAGGTTCGTTTATGATATTTCTCGCCCCAGGTACTAACTGCTCTCGCGCCGGCCACTCTTTCTTTACATAGTGTTGGGCTCTGTCTCGACTGTCCTACATACATATAAAGCATGGGTACTTCGTGAACCCGAACTGCTGACCAAGTAGAAAGTTCACCATCTTTAAGTCGACGCAGATGATCTATTTGCGCTGCTCATTTTGGATTTTGTCGAGCACGTACTTCACTGCTTCATATTTCTCTTTGAGAGTTGTGGAGTGCGCAAGAGGGATTGAGGCGAACTGGTTCCCGTTGTGGAGGAGCGCACACTTCAAAGAGCGCTTGCAGCTGTCAATGAAGAGTCGCCAATCTCTCGGATCGTATTGAGGAGCGCTGAGTTTAACAAGAAGGCCGGCGATATCTCGGCAGTACACGAGGTCTTCCTCCTGCCAGAAGTAGCCCATGTAGTCGTCATGCCTTCTACGAAAGAAAGTGATACGCGCGTCCTTGTTAAGTAGATTTTTCTCTTTGAGTCTGGAGGCCAACAGCTCGGAGGAAGTCTTCGACAAGCTGAGATCCCGAACTAGATCATTAAGCTTCTGTATATCTTTGCTCGTCTGTAGTGGTGGCTTCATCGTCTCTGTCGGGAAGCTGTATGAACGCTGATACAGGAATTTCTTCGCAGAAAGATGCAGCTGAGGGTCAGACAATGAAATTCAGAATCAATTTGATTGGCCAAGGTTTAATTAAATAATTTTTTAATTATTATATTTTATTTATATATTCCTATGAATTAATGGTGAGACAGGTATTGATTTGATTGGCTAATTGTGGAATTCCCTTTATTGTTCTAAAAACCCGATGAATTCGAAAAAGGAAAGTAAAGAAATATAAGCTGAATCCCCCGTTTACTGCTTTTTAAATACGCTCATACTGAAACATAGACAGTTAATAAATTAGTACTAGGATTTATAGCCACTGAATATGCCATAATTGTACTATTTTCTTAGAGACACGAACCCGCATAACAAAACCGGCGTGTGCCAACTTCCACGTCTAAACACACACTGAGCACACAATGAGTTAATTTAAGGCAAAGGCAATGAATGTTAAGGTAATGAGAATATGAGAGAGAATCTAAGAGGTAATATTGTCACTACGGGGTCCTTGGAAAGAATGACCTAAATTTGCTAAAGTATAAACCCCGTTAGTCTAAATTCACACAAAAATATATTAAATATTAAATAAATTCTATACATATTTTTATACACATAAATTTGGGATAAACACAAATATATTAATTATTTATATTATTCGTGTCTGTGCATTTTAATTCGATATATTCTTCTAGAAAAATATGATTGAACTCAAACCTCTGATATTAGCATATAGAGAGCTCGTCAGGTAGGCCTATAGCTGTATCTCAAAAAGTTGACCTGATAGAGCAAAATCAATTTGATATTCTTACTCAGAACACCAAAATTAGTCTAAATCAGCTGAGAAAACCCTGACGTTTTTTTTTTTGGCTGTTACCCAGTGTTATTATTATTATTATTATTATTATTATTATTATTATTATTATTATTATTATTATTATTATTATTATTAATTGATTAATTTGAGCGACGGCGTGTCGCTGGGTTGATTATTATGATTACAAAAAATAAACAATTAGATTTGGAAAACGTGATTGACAGCTGAAATAATAAACGACTACAAAAATAAAGTGATTTTAGAAAATACAGGAAAACATAATTTTTGGTTTGGATGAACAAATAATCAGATTCATGTTACGTAAGCTGCTGGGGTCTTAGACACGTGATGATATGTAGATTTAGGGAGATCCTAGTCAGTCATTAGCTGAACATCAGAGAAAACAGACGACTCAAGGGGGAGTTGGTCTCTCCATGACGCGGTGAACGGCGTTTTGCTCAGGCAGCCAAGATGTGAAGACGTTGTAATCTCTGAAGATGCCGGTCGGAATCATGAAAATAAATGTTCGTATATACTCCAAACTAATTCCAGATAAACCGCCCCCTTAAGTAAGACACTTTATCAAATCTCCATTACTAACGGTTACTACGATATTATCCCATTGATTACTGTACACGCAAGAGCCCTTATCCCCGAATGGCTTCCGGGCCTTGATAAGTAGTGACTACCATGTAAAAAAAGTATGTGTTGTGTTTATTTACACCTGTTAAAAGACTGTTGTCTACAACTGTTTCGATACGTCCACGTCAATCGTTTCTTGTTAGAACTGTTGCGTCAATGTTAAAATATACACAATAGACGATCAATTAACTGATATGAAATATGTACATACAGGCATTAAAACGTACATGAATATACAAATAAAATATAAACCCCACTATTCAACATGTACGTCGTTTTTGAACATATTCATATACACACACAACGTAGCACAAGTAGAATAATAATTTAAAAAATAAAAATTCCTCTTTAATCTAAATATTTACATTTTCAATCTCGTAGGAGTGCACTATGAACCAAGCTCCAACCCCTGTTCCATTTATGCAACGTTGCGTCCCTGTGCCTATTTTTTTACAAGTATTTTAATGAATGTGCCCTGACGTAGATATCGCTGTAACGTTACACACTTTACATATGATACCCAACACGTTGTACACTCACTCGCAAAGGAACACACGACAAATAATAACTCCACTCCTTTTTTTTTGTTGTTTTTTTGCAACAACGACATTTATTTCTGGGTAATTACCGAATAGAACGTGATCGTGCTCTTTCACTCTGATCTCTGTCTTTTCGAACGTCCTCCGATCTCGAACGAGATCGTATTCTCTAAGGTGTTCTGTCTTCTTTATATAGTACTTTTCCTTACTGGTGAAATCATTTTGCATGTATTTGCACACGCGCGTCTGCGCCCTTTTCATCACAAAATTACTCGACAGGCAGCAAAATTCCACCTCTTCCCTGGAGATAACCCAAGATGCCAGAAATCATCTATTCAAATAGGTTTTCGCTCGAACTGCTAGATTTTTGTATCCCTTCGCTGTTTCCTGCTGTCTGACTGTAGTATCAAATAGAAATTTAAATTTAATGCGATCAGCCATCTCGCTAGTCAATTCTTTGCATGATGCCCCTGCAGCTATTCTTCCACATAGTAGCTATTTACGCCCATCTGGCGATATGCTTTATTTGGAGTGAATAAAACTAGAAATAATAATCAATATTACACTGATCTTATAAACAGGTTTAAAGAGAACTAGGGAGAAAGAAGGGACCGTTTTAATCTGAGGGGTGGTTAAATGTGTTTAACATATGGACGATCTTTTTTTTTATTTTCCTCGGTGTGTTCAGCTGAAAAGATATCAAGCATGTAGCAAATTTAGGACCTCTTTTAGCACAACAAGGGGCTTTCTCCACTTCACTGATTTCTTTTTCAGACTAGCGTGATGAGTCCACTTCCGATTCTCCTTGTATGTGTTATGACATTGAACTCCTCTTCATCTTTTGCACCACAAAACCGCATCGCAAGAAACCGTGAACGCTTTAGTCCCGCTTTTATTAAGTAGGTATGCATGTCTTTTTGTTTTTTTGTTTTTTTACCATGTAATATAATAAAGATAAAGGTATTTAGGGAAGGGAGCTTATGATGAACTAATCATGTTGACGTCACTTGGTTGATGTTTATTTTTAATAAAAAGAGGTAGAAATATTATTAAAAAATGTGGCACCAGGCCAAAAAAAAAAAAAAAGAATGGGAGAAGCTGATTTTGTCAGAACAATGCTATGCATATTATTTAATTGGACATAATTGAGATAAGTATTATTTATTAATTATTTATTAATTATTTATTAATTTGTTTTATTGCGGACTATTATCCTCATCTTTTTTTAATTGTTGTTGTTTCACGGTAGCGGTTTCGATCCTACCCAAAGCCGGCCAGAGAATTACTTGGCCAAAACTTGGTGAGACGACAACTATGGAAGGCAGTAATTGCTGAGAATGCAGTTAGAAGATCCGGAGTTCCTATCCAGTCGCGGTTACCACCTGATGAAGGCCAGAAAAATAGTTGGCCGAAACGTCGTGAAACAACAACAACCACAACAAAAACAACAACAACAACAACAACTAAAAAAGATAAGGACAATAGTCCGCAATAAAATAAATTAATAATGCTAACTATGTTAACCCATCTATAGCCGACCTCACTATAATTTCACAAAAATACCACATTTATATTATACATCTTTAACCGTATACATTTTTCTTCAATCACTATAAAAAAAAACTATTCCATATGGCTTAGAATATAACTTTTGTACTGACGAGCCTGTGAAGGTTTCACAGCGGCATCTTTCATATGTACTATATTGTTGCTGGGCATTATGTAGACGTTTAGGGTGAATGGAGACTCCGCGATAATATTGTATCCCTTTTGTTAAAACTGTAAAAATGTTTATCTAAGAAATCTGGTTAATGTAGTCTAAGCCTATATCTGATTACTACAGTTAATCTTCAATACCTTTATAGAAGTATGTAATATATTTCCATTGTATGCACCAGGCGCGAACACAAAAGCCGACGATATCATTATACCATTTTTAGACAGAACAGATACTACCCTTGGATCCTATCCAGAAGACAAAGAGGTTATATTTTAGTTTCACGTACGGCCCAAATGCTACATCATTTTTTTTATTTGCATTTAATATTTTTGTTATGTAACTTTAAAATGTTATCATAACAATTTAGTTGACAACTTAGAATAATGACATGTAAAAACATCAGGTGATTATCTTAGTAACGTATACTAATTACGCCATTTAGAAATGGGGATAGTCTTTTTGTAGGTACATGGAAATTAGGTAAGTCAGTCGAAGTTGAGGGAGGGATACAAACGGTCTTCACATCGAAATGACTCCGAGTCGGAATCAGCGTTGCAACATTCCAAAAAGGAAAAAGGACTCTGGAATAAAAAGTTGCCGAAAATAAGAGCCGAGGCTTTATCGTTTCTGTCTGTTTAAATGTATGTACTATGTTTGTGTGCATATTTCTATGTCTGCCTACCAAAACTTTCGACAGAGGCGACAGATTTTCACAAGATCGCTATCGTTTTGAAGCCCGGCCCTTCGGACGACAAATATCGAAGAATTGACCAAAAACATTAATATCTTCACCCACTAGTGGGCACTTTTCTACAGGGAGCGGTCGCCTTTTTCGCCGATATTTTCAACATCATCCCCTCTTTTCGATTGACTAGCCATAATTTAAACCTACATCACTTCCGGCTTGGCGATGGGCACAACAGCAAGGACGTCACATTTTTGTTCTTTTCTTCCTTCGCTGTACGGGTTCTAATCTACCTACTACCACTTTTATTTATTTATTTTATTTTATTTTTATTTATTTATTTATTTTTTTTTTTTGCTCAACATACACCTGCAAACACTCGGCAACGCCGGGCACCCAGGCTAGTTAGGTATCAAAGACACTGGTATATATACCGCTAGACGACACACGAATTCAGATACATAAGTATACAAGACTCACGTATATATGTAATACACTCACCGGCTACATAACATTACTATTAGTATTTAATATATATTAAGACACGATTTTTTAAATTACATGTAAGACTATTAGTGTCGGTTAAAATTAAATTTATTTATTAAATAACAGGCATATTTGAGAAGATAAACAAAACAAAATTCGATTTTAAAACGGATTTTTTTTTGTTTAAAAAATGTATGAAATTTTACTTTCAAGAACTTTATGTAGAGGAGCGAAACGATGGAATTCAATATTGCGGTCGCTCAAGAAAGAAATCGGTAACTGCTTGATCGACTGACTTTATAAAGCAAGCGGTTTGTTATCCACCTATGTGGATTGGATGAGACAACATTTGCATTGAATCGACTGGGTGATTATAAAAACACCCCATATTCTCGATCAGTTGTTTGATAGTCAGTCTTAGTCCGTTCGTTCGTTCGTTCGTTCGTTCGCTAACTTAACTTTCCACCTGTTTGTCACGATTACAAGGACGAGTTGTCGTTGTAAGCAACGAGGCAATTCGTTCCAACTCTCAGATAATTTTAGCCAAAGTGGTGATTTCATTGCTTCCTCCCTTTCACGTCGAGTTCAGATTTTGGTGCGTCGATTTGCCTAAGCCGCCCAGGTCCTTTCCATTTTTGTCGGCTAAAAGTCCGATAAAAAACAAAAATAAAATTGAGTGCCAAAAATTTCAGTGATTACATTATAATCTTGTAAATTTAAAAATGAAAATCTTTATCTTTATTTTACGGTTGAAAATACATGCCTATGTGTTTATTCGCAAAAAGGCGTTTGCTATTTTACAGTTCTTTATAATTAATAAGTATTATTATTATTATTATTATTATTATTATTATTATTAT
The DNA here is from genome assembly GCF_053919585.1 of Euprymna scolopes. NCBI lineage: Eukaryota > Metazoa > Mollusca > Cephalopoda > Sepiida > Sepiolidae > Euprymna > Euprymna scolopes. The sequence goes on from NC_136510.1 coordinate 91,569,413, forward strand.
TATTATTATTATTATTATTATTCTCCATTGGCCTTGGAGAAAAAGCGACTACACGAGGTTAAAACACAAATAATCCCGGTTGTAGTTGGTGCACTAGGAGTAGTATCAAGTCGTATGGAAGGACAATTGAAAAAACTACAAATCCCCGATGTTTAAGGTGGCCTTCAGACCTCTGCAATTGTAGGTACCACCAATATCCTTAGAAAAACACTTGATCTTTGAAGCTCCGGGTTTGGAGCCGGAATTGAGGGAAATCTTCTGGAAATGAATCCCATCCCTTTCCAGAGAGATGTTGATAAACGAAATCAGAATTATAATTATTATTATTAAAATAACATTACGCTAACTGATTTTGACATTTCACCTAATATTACAAATCTTATTTTCAATTTTTCTGAAAGTAAACATTGAAAATACGAATATATTTCAAATATCATCTCCAAATGGGCAACACCAAGTAAATAACCCTAGTCTCTCTTTCTCTCTCTCTCTCTCTCTCCCTCTCACTCTCTCTCACTTTCCAAGGGAGTGACCACTAATCAATACCGAAAGGTTATTTGAAGCTAAGGGTTAGCGAGTTTAAGTTGATCACTGAGTAAACAACGTAGTTATTGTGATTGAAATTAAGTAGGACTTCATTATATAAAGAAGGGGCTCAACAAAAATGTGTTTACATTGGACTTGAAGACGACCGTGTAGTAGTTAGCTAGAAAACAGACCAGCGGAACAGAGGCGGTTGTATATATATAAAAAAAGCTTTGATCACACACACACACACATACACACAAACACACACACACACACATATATGTATAGTTATATATATATATATATATATATATATATATATATATATATATAAGAATCTTGATATTGAAAATTGAATCAAATTTTCCAAAAACTTTATAAACCTGTAAGGAAGGTATACAAACTTTTAATTATTCGACAAGGAGTACAAATAAAACAAGAAAAACCTTATACTGTTATTTTATAGAAATATTATTAGCTGTGCATACATGTTTCAGTTGGGATTTTTTTACGAAAAACAGCACCTAGCGAAGTCTAGCGATTTCGCTTGCAAATGTTAGTTTCCTTTTAAAAAAAATTGCAGCTGGATCATATATGCATATGTGTAGATAAACATTGGTTATGTAGATTATGATGTCAGTAAGTGACTGGAGCTAAAGTATGAAAATATATTCAATTAAACCAATCAGAATATCCAACGTTTCATCTCGTCTTAAATCGTTATGCCAAAATGTACGTAATTCGTGTTACCTGATGTTTATACATATACATATACGTACATACATACATACATACATACATACATACATACAGGTGACGTTTAATTTAGATTGTAATGAATCAGATTCATTTTAATTGCCGTCCAAGTGTTAATGTTTTCATTACTTAATGCTCGAGCTTGACTCAAAAAAAGCTTTAGCTGACGTCTACTTCCTAGTCTTTTATCCTGCTTTATAGAGAGAAATGCAAATTTTTATGCGTGAGTCGACTTGATAGGCAAACTTAATTTGTGCGTGCTTAAAGTACATTTTTATTATATATATATATATATATATATATATATATATATATTGAGAATCACACTTTTAAACAATTGTATATATATATATTAACCATGTTCTTAACACGTTAAAACGTTTTTTTATGCACGAGATGTTTCACTATTTAAGTAATTTGAATGTAATTTAAACTGAAGTATATAAAAGTATCCATATTTGAAAGGAAATAGTAATGAAAAACTGTCTGAAGACGACTGAGGAAAATCAGTTGAAAGTACTTGCATAGAAACTTAAAAAAAAAAAACAAATGGAAAAAATGACTACGGAACTTTTCCACAAAAATGCGACTGAGACATAAGAATGATAATATGAAAAATGGAATAATTACAAAAAAAAAAGAATCATTAAAGAAAAACACTCCATGCTATTTAAGAATATCCGTCTGAATGAAAATATGCTGCCTGAATACACACACACGCATACACACATACACACACACATACACACAAACACGCACACACACACACACACACATATATATATATATATTTAAAGAAAAAATAGAAAAAACCGAATGAAATTATTAAAAAATCAACGTTTCGTCCTTGTTTCAGAGGACATCTTCAGGATAATTGAAATAAAAATGTGATAAAAGAAAAAGTATTAGATCGTGCGAAAAAAGACAGTTTTTTAAAATCCAACCCACGTCGGGAAAGGACGAATATGTGTTCCCGACATGGGTTGGATTTTAAAAAACTGTCTTTTTTCGCACGATCTATGACTTTTTCTTTTATCACATTTTTATTTCAATTATCCTGAATATGTCCTCTGAAACAAGGACGAAACGTTGATTTTTTAATAATTTCATTCGGTTTTTTCTATTTTTTCTTTAAACATAACGTCAACCACCGCTGGTATATTTTTTCATTCCTTATGCATATATATATATATATATATATATATATATATATATATATATATATATATATATAGAGAGAGAGAGAGAGAGAGAGAGAGAGAGATTCTCATGTATTCTTATTTTAAATATAAATAAAATATAAATATATTTTTAAAAAAGCTGCACCATTGATTTAACAACTTTACACAAATTAGTCCGTCACATTAGACAAACTAGAAAATAGATTATATAAGTGTCGCAATCATAGATTCCAACCCAGAATACAGCGATACTTCCCCACCCCCTTTGTCAGAGAGCTAAAGGACAAGATAAGGGAGGCAAAAGTTACAACGCTGACAAAAGTAAAAACAAGGTCTACTTTTTAAAAATATTTTTATTATTTCAAAATCAATAAGAAAATCGATAGTATTTTGTCGTTCATGTTGTGATAGGATCATTTTTGTTATCGATTATATTAAGGTCAGTTGTGTGTGTTTTTTTTCTAATTTTCTTCCTTTAAACATTGCAATGCTGGGTATGAGGCATGGGGCAGCCAAACTATCTGCCAACATTGCCCTGCTTTTTATTGAAACCAACCGAAAGCTCTTTTTAGCATCCTCGTTGTTCCCTTATGTGCAATTGTCTGGATATCTTTTGCACTTGGTTCACCAAGTATATATCTTAAGTAGGATTCAGGTTCTTCTTCATAAGCCCTGTGGCACCTATAATAACTGGTATGATTGTTATCTCCCTAAGATTCCAATTTCGTTTTATATCATACATGAGACCTTGATATTTGGTCTGTTTCTTCCTTTCAGCTGTCTTTAGACCTCTATCATAAGGGAGACTCACTTCAACCAAGGTTGCAACTTTCCCAGATTTATTCCATATAACTATGTTAGGTTTGACAGCAGCATTTTCAAGGTAGGTGGCTGTATGGATTACATGGTCGTATTGTATGGTATATAAGTCATTTCCAACTATTCTTTCAGATTGATGTTCCCAGAGCCTGTTGCTACACTGTATGTTTAATTTTTTACTTATAGTCCAGTAGAGGTACTTGCAAACTTCATCATGTCTCGCCGTGTAGCAGCCGTCCCCTAAAAGAACCTTGCAATTTGATATCAAATGACTCATATTTTCCAATTCTGTATGGCAGAACCAGTATTTGTTGTCATTACTGATACCTGCCATCGTCTTGAATACATGGGTCATCAATCCCTAATCATTAGCAGCCATTGTAACCCTATCTTGATCGTGCTGGAGAGATCCCCTTTTGAGCCAATCCAAGGAACCTTTTTTGTCTATGTATTCCTGAGAAAGTTCCCCCCAAAAATACTTTTTTTTTTCATTTTCTTTCTTTTAAGATTGTAATGCTGGGTATGGGACAGCCAAACAAGATGCCAACATTGACCTACCTTTTATTGAAACCAACCGAGAGTTCTTTTTAGTATCCTCGTTGTTCCCTTAAGTGCAATTGTCTGGATCTCTTTTGCACTTGGTTCACGAAGAATATTACTTATGTAGGATTCAGGGTCTTCTTCATAAGCCCTGTGACACCTATAATAACTGGTATGATTGATATTTCCTTAAGATTCCAATTTCTTTTCATCTCATACATGAGACATAGATATTTGGCCTGTTTCTCCCTTTCAGCCCTGTTCAGACCTCCATCATTAGGGACACTCACTTCATGCGTGCGTGTATGCCAAGCCAAATGTAAAACAACTACAAAACAGTGACCCACAAGTCGTTACCTTCGATGAATAATATGTCAAATTTAGAAAATATATTTTTCATTCTTTGGGGATCAAATGGGTCAGGTTGCATCAGGAGTGGCGGTTTTCCAATATTATTACGTACTAATTTGGAAGGAAAATGCTGACTCATAACCCGAGGAATCTATAATATAAAGGAGAGTTGCATGCGTCTGTGGGTGTGTATGTCAAACTAGAGAGGAATCGATTATGCGAAAGAGAGAGAGGCGAATCGTAGAAAGATAAAGATATGGCTAGGAAAAAGTAAATAGAAGTTTTAATAAAAATAAGTAACAATTTTTCCTGGGTAACACCAAGTGCCCGTCTAGTAAGAAATACAGGAATAATAGTAAAACCTGTAGTAGACCTCCTCCAGTATTTTTTAATTTTTTTTGTTGGGATATTTGGCACATCAATAACTCGCTTTATTCATGCCAAAGTGTTGGACTTTACTATTCGCTGAATAAGTGATGCGTTTAGAACGATGAGTGTGTGTAAAGGCTGGTGTAACGGGGGATAATTCCGACTGGGTCCGGAAAGGCGTTCAGGAAGGGAAAAGGCGATAAAATAAGGTGGATATTACAAAAAAAAATGTCGAGCAACGATGACATCGATTCATAAACTAGATTAATTAGACATATTGATGATGAATGACTTTCTACAATAATTGATTTTCTCCAGTCTCCCATAATTCCCGATCATTACTGTAGTTCCAAAAGTAAAACCTCCAATTTTTTTTTTTCTTTTACTCAAAAAGTTCAAGAGTTGGGAAGACGGGAGTGGAACTATTAAAACGAGCAACCTTTTTTACATAGTAACTATGAAGCCACTTGACGGACTAACAGAAACGAAATATATGAGATGCTTGTTGATCTTAGTCTTGAAAAGACTAGTGTTATAGCTAGGAGGAAAACAATCAGCAGCAAGAGAGTTCCACAAGCCTGCAGTTCTTCAAAATTAACGGGGACATATAATAACTTATAATGATTGTGATGACATATAATAATGTATAATGATTGTGATGACATATAATAACGTATAATGATTGTGATGACATATGATAACGTATAATGATTGTGATGACATATAATAACGTATAATGATTGTGGTGACAATTCAGATGCGAAGACATTTATATCTATTACATCAAGACGGCGACTGTGACATATCTTGGTGCCTTCATATTATAAATACGGACTGAATGATATATGATGAAACAGTTATTATACACATATAGAGAGGAGGAGATACTTCACTTATGATGGTGTTGGGGAGGACACATAATCTTGGAAGGGTTTACATAAAGTTCGTTACAAGATGATGATGAAACACATTTATCTTTTTGTTGTAAAGAAATACGAGACGAACAGTTACAAACATAAATGGTGATTTCTTTATTTATCTGATCGGCTGGTCGATGACGTCAGGAATTCAAACTTGGATCTACATGGTCTAATGTTCTACCCTTTGCTTCTAAAGGGACTCTCTTCTCGAACTGACTATCTCTCATCAACTGTCGACATTCAACTCTGTCTGATCAACTGACTTCTAACGCCGAAGCCACGGAATCCTATATTGAGAAATCTCCTTTGTTTATGACGTCAGAAGTGTGTTTTTAAACTTGGCTAATTTTCACGTGGGTTTACATATGTTTGTCCAAACACACTTTCGGCAAACAAAAGAATCCTCAATTATCATTCTAACCTATTTTTAACAATATCTTTTTTTAATTTGCATTGTCGATTTTTTAACTGATATATTTAATATCTAGATTTCTAAAGAATGGACAATCGACTCTTTTATGATATAAACAATATTGAACTATTTCTAATAGAATTAACAATAGACTGAATTTCTAACACTCAATTCTCCATTATCTTTAAAACTTGCCTACAGGGTTCGATTCTAACCTTATCCTAATATCATTCTCACTTATCTAGTATGTCTTCTTACTTACATGATAAGGGGACAGCCCTTTCATGTAACTCAATGAGATAATCAACGAATTAACTGATATCACTAAACTAGCAAGTCAAAAAGCTGGATCAAAAGACAAGAGAAAAGAGATCAGACAATTCTGATAAACACATGTTACGTATACAAAAGAGTGAGACTAGCTATATCACATCTGTGAGATAAAGGTTGCAGAAAAGAAAAAGTGGGGTCAATCAGATTAGAGTTATGTTTCAGAAACTTAACAAGTGTAACACGATGAGCAGGTCTCACTTTTTTCATTTATTTTACTTCAGTAAGTTTTAAGAGATCAAGGGAGCTAACTCCTCCTGGAGCTAACATTTGATTCCGTTATGATTTGAATTTATATCCGAAGGCTCTTTTTAGAATAGACGCTGTTCCCTTTATGACTGCTATTTGTATTTTGTTACGCTTGGTTTTCCAGGGATTTCTTCTAAGTATTTTCTGAAGATTCTTTGTTATTAGGCCAGTTGCTCCTATCACAACCAGTATCATGTTTATTTCTTTCAGAGACGATGTCCTTTTTTGTTTATTTCTTTCGGATATAAGGTGTGACGAGCCATGTGTTTCATAAATGTCTTGAGGACGGCAACCAATTTACGTTTGCTTACAGGGAGTTTGTAACTCCTCCTTCGAAGAAGTGGTTAAGGACTCTTACTTCTCTGAATTCTCGGCTGGTACATGAAATCTGCTATGCTGAAAGTGAATATCGAGGCGGCAGGCAGGAAGAAAGACAAACGATTGTAGTCTATCTACAAAAGCTTAATTCTCATAAAATTATGTACAAAATGTTTTTACAATTCTCATTCAGATTTTGTAAGTTCTTTTCAAAGTCTCAACTCTCTTCACAGACAGCAACCGACGGATGGATGAGGTGTGGAGGGGTTACGCCTCTGCTCTACTCTGCGACTCAACTGTACTCTCTACTCACTCTGATCTGAAACTCGCGCTAATTTTCGCCCGACAGTCGTATATATAGTAAGGTATGTGGATGGGTAGTAATTCTCCCCAGCCAATAAGATTTCGCAACGAAATCTCTACGAAATCCTAAGCCCTAGGTCCCTGGGCGGGAACCATTCCCACACCTGAAATTCTCTCACCATTTTCAAGGACAGATGTCAATTCTGACATCCGACCCTGGGTTCATTTAAGGCCAGAAAAGGTTCTAAGTGAAATTTCCTCTCGTCAGCTTTTAGCCGTACAAATATATTTTTCTGGTTTTCAAACAATATCTATTTTGACATGAAATAAAATATGTATATTTATCTTCTCTATCTTTAATCCTTGGGTTATCTGGCGTCACCCGGGAATAAAAAAGCTACCTCAGCGTAGTTCTAACGCTCCTCAATGGGGGATTACGTTACAGTAACCTGGCTATCGATTCTAGTCCCGGCCAGTGTTAACAAACAGTATTCCAGAAAACAATAAAACATACATCAGTCTGTTGGGTTTCTTCTCCTCGTTATCGCTCATTTCTGGTCCCAACAGGCATACCTAAAATTTGGATGCTTTTTTTTTCTGCGCTAGTTTCTTCATTCTTTAAGGATGACGTCTTCATACTAGAGTTCATATAGCTGGGATAATTTCGACGTTTTAGACAGATCAAACAACGCAACACAGGTCGTGTGCATAGAAAATCTAAACTTTAACTCATCGAGTGAAGTTCTTGTTGGTGCTTTCTCACTCGGTCTTTCCATCATTCTTGGCTTTCTTCAATAATTTCCCGTGGCGCTATTTTATGCCGACACTACTTTTTTTTACAAAGGCATCACCACTTATCAATGCCCAGGAACCACTCGATGATAAGGATTAAGAGTGTACAGTAGTCAATTGAACAAGGTAGTAATCGTTAGTAATGGAAATTTTGTAAATTTGTTAACGTAAGTGGAACGGCTCATCAAGAACTTGTTTACGTTGGACTTGAAGACAATCAGCTTTCAGAGGGCCGGGCCGCATCTGTCGCTATCCTGGTTCACGGGAGCATTGTTGTGATGTACTTCTGGCCGTGTTCGTCGCTCCCAGCTCACAGGACCATAGATTCATCCCAGCAGGGCTACATACTTAATTGTCTAGTAGTGGACCCCTCAAGGGTGATCAGACTCTCACTGGTCACTGGAAAATATCTTCTGCTGCTCAGGGCACGCGAAATGTGCATGACCCTAAGTCCGTGTGGCAACATTGTCGATTTCGGCCGTCGCTCTGGCTTCGTGCTGGATCCAGTCTATCTCTTTCATCATCTGGCGTCAGGGCATACCTGAAATAAACTACATCTTCATTTCAGGCCGGCAAACGAGAAAGAAAGGAAACACTCTGGGACATTTTTATATAACGAAACAAAATAATTATTCATAAATCGTTTTACACTTGTTCAGTCGAGTTCTTTGATTCAAGCTTCATGATGCAGGTTGTATACTTAAGTTCCACTAATCAATTTATCAGCTAAGAACAAGAGCCTTTCAACTTAGCTCTTATGAGGGTTTCGCCCTCCCCCCTCTGGCGGGGTGACAGCGATGTGTACGTCTCGATGCCAGTTAGTGAAAAGCACTCTGGACCCTATTCTAAAAAAGACAATCGTTTTTATCAAATCAGAAATTTCTCCTTCCACCTTTTTGGAGTTATTCTTTCTTTTTTCCATTATCTTATTCTTTTCCTTCTCTCGTGAACTCATTGTTTTATTCTTTTCATTTTCTCTTTCTTTTCTCTCTTCTTCGTCTTTCATGACCACATCTCTCCCTAGGTTCAATTTATTTATTTATCTATCCAACTAACTTATCACTTGGCCCGATGGCCTGGCAGTTAAATACAACAGGTGGGCCCAACGACAACACCCCACAGACACCAAAGCAGACCTTTTGAACCCAAGTCATTGTACCTGTCTCACTCAATTAGTAGTTAAAATTCATTTTTTCCCAAATCCAACTAGAAAAACAATCTCTTGTTACATGAATCATATTATCAGATCTTATATTTTCTTTTCTCATTGAAATATTTACTCTTTTCTGGTGGACAGGAATCTCATAAACATCTGTTTTTCCTCTCCCATCTTCTCTTCCTCTATCTGAAAAGCAAGATTATCTGGTGTCGCCAGGGATCTCGTCATACTCCTAGTTCTTTCTATCCACTTTGACCCGCCTCGCTAATTTGATGTAACGTCAGTTTTTATTTACACGCACACAGACAAAAAAAAAGAATGGGAGAGGGGACGGTAGGGGCGGAAGGGGTTCACTTAATATTATAGAGTTTCAGTTTTTATATTATTATTATTATTATTATTATTATTATTATTATTATTATTAGATATGTGACTCGATTAATTTCATTTTGTTCTATTTTCAGACTGGGCATTTTAGCATAATATTAGCTGTTTCACTGGATGCAGATTTTTATAACGATGCCATTTTTGTTGGATGGGAGGGATTCCAATTTCCTTCTAGAAACGCAGGCATGGTGAGGATTGATCGAAGGTTCCATGTTCCCGGAAATTGAATTTCTATGAATAACAGTGATCCAGAACTCTTATATTGGCTATATTATGACCATCGTGTCCAGTCGACTTGCAGCATCTCTCAGGACAGGGTGATCTGGTTCGCTGAATAAATGATGAGGTGATATGGTATGTAGCGACACGCTGGCAGTGTAGTAAGGTAACTATAGTCACGCGGGATATCCCAACAGGATTCGGTGAAAAAAAGCTTGCTGAGAAGAAAAATAAATAAATGAATAAACGTCGATAATGCCGTTTCATTAACGAGATTAATGATTGATTATTAACGACTTTGCAAAATAAGTGATTGTTTTTTGCTCCAGCGCCCTATCATTTATCATATTTGGTATTATTGTAACTCACTAGGTGTTCTCACAAAGGTCATCATCAGCGGTTGCTCACTGACAGTAATCATTGGCGTTTCATGGAGCCCAAGTAACAACGAGTCTTTCCAGATTTTCAGTGCTGGCCACCTCTTTCAATAACCATTACAAATGATTTTATAAATATCGAGTTTAAACGCCATCATTGATTTATTTCACGGGGAGGGGGGCGGAGAATGGACGCAGTATACATTTTCGCGATCTCAGTTCGCAGGTCTCACTTGGTCGTGTTCTGTTTTTTTTTGTGTTATTTCTGCTACATCTTCCATGTTTATAAATAGTGTTCGCAGTTTATGTGAATTGGTTTCCGCATTCAATGATTTTCTTTTAAATTTAAGCTGTTGCCATCATTGTCTTCCATTGTATCTTGTCAGCCGGCCTTTTATTCAATTCTTCATCATTTTTTTTCATTGTGCGATTGTTCCTAGTGCTCCTACAATTATTGGTATTATATTAACTTTCTGTATATTCGATGTACATTTCAATTCTATGTGCATTTGCTTTTATTACCATTATTATTATATTTATTATTATATTTATTATTATTATATTTATTATTATTATATTTATTATTATTATATTTATTATTATTGGCTCACATGGAGCTTTTACACAGATCAGCAAACGATCTGATTGGAGACCTGTGGTGTTCTCTGGAAGCTGAGTGACAACAAGTATATTATTATTTTTTTTTACATGGGGGGCACCACCTATCAAGGCCCGAAGGCCACTCAGGGATGAGGGATATTACGTGTACAGTAATCAATGAGATAGATTGTTCTAATCATTAGTATTGGGGGTTTTGATAGAGTGTCTTACATAAGAGGGTGGTTTGTCAGGAGTTTGTTTCTGTTGGACTTGAACACGTCCAAGTTGTAGTCAGGTGAGAAACAGGCAAGCCGCAGAGAGTTCCACAGGCGTGCGGTTCTAAGAAAGAAGCTTTGCTCATGGAATCTACGTTTGGATTTAGGCACAGATAGAGAGTGGGGAAAAGCCGCGTGTTTATGAGTTCAGATAATATCCAAATATAATTTGGGAAATGTTCAATTTCATGGAATACTTTTTTTTCTCGTTTTAAATAAGAAAAAGTATCGGTTTATAATAGTATTTTTGACAAAGAAGATTCAGGAAAAAGATAAGAAAACAACAATAATAATAATAATATTATTATTATTATTAGTAGTAGTAGTAGTAGTAGTAGTAGTAGTATTATTAGTATTATTATTATTATTATTATTATTATTATTATTATTATTATTATTATTATTATTATTTGCAAGGTGTAGCTGATTGGCTCAGAGAGAGAACCGGAGAGTCATAACTAATATAATATAATATATATATATATATATATATATATATATATATGTGTGTGTGTGTGTGTGTGTGTGTGTGTGTGTGTAGACTTTGAAGTTTTTAACATTTAAAACTATACAAAAAAACATTTTTCATCATTCGTTTGAAAACCATTTAGCCAGTAATGTTTAATATTCAATCACCTGCAATCACTGCATTAACTTACTCCCTCGAATTCACTATAGTACCAATAATAATTTATTTTTAGGGATCATCAGTTGTTTAGCATGAAACACTTTTTCAGGGATTTCAAAAACAAAACAGTATATTACATCATGGTTCCCCAGCAGTGTTGATCAAACACCACGTCCCTTAATCTTAAGAAGAAGACACGTTACAAATATTAGATCTAGTTTCCTATTCTTCATTACTTTATCTAACCTATTTATGTCATAAGAATAAATTTCTTACCCGTGAGATTCATCTGTTTTCAAATTCAAAATGGATATATTATACATAGTGGTCAAGGTCCGGTATGGGCCTGTGTTAAAAGCACACAGATGTCTTAGCGTCATACTGTGCTTCACGCAGAAAAATCAACGTCGTGCCACCTGCCACGCAGACGGGGCTCTGATAAACGACGAGTGAATTGCGCCATATAACCGGCCAAGGTTCTTTTAACCAAAGGCTAAGGGTGATGTAACCCTGACAGCAACCTCAATAAGGAGCTTAGGCCCTGTCAATTGCAACATACATGACGCTCCGGCGTGTAGAATATGCTCTCGTGCCCAGCAACCTAAGTCTCAGTCATGGATCAAATGGCATGATGGGTGGAAAGGGTTCCGTAAGCCGTGGTGAAGGCAAACTCTCTAGGAGAAGGAAACCCTGATAAAAAAACCCTGCGGCGACTGCTGCATCCAATGATGTTGACTTGCTCTTCCTTTTGGTTCAATGTGGAAGTTTTTCAGAGAGTGGGATTGTCTCAGTGCAAAGTCTTTCCTCACTATAAAAAGCTTCAATGTACCTGAATTACTTGATATGTAATGGAATACACATTTTGCAATCAGTGTATATCTCCATAACAAAAAGGCTGGCTGTAGCCGAAAACGGCAAACGGACACCCAATGAGAGCTGATGCGGATATGGGCGTCAATAGAAATAAAGGCTCTGGAACATCCAAGGTCTGGTCCGGCAGGTGTTCAAGGCACCACAGCCTGGGCGCGGTCATCAGCCGATGTGCAGGACTGTAGAAGGTTGATAGAAATGACCGCCCAGCACGTGCTGTAGTGGCGCTCATGTCTGCCTCATTTGAGCCAGAGATGTATTATTAAGTAATGGCAATACTCGAGAAGGAATTCGCCGCCATCATATATACATACATATATATCCATATATTCATACATATACATATATATATATACATATACATACATATACATATACACATATATATGTATATATTTACACATATATATTCATATATATGTATATTTAAATAAGGGGGTGGTCACCAACAATGTGTATTTTTTAACATTATTTTATTATTCTGTGTTTTGGTTTTTCATTGAAAATTATGTTTAGATCATTGTAATAATGTTTTTAAATCATTGAAATCGTTTTTAACGCGTTTCAGACGTTCTCTGAAGCGTCCTCTTCAGAAAGTATTTAAAATGTTTAGAATATATCCAAGATGTGTTAAAAATGTAAAAGAACATTTTCATAGCTCATTTGAAATGTTTCCGAGAGGTGGAAACATGTGTAAATGATTCTACTTTTCATTCGTATGTTCAATTTTTATTACTGGTTCATTGGGTTGGACTGTGGTCACTTCTGTCTTATGTTTCTCTCTCTCTCTCTCTCTCTCTTTCTCTCTCTCTCTCTGCTTGTGTTTCTATTTATCTTTCTTTGTTTTCTCTCATTTTTTTCCTTTTTACACTTACTTTAGTGGGAGTGAGGGGGTCATTGGTATTTGGTCAACTGGGTGTATAGGTAGGATGTGTGTGTGGGTGTTTGTGTGTGAGTGTGTGTGTGTGTTTTCTTTTATTGGTTTGAAGAATGTATGTTCTGTTTTATAGTATTATAAAGTTATTATGGTCCCTAGGAAGGTAACTGTGATCCAAGGTCGTTACTAATGTGTGTATAGTAGAAGGGGAACAGCTCCTCTGAAATAAGGGTAGGAGTGTTTTCATTCAATTTTGATATTTATATTTTGGATTCTTAGATTTTAGTATTGTGATTTTTCGTTTCAGTCTTAGACTGTTCGGGTATTCTTAATATTATGTTTGTTTAGATAAAGAGTTGTATTTATAAATATACGTAGGGGATTTTTTAATGTTTCTATTTATTTTTCTGCCCAGGATCGGTTCTTATGCATATATATGCATATACAGGGTGTCCATAAAGTCCGTGTTCACTTTAAAAAATTATAACTTTATTTGTATTTGCAATAGAAATAATCTGTAAAATGGATTTGAAAGAAGTAAATCTATATTTTTTAAGCTTTTATTGAAATTCTATTAAACTTTCCACATGCCCTCCATCATTAGCAATACAAAGGGTAATACGATTTTGTAGTTCACGAAAAACATTTGCTAAATGATTTATACTAATGCCTGAAATCATATTAGTTATTCTAGCTTTCAAATCTTCCAATGAGCTAGGTTTGGTTGTATACACACTTGTTTTCACATGTCCCCATAAAAAATCTAATGGAGTCAAATCTGGCGAACGTGGAGGCCAATGGAATGGTCCACCCTTTCCGATCCATCTGTTAGAAAATTCCTGATTTAGAAACTGACTAACACGCCGAGCAAAGTGACAAGAAGCTCCATGTTGTTGAAACACTGTATCATCTTTCATTTTTAATTGTTCAAGTTGCGGAATAAAGTAATTCTGCAACCTATCTAAGTAGCTGTCACTGTTAATAACACGATCTTCAAAAAAATATGGCGCTATGATTCGATCTATTCCCAAAGCACACCACACATTAAATTTAAGAGAGCCCCATTCATGTTCAACAATTTCATTTGGGTTTTCAGTTCCCCAAATTCGGCAATTATGCCTGTTGACCTTGCCACTAATGTGAAATGTTGCTTCATCAGAAAACAGTAAATTACTCACGAATGCATCATCATTGCAAAGTTTTTCATTGAACTGGTGACAGAAAGTTAGCCGTGCATAATAATCCTCTTCTAACAACTGTTGATGTAATTGAATTTTGTAAGCTTTCATATGAAGTTTTGCCAGCAGAATCTCATGCACTTTGCTTCAATGATGACCGTCTTACAGACTTTCTTGGACTTGCAGTAAAGGATTCTTCTATGGAAGCAACACTTTCGTCACTGACACATGGCCTTCCAGACCGTGGTTTATCATGGACAGAGCCTGTCTCTTTAAATTTTTTCATCCATTTAACAATGGTGTTCCTATAAGACGCTTTTTTATTGTATTCAATTCTAAACTTTCTTTGTACAACAATAGTAGATTTCAATTCAGTCAACCAAAGGGCACAGTTTACTTTTTCCTCAATTGAAGTCATGGAATACAATTGATTCTGAAAAACAAAAGAAAATATTTTTTACTTATTTTTTTACTTATCTAAAAATTGGTACGAATTTTGTGGTGAAAAATTATTCAATAACTATACTTAAAACTACAGACATGAAACTTTATAACATTTTTTACAGATTATTTCTATCGCAAATATAAATAAAGTTATAATTTTTTTAAGATGCACATGAACTTTATGGACACCTGTATATAGACATAAATATACATATACATATATATATAAATATATATATACATATACATATATACATACACATGCACATATGTATATATAAATATGTATATATACATTTACATATATACATACACATGTACATATGTATATATAAATATGTATATATATACATTTACATATATATACATATGTATACATATGTATATGTACACACACACACACACACACACACACACATATATATATATATATATATATATATATATAAAGGAAACACCCAAAATGAAAACAACTTAGAAATTAGAGGCCAAGAAAGCATTAGGTGAACCTACCGTATCAGCAAAAAAAAAAGATGATGTTTCATAATGATGCTGGAGAGACTTCTACAAAAGAAGCTGTAGAAGCAACAGCTCCAATTAGTTTAGATGATATAAACTTTTAAATAAATTTATTTGGGGCGTTTATATATTGTATATCTTTGTAAAGTAAAAAAGAAAAGAATAACAATTATTAGTGTTACAATGTAATTCGGATATAAGAGACTTCTATTCGCTACATCTGTCTTATACCTAGGTTGCAATGTATATATATATATATATATATATGAGGCTCCGTGTTTTGACAAGCTTATGGGTTTGACCTTTACTCCTGATCTGAAATGGAACACGTACATCAAGTATGTTGCCAGGGTCGCTGGAAAGATGGTGGGATCCTTCTACCGCTCCAGAAGATATCTCACTACTGATGCAATTCTCTATCTATATAAAAGCCAAGTACGTCCAAGGATGGAATACTGTTGCCATATCTGGGCAGGAGCTGCTTAAAACAGCCTATCCTGCCTTGACAGAGTACAAAATAGACTTCGTGGCTTAGTGGGGGATGCCCTTTTCTCTACCCTGCAACCTCTCTCCCACAGAAGAGACGTTGCGAGCCTATCCTTGTTTTATCGTTATTTCCATGGCAGGTGCTGGTCTGAACTCCAAACTCTGGTCCCCCCCTCGCCAATCTTTCACGATAAACACCCGTCTAGCTGAATCCATTGTCAAAAGTTTCCCCCACTCTTTATCTGTGCCTAAATCAAAACGCGGATTCCATGAACAAAACTTCTTTCTTAAAACTGAACGCCTGTGGAACTCTGTTCCGTCTGCCTGCTTCCCACCGGACTACAAATGGGATGTGTTCAAGTCCAACGTTTACAAATTCCTAATGAACCGCCCCCTTAATTAAACACTTCATCAAATCTTCACACTAACGTAATGTACTTGCAATAACCCTTATCCCTGAGTGGCTTCCGGGCCTTGATAAGTGGTGATAACTGTATAAAAAACATATATATAAACCCATGATCTAGTTTGGTACCGGAGGAAATTGATTTTATTTCCGTTTTCCTTATAATCGGGTCTCTTTTATTCGGGTTACACTTTATATTAATTATAAATTTGAAGTTGGTTATTTCGCATTTTGAAGTTGATTCTTCCATTTTGAAGTTGAGTATTTCTCATTGTGAAGTTAATTTTTTTTTACTTGAAAATACGTTCATTCTGAACTTGAAATAGTATAGTTTAATTCACACAAGCAACTAATTTTTTGAAACGTTTTAATAACCCTGCGTGAATGATAAATGTTTAAAGTTGAGAAAGCTGACAAAGGTGGCCATGGGACTGGCCGACGTGATAAAATACCTCCGCTATCAACACACATCAAAACGTGTGAACACGAAAACCCTAAACCTTGGTTGATAAGACGGTTGCAATGAACCTTATCGCCACGGGAGATACCGTCTTTGTCGAGAACTTAGGGCGTTTCGTTTTGTCGCACACTAATATTCCACAACACAAATCAACCAATAACGTGCGTCATCCTTAACCCCCATGAGCTTTGCTCTATTTATGTTTCCGGCAACCTCTGCATGCAAGAAAAACGTCCGACTGACACTTATCAACACCTCTAGATAAGTATAGCCATCTGCATGGTTCTCAAATTAGCAAGTTGTGCGGGAAATGTATCCCGATACTTCTGTCGATATCACCACTACTCTAGAAAAACTGAGATGACATTATCTTCTTTTTTTTTTTTACTCTTATTCAGCTCAAAAAGGCACAGTGCCACTTGGACGTAAATGGCTACTATTTCGGACATTTACGGGGAACACTATGTAAGGGAGTTGAGGATCATACTGTCTATTCACATAACAGTTAAACTTCTGTATGTCAGTACAGTCAGGAAAGCAAGCAATCAGCGGGGAGGGGATTTCAAAATCTAGCAATTCGAGAGAGGAAACTATAAGCTATGGAAAAAAACGTCACAGAAGAATTTTGAACTTAAATAGATTCTTAAATTTTGATGATATCGTTCTGTGATTCTAACACAATCTGGCCAAGATATTGGGAAATTGTTTTAAAACAAATGAAATATAATATCTTTTAAATTTTGTCCATTTTCAGATTCGTATATTTGTGCTCTTTTCAAAACATTATTCATGAAAGATTGCAGAATCTCTGGATTGCGATTAAACTCCCTTATTTCATTCCTGATGTTTTCCTTCAATTCTTGCAGATGGACTCTTTTATTAAGATATCCCCACAAGAAAAGTCGGGGCTAGTAAAGTCTGGGGCACGTGGTGGCCATTTGAAAATGCCGTCAAAATAGAGAAAAAAAATAATCATTAATGATAAAATGACAATGCTTTCCGACCATTCAGTGACTTTTTGGACACACTCTATTCGATTAGAAGCTGTCCTGCAAACTAAGTAGCTCTACAATGTTTATACATGTGGTGAGATTTTGCTGCTTGACGCGTGGATCGAGGCTATTTACGTCGATGACCACAAGTACTACGAGTTCGTTAGAACACACCCCTATTAGAATATTTGTAAAATAGGCACAGGAATGCAATATTGCGGCGATAAGGCCGAGGTTGCAGTTTGTTTGACAGTGCGGAACGAATTCGGTTGGAGAGTCCTTTCTTGAGCCTGTCTAAGAGCGAGAGACTAGCGGTAAATTCGCTTACACAGATATAGCTACAATACTACAGGCATTGGACAATGGTGGCTTTGTAAATATATAATATACTCTCAGTTTTCTAGCACGGTAGAGAGATCCCATCTTATTTGAAGCAACTTTGTCTTTAATATATTTGTCCCAGTTCATGTTGACTGTGAATATTAAGCCTAGGATATATCTAAACCGGTTTCTATCAAGTGACATATGTATTACAAACTGATTTTATGAATTAAGTAAAACCGAGTTTTAACTATGTTTTCCAATTCTGTACAAAAGTATATTTTGATTGGATCAGTTTGTCACTTAGAGTACCATTATTGATAACATGGTTATATTTGTAACATTTCGACCAATCTAATCTCCGGTCTTTTTTTAGGTTCAGCTTTCCTAACTTGTTAACCTAGTTTTTAAATGGAAATTGTTTCCAAGCATGAAACCAATCTCCTATCTTTATACCATAAACGCTCTGATCCCCATTTGGCATCAATTGAAATGGATGGTTCTCGTCTAGGGGAAGCTCAATATTTTGATAAGCTTCTGGGCTTGACCTTTACTCCTGACCTAAAATGGAACACGTACATCAAGTTTGTGTCCAAGGTCGCTGGAAAAATGGTAGGATCCTTCTACCGCTCTAAAAGATATCTCACTACTGATGCAATTCTCTATCTGTATAAAAGCCAAGTACGTCCAAGGATGGAGTACTGCTGCCACATCTGTGCAGGAGCTGCTAAAAACAGCCTATCCTGCCTTGACAGAGTACAAAATAGGCTTCGTGGCCTAGTGGGTGATGCCCTTTTCTCTTCCCTGCAACCTCTCTCCCACAGGAGAGACGTGACGAGCCTGTCTTTGTTTTATCGTTACTACCATGGTAGGTACTCGTCTGAGCTCCAATCTCTGTTCCCCCCTCGCCAATCTTTCACAATAAACACCCGTCTAGCTGAAATCACTGTCAAAAATTTCCCCACTCCTAATCTATGCCAAAATCAATATGTATATTCCATGAACAAAGCTTCTTTCTCAGAAGTGCACGCCTGTGGAACTCTGTTCCGGTTGCCTGTTTCCCACCTGACTACAATCTGGATGTCTTCAAATCTAATGTAAACAAATTTCTGATGAACCGCCCCCTTAAATAAGACACTTTATCAAATCTCCAATACTAACGTACTGTACACGCAATAACCCTTATCCTCGAGTGGCTTCCGGGCCGTGATAAGTGGTGACTACCTTGTAAAAAAAAAAATTTAGTGTAAGGCGGTAAAATCGAAAAATGATAATTTCAAAGACAGAGGATGCCTTTGAACTTTAGTCTTGCAAAGATCAACGTTGGTGTGTTGAGAAAATAGAAGAGAGATCCTTGAACGTGCAGTTTCTGGAAAGAAGCGATTGGAACAATATAAAGCTGAACAATTTTTCTTTTTTGAGCTTATATAGCAATTTTATTAGAATGATTTTCTTATGCATGCAAAATTGTTGCTTAATTGTGTTTAAAAAACGCGCAATAGTAATGAGTATTATTTTTAAAAAAAAGCCTTCGCACATTGTAAATTATATGGGACTGTCGCTAGACGTCACATCAGCATTATGTTATGTTACCTAGCATTTCCTCTACTCTTCTGATGAGAAGCATTTGGTTTCAAAATACCATGGCATAAAGCGTTCTTTTTTTGCCAAAATACCCCAATTGATTTATACGCCTATTAAACAAATGAATAAATAAATATATTAGGTTGACACAAAAACAATATAGTTTTCTCGTATATGTTACTTCTATATATGATTTCTGAATTAATTTATATATATATATAGTCATGTTATATATTATTTTGAAGCGTGTTTCTCGCTCTAACGTATCGGTTTATTCGTTACCGTTCTATATCTCTTCATTTTTTTTTTGTCAAGCTTTTCGACAGCACGGACAAAATTCAAATCCGCACGATTTTCTTGTCCCAGTAGGCCGAAAAGCTGCTGAGACAGCTCGTGATATCAATGATGAATAACGTTTGTCCGGTCTCATCTATCACAGCTTTTTGAATCCGGACGAAACAATTTCGGGCGGAGAAGTACTGCCGGCAAATTGACAAAATGCATCAGAAGCTCAAACGTATGTGGCCGAGATTCATCAATATGAAGGGACTAATTCTTCTCCATGACAACGCTCGCCCGCATGTTGCTCAACTGACCCTGCAGAAGCTGAACGAATTGAGCTACGAGACTCTGTCTCATCCACCATATTCACCAGACCTCTCGCTTACCGATCATCACTTTTTCAAGCATCTCTACAACTTCCTGCGCGAAAATTTCTTCCTAAGCCGAGATGGGTCCTGGATATGTCCTTAGACTATATCCAGTGGTGATGTCCCGGCTTGCGGGCTTTGGGGAGTGTGGAGCCACCCTTTAATTGTCATTGCTCCCAGGCCCACTCTGACCCGGATTTGTAGTGTATGTTAGGGTCCCAACTCTGGGTTAAATAGAAACCGACTTGAAAACAACAAATATATTCTTTAAAAAATTTTTTTCTCAAAAATCTTTGGATTCGGCATTAAATAACCTGAAAAGGGTTGATATGCCGTAAAACAAAAACAACCAACCATAATCTGAGATGATTCCGAATCGGCATTCAATGATTTCATCGGTTCCAGAGCTCCGGATTTCTAAGCTAATGGGTTGAATAAAATTGTTTTTCGCAGGGAAGCGTATATTGATTCTAATGGTTCTTATTTCGATTAATAAAGTTTATTATGAAAGGACTTATCATCTTTTGAAGTTGATCGTCAAAAAACGTCATTATTTTTGCAGCATCCTAATATATTACTATATAGTATTTATATCTTCATTTTTTCTCTTTACTATATATATATATATATATATATATATATATATATATATATGTCTTTACATAAGCAGTAGTTTGTTGCTACACAGTCATGAGCATGTTTCGGTCTTCTAGTATTTACCAACTAGAGACCTCATCAGGCAACAACCTTTATTTCCGAAAACCGGAAATAAAGGTTGTTGCCTGATGAGGTCTCTAGTTAGTAAATACTAGTAGACCGAAACATGCTCATGACTGTGTAGCAACAAACTACTGCTTATGTAAAGACAAATGTAACTTGCTCTACTTCTATATAGAGCACTCTCGTATGAACCTCGCTATATTTCACTGGTTAACCTACCTTTGGAAAATAGCAACCTCAAATTATATATATATATATATATATATATATATATATATATATATATATAGTCGCTGGAACTAATATCTACTACTACAGTAGATCGTCGCTTCTGGTTAGCATTTGTTCTAGACGCGATAAATTCTCTGGATTAAGTCGGCCGAACCGCTCCAGGATGAAAACCGAAACAAGTATTTCGTCCTAGTCTCGTATTTGAGAATCATGAGGAACTAGTTAAATAAGAATCAATTATGGTACCTATTGTATTTATTAATTAATTTCAGTGTGTGTACAGTCGGTTTCCACTCATATCTGTCGTAAAGCTCGGTGCCATCAGTAAATATACCCATCTCGGACACAATTTTATCAGCGATGCCATTCATGGACACCGGGAATAATAAAGACCAAAGAGTCGATCACTGAGGCACATCTGCATATGATGTTGTTTAGATGTGACGTTGGGCTAGAAGCTGCAGCAGCTATATGAAAATGACCGAACCAGTGTACGATATGACGTCACAGAAGAGATAAAAAAGGACACACTTGTTTAAGGAGGCAGTGTTCGGGGGAGTGGTGTTTGAGGCGTGGCTGATGTTCAGAGAAAGCACGTATTCAGAACGTAGAGGATTCGAGACGTGTCTGAGACCGGAGAGAGCGGGAAATCACGCAAACGAAAGCATCAAATGTCTATTTTTATACATATTGGAACATCGCTTTTACAGTGCTCGATTTGTTTGTTAGTTTACAAACAAAGAGCTTCGCGAGACAGAAACTCTTAGTGGCCGCTGTTGACTAGTACTAAACAAGGGGAGGTGCATTGTTTTGTAAAATTAAATAATGGTCACACATTATCGATCTTGTCTCATTTCGAAGCCTCGTGAGGAGATAGTTAAACAAATATCGCCTACGGTACCAGCGTGGGTTAAATATGTACAACTAATTGAATAAATACTTGTTCATCAAATTTGTCTTAAAATAATCATAGATCCTTGATTCTCATTTAAATGTTTTTCGTGTTTGGCGCCAAGAAATTGCATCTCATCGCAGATTGCTCCGCAGTTTAAAAAGAATTTTTGACCGAAATTCACTGCGGTGAGAAAAGGAAAATACAAAAAAACAAAAGCAAAAAAAAAAATAAATAAATAAAACAAGCTTGAACTTTAATTAATTGCACGATTGTAGTTCATTCTCTATCGCTCATTTCAGAACCTTCAATTTCCTTACTGCTAATTATAACCTTTGCAAATTTAATAATTAACAAATGAATATTTCTTATGCTGTTTACGTTTTATTGGTCATATTATTATTATTATTATTATTATTATTATTATTATTATTATTATTATTATTATTATTATTCAATACGTAATGACTGCTTCCCAAACATTGCAATCTTCGAAATCCTGGCGTCCATATTGGAAGAATACATACGTGCCAATCGGAGTAATTACAAAATTGATGCTGCGAAATATAATTCAATCTAATGATGGAAATTAGAATATTTTTCTTATTCATACAAATGTATTGCTTAATTGTGTTTTGAAACGCTCGAGTAACAATGAATATATTTTTCTACTGCCGCATTCCACAATAGTAAATTAGGAAGCTTTTGCACAATGTAAAACTTATGTCATTAGTAGTGATATCTATCTATCTATCTATCTATCATATTCAACGAAACTTTGTCTCTGTATGTGTGTAAGTTCGTTCCCTATTGACTCGGAAACGGCTGGACCGATTTTTCTTAATTTTACACGAGGATACTTGATGTATCTGGGAGTGTTCTTTCGTATGTTTTCTATCGGAATGCGTCTAAGTAGTATCGCAAATCAATGATCGAATAAATCCGATTACAGAAGAAAGTTTGATTTTGACCAAATTTAACACCTTTCTACAAGCTAACCTCGCAAGTGCATTTGAAAAGTTTTATCGCCGAGCAAACAAGCACTGTAGATTCCTTTAAAAGCCAGAGACTCGTATGAAACAAATGTGTGTTTGTAGAGCACAATTGAACCACGATTCTTGATTTTTGTACGATTTACTTTAGGTCAAGTGATTATGTAAAAATAATTACATAAAATCAACAATTAGTTCTTGATTAGCCAAGGGCGTGTTCAAAATGAATGTTGAGGTGTACAGCACAAGTGAACCATAATACTTGACTTTTGGATTTACAATTTAAGTAGAGCTTTTATTTACAGATAATTTTATAAAAGCAACTGTTGATACTCTACAGTAAAAGACTACAATGTATTATAAACTAAGTCACTGCAGCGAGCATATGAACCAACCACTTGATACATTGCGACAGGAATGGTCCCTTACTAGAGTGAGCATTAATAGATGTGATTACAAATTGTTGATTCTACTGATTTCGACATTAAAAGTATGGGAGGGTTGAACATTTGTTGGTCTCATTTAATTCCGGACAATATCATCCTGTGTTAGATTGGCAGGCGACTCCGAGAAGAGTAGTATTCGATGGCTTGCCTACACTAAAATTGATTTCATTTGAATTATGCAGGACTTTCATCATCTTCTATTGGAATGAATAATTTGACCCTGAAGCATGTGAGAGGATATCGATCAAATGATTTGAGACAATAGTCAATGGGAAATATTAAGCAATTTAGGGGAAAAGAATGTTTATATAAATCGTCACAAACACAAAAGCGGCCAGTCGATCAGAGAGAGATAGATAGATAGATATATAGAGAGAGAGCAAACTTGACACGTCTTCATCGCCAATATCTACACCAACTCCACGTGCCTTCACTAATGTAAACAAACCACTGATAACTAAAAATGCAAAACTGTTTGTGGGTGTGAACTAGAAACAATATATAATTTTATTGATCAGCTGTGTTGTTTTTTACTTGCTGTCAATGTGTATATATCGCGTACCAGGGAAAAATTAGATTTAACAATTTTATAGACAGAAAACCGCATTTTGAACAGCCGGTCGAAGCGATTATGAACAAATTATACCTCATTTCATTGGCCTTTTTAATTTTGACTTTTAATTAAAATATTCTAGTGTTCACGTCAATTAAAAAAAAAAACTTCAAATTGAGGAGGCAAAAAGAAAGTCCGCACAATGGAAAATTGTTATTAAAATGTAACTTTAGGACATTAATGCAACACCAATACAACAGGAACACAATGAACTAGTTGATATTTAGTAGCATAGCCCTTCTGCAATTTGACAGCTTGCAATCGTTTGGGAATTCCTCGAATTAGACTGCAGCAATACTCCGGGAAACGGGCACCAACTTTTCTTTAATTTTGGTCCGAAGTTCTACCAAATTTGAAATTTTATCATTGCATAGCTCGTGCTTGATGTAATGCCATACGTTTTCGATAAGATTGAGATCTGGTGATTGAGCAGGCCAATCCAAACACGGAATATCATGCTCTTCCAGGAACGTCTTGACATTGCCAGCTGTGTGAATGGGAGCATTATCCTGCATGACGATGGGATTATCATCCAAATTCCGACCAAAGTCCGAAAGAACATGCTCAGTGAACATATTAATGTACTTGGTCGAATTAATTCGACCCTGCAAGTGAACTATAACACCCTGGACCATTGGTATTAATAACGCCCCATACCAAAACTGAACCTCCACCACCTTGCACTATTGAAACAGCACCTAGGATTAAATTCTTCGTCTTTCCTCCGACCAACGTACTGCCTACAATCACTGCCCAGCTTATGGAACTTGCTTTAATCGCTAAAAAGCACTTTTGACCAATATGAAGAGTCATGATCTTCATTGTATCTAACGAAGTCCAGACGGCGCTTCCTGTTCTTTACAGAAACCATTGGCTTGCCTCTTGTAACATATCCTCGAAAATTAAATTCCTTTAATCTGTTCTTGACAGTAGAAAGAGAGCACTGTTGTTATATTGTCAGAGTCGCTTC
This sequence comes from Euprymna scolopes, assembly GCF_053919585.1. Classification (NCBI taxonomy): domain Eukaryota; kingdom Metazoa; phylum Mollusca; class Cephalopoda; order Sepiida; family Sepiolidae; genus Euprymna; species Euprymna scolopes. The sequence goes on from NC_136510.1 coordinate 91,594,577, forward strand.
AAATCTGTTTCTTAGACGGCGGATCTTGACAGCATTATCTTCCCTGATAGAAGTAACTCTAGTACGACTAGATTTAAGGGCATCACGAACACTGCAGGTGCTTTGGTGCTTTTGCACAGTTTTTCGTACCGTTTTCTCATCAGATTTCAATCTGACGCCGATGTCACGATTGAATAAGCCAGAAAGGTGGAGATGAATAAGCTCCTGGCGATAACTAAGGGAATGTCGTGGCATATGGACTAAATGTTACGTTGTATAACCTGGAATAACAGCAATTACGATTAGAGATGCTTTGTTGCCTGTTGGTGGATACTTTAAACTGATTCAGGGGCGATAATTTAACCTGATTTTAAGCGAATTTGTTGTCGCGGTCTTTCTTTTTACCTCCTAAAAATTAAGTATTTTTTTTAAATTGACGTGAACACTAGAATATTTCAATTAAAAGTCCAATATGAACAGGCAAAATTATAGAAGAATTAAAGGCGAATCAAATGAGGTGTTTGTTGTTTAAACAGTTACATATAATTTAGCGTAAATTTGTAGTTTTTGAAAAAATTATAAGTGTGGACTTTATTTTTGCACTGTATATACGTATATAACTTCATCTATATATTCTAATATGTATTTATACATATACACGTATGTATGTCTTTATATTAATATATATATATATGTATATACATATCTTTATATATTCTCTCTCCCCCCCCTCTCTCTCTCTCTCTCTCTATATATATATATATATATATATATATATATATATATATATATATAAAGAAAAAATATCGTAACTTAAAAATAAAATTTTTCTTTTAAAAAATATACTTAGACATACACACAAAAATATTATGATTTAATGATAAAGCCCTATAATACAAAAACATAAAAAATATTTTAGAATAATAATATTAATTATGTATTTTGGAATATTCATAGATAAAAAAGAATGCAAAAATACAACGATTTCATCATACCATTTTTCAAACAGTTCATTATACATAGACAAAATATAGGTATAATAATAATTTAGTACATTTTGCCTTTCCAAAAAACATGCTACGAAGACATTCAATAAAAAGTAAATTAAGAATATAAATCTCGTTCCTTGAAGAACTCGTGACGCATGACTTTAGAAGGAAACAAAAGTATCGGTTACCAATGTATGTATTGTGGACTATTATTCTCATCTTCTTTAGTTGTTGCTTCACGACGTTTCAGCCTACCATTCCTCTGGCCTTCCTCAGGTGGTAAGATGAGGATAGTAGTCTGCAATAAATAAATTGATGAATAATACTCATCTCAATAATGAATTCCAACTAAATGATATATATATATATATATATATATATATATATATATATATATATATATATATATATATATACCATTCAGTACTGAACCGGCCGTGGAAGATCAGATGATAAATAAACGTGGATTTATAAGACTAAAAAAAAATCCAACCTTGATCGTCCTCGGGGCTCGTAGCGCAGTGAATAGAGGCGTTGAATCTCTACGGTTCTAGGTGAGAATTGTCTGAAGATAGCGGCTTCAATCCTACCCAAAACCGGCCAAAACGAAGTGAGACGACAACAACTATTGATGGCAGTAATTGCCGAGAATGCAATTAGGAGATTCGTAGTTTCCATCCCGTCGAGGTTACCACCTGACGAAGGCCAGAGGCATAGTTGGCCGCAACGTCGTGAAACAACAACTAAGAAAGATTAGGATAATAGTCCACAGTAAATAAATAGATAAATAATACCTATCTCAATAATAAATTCCGATTGAAATAATATATATAAATATCGTTGTTTTATAATACAAATGTTGTCTTTGCAAAACACTCTTCATAGGCGCGTGCACTAAATAATAGTATTACGAATTAATAATACATTTTTGTTTCAAACAATACATGGTATTAGGTTGGTGCAAAAATGTCGTTTTTATATGTAAATTAAACAAAAAAAAAACATTACTTTTCACCAGTCTTATACATACACATCTCAGAAAAATAATTTATAATTTTTGACCAATTAATATGCGCGTCACTTTGGTGGAGTTCTAATGTGAATACTATAGTTTGGGTTTCGATTCTAGCTGATAGCACCCACATACTTCTTTTGTACTTTTAAAATCACGACTCTATTATAATATATACGATATCTGGACGAATTAAAATATCATATTTAAGCGTATTATTACGCCTGGGAAAAGCTCAAGGAACGCCGATGTTTTTAGGTGAGAATTTGATAAAGTTTGGGCTTTGTTTGATAAAATTCAAAATGGCGTAATGGAAACATAGAAAAGGTATTTGTAACTTCTCGTCCAATTTTCGGATTTTAATCATGTCAAATCACATTTCATTTCCTTTTGACAGATTGATTGTTGCTATATATATATATATATATATATATATATATATATATATATATATATTTCTCTTGTTGCTAAATATATATATATATATTTCTCTCTCTTTATCTCTCTCCCTCTCTCCCTCTTTCCCTCTCTCCCTCTCTCCCTGTCTCTCTCTCTATATATATATAATATGAAGCTGAATGTGTGTGTGTGTGTGTAGTCGCGAATAGGTTCCTATATGTTTGAATATTTTAAAAAACAGATTACATATAATGATAGAAGATCTATCGAGACACAGGAATGGTATGTTTGATCTGGCAGAGCGGTGGGGTCTGCGTTCGCGCCTGGTCCACAAAGTATGGAAATAAAAAATTTAAAAATTAAAAAAAACGTTTACAAGTGTTTTTGATATAGATGTATATAAGAATACTTTGATTATTATGTTTAACTTAAATAGGGATGGTATAAAAAAATTGTGGGGTCTGCGTTCGCGCCTGGCCGCCATAGAATGGAAATAGGCACAAACTTTAATAAAGACTTTTAATATCTATCTGCGTAAGTATACTTTGATAATTATGTTTCAGTTTGAAGAAATATGGTATAATAAAATTATGGGGGGTTCGTTCGCGTCTGACCTCCATAGAATGGAAATATGTCACAAAGTTTAACAAGGTTTTTTAATATAGATCCACAGAATATTGTGAATAGGTATGGTATAATAAATTATGGGGTTTATTTATTTTATTTTTACTTTCATCATATTTGCTTTGGTGTTGATACTCCCAAATTCGAAGCTATCTTTTTACAACCTTTCCTTTTCATAACTTATCAACTTTCATAAATCAGAGTCCATTTTCATTAGGCTGTTTTTGAACCCAGTCAACGATGGGTACTTTTGCTAGTATATATATATATATATATATATATATATATATGTGTGTGTGTGTGTGTGTGTGTGTGTGTGTGTGTGTGTGTTTACATTAGTTGATTTTCAATTATTTCATATTCAACTGAGGATGGCTAAGACAGTAACGACTAACGCTGGAGCGTTAGATGATTTGGTATTAGTTTTGATCTTAGCTAATGACACCCGAGTCATGTTATTCTTAACTTTTGTAAATCACCACGATATATTAGTTACAATATAATAATCAACAGAGTATTCGCTCTATGATAGTAATTATGCACTTTGCATTAATGAAAATATTATATTTAAGCGTATATTACGATCAGGCAGGTGCCCTGTTAGTATATATGTGTGTGTGTGCGCGCATGCGCGTGTGTGTGCGTGTGTTTGATATCGTATAAGGTTTGTAAGCACCTATTATCCTAGAAAGTTGTCGTGATTCTTGAAAATGTGGTAGTCGGTAGGTGAGAGTATGTCGGATATAGCGGAGTTTCTTAACGCAATTCCTTCAACATCTGCAGGGCCAGTTTTGCAATGTGCGGTTGGGCATTGCCGTTGAGAAAAATTGGGCTCTTTCTGATGACTTATGCTTGGTGTTGTTGAAGTTTCTGATGCATTCTATCCATTTGTTGACGTTACTTATCTGCCGTAATGGGTACGCCTGCATTAAAAAAAATCCAATGGACGAGACCAGTCGCGGACCACCAAACAGTAAGCATGGTATTTTAGTGGTGCAACTCTGGCTTTGGGAAGTGTCGTGAAGCTTGTTGTCGCAAAGAGGCCACTTTTCATCGCAAGTCACAACTCAGTCAATACACTATTTTCTTAACCAAATATAATATACACTTTGTTTCAGCATGAGACGAACAACGAAAACAGAAATGATCATAATACAATATTACAGATTTGATTAGTCCTTTAGTTTCCACATTCAATGAGGTGGTGTCAAGCCAGAAGTATTGACCCCTACAAAGTGAGTTAAACCTGCTTCCTTCCACGGAGGACTTATTATGGTAATATAAAATTCACAAACGGTCCATAGTCGTTTGCATATCCTTGTCAATGTAGATGATGGCGTTGACTTTTTGTATTTTGTAGGGAGGTATCGACATCATTCTACGTATTTTTTAAGTAGTGTCCTGTCTAATACAGGCATTGGCAGCTATGAGTCTCCATCTGTTCCTCTCCCTTGAGGTATTCATGAGTTCAGTGTTGCTCGTCAGTTAGAACCCAATTCACGCTGTTTCTCAAAAGTATTTGATTCTTTGGTCATAGCTTTCTTTGCAGCTGTACAGACAGTACATTGAAGTTTCTTTCTGTCTGAGCAGTACCAATATTGGCGATTGTCTTTATCATTGTACCCAAGGGAATCCTCTGCTCAGTACAACGACATACGAAATCATGAACAGAATTCTTTCGTTTTGCTTCAGAACTACATCTGTCACCTACTTTCCATGACGTCACGTTACCTGATCGGAGAACTGAAATGACTTCTTCTCAACTTTCGCCAAGAACTTCTTACAAACTAGCAGGTGGAAGGAGCCTCATTACTTTTCATTTGACAGTAAGCTTCTCCCGCCATCTGACATCCTACATATAGCGCCTGGTGTTTCTAAATTGTCTCCTACCTGGTACTGAACATGCCCAACGTTGCTAAACTTCGTGTATTTAACAAGAAAATGTATCGATGTGATTATGTTGTATTTTGGATAAAAGGGAAAAGAATTGCTGTCCCTGGGGTCGGAATCATATTTAACACCAGCAGGTTGCCCGGCGTTGCCCGGTCATAAAATACGCATGAATATTATATTTGAATTAATGCATATTTTTCTTATTTATTAGGAACCGAAATGTCGTAGGTATTAACCCTAACGTTAAATTTCATTTTAACAAATGAAGTAAAAAAAAAATGGAAAGAAACTGAGACATGTTCATGCGAGCATTATGTTTGTTTCTAAACTTGTAAATAAAAAATACTCGAGCTGAGATCGAAACCAAAACCTAAAGACAATGAGTCAAGTACGATAACCATTAGGCCATCTGAGCAGGATCTTTAAAAAAGTGTTTTGAAATCTACTTATTCTTAACATAAAGATCTGTCATTTGAACGATTCACGCATGCGCATTCATGAAACAGTTAATAAACAAATAAAAATCAGATGACTCCCACATACAAATTTTTCAATTTTGACAAGTTAGCATTCCTTTTTTTTTTCAATGTAAACCGATTAAAAAAAATTACAGATGTCTGAATACCCTATATACTAAATTTCAAGTCTGTAGATCAAAATTTCGTTGGGTATATAGGTTGAAAAATGTTCTCACACGGACATATTCTCACTTTTATATATGTATAGATTACCGTCGGCTAGTTTATGGATGAAGTAGTATCATTTAGCTGTTTAAAGCAAGTACCTTTCTGTTGTGTCTGGGGCGATTTCTATAATGAATACATTATAAAAATTTTCTTAATTTAATATTTTAGATTTTGTTTTCTTTCATGGTATAAACAAGCAAAAATATTTTTAAAAAAATAAAATAACGTACTCTAATCATATGCATTATATTTTTCGAAAACTGATGACAATATTATTTATACATCTTCAAAGTTTTCATAATCTCGCACTGCTTCAAATAATCGTAGCCATTTTCAATGTATTTTTTTTTTGTACTTTTTGTTTCTTGTTCATTTTCCAAATATTTTTCAACGATTTTTTTTTCGGGGTTGCAAGTTAGTCTCAGCAGCCAGTCATGCGCAACATTTTTTTTTATCGATCGTGCGGCATCGTAATTAAAAATTAGCTTCGTATTTTATTTATTATTTTTATAAGTTCTTTACATTTTATTTCCATTCATACCAATTATTTTCAATGTTGTCACAAATAATGATACGTTAGAACCGATCAGAAAACGTGAACTGTCGTTTTTGTTATTCCCTTTTTAAAAGAAATAATTGGCTGCTCTTAGGCAGCCATGCAGAATATTTCCAACATGCTGAGGTATAGTTCATATTAATATATATGTATATATATATATATATATATATATATATATGTATATATATATATATATGTATATATATGAGTGCATGTGTATGTTTATGTAGAAACCTAATATCAGTGATCAATAATGAATATATATATATATATATATATATATATGGGGGGGTTGTGAGCGCGTGTCTAATGTAGACGTCTAATTTCAGTGACCAATAAAGAATACACGTATACTAGCAAGGGCACCTGGCGTTTTCCGGTCGTAAGATACGCTTAAATATGATACTGTAATTTACGCAGATTTGTATGTATTATTATAGACTCAATTATTTTATATTATATTACACCCCAAAATCTACTCATGATTTCAAGAGTGAAAAAAAAAGTGATTTGAGTGTCATCAGCTAGAACGGAAACAGAAACCAAAACTATGTCTACAAGTTAAGCAAAGGCGGAAGTTTATTTATATATCATGTTAAATAGTGTTTTTCAATCGATCTAATCGTTTAAATTACAATCGTTTTATGACAATTATGTATTCTATTCAGAATACAAGATCGAAAAAGCAAATTCGCAAAATTTTCTTATTTCAATTCTAGCTAGGCAAAAATCTACTGAAACAGCTAGAGATTTCAATTCTTCTAAATGAGACCTAACGTATACAACGATTTACAACCACTTGAAAGAGATTAGAATTGAATAAATGGCTGCGTCTCGAATTGAGCGTCTACTAAAATAAACGCTGTTATGAATTTTCATCTTGCTTTCTTGTACGCAACAAGAGCGATCTGTTTCTCGACCGAGTTGTGACTTGCGATAAAAAGCGTGTTCTGTACGATAACCGGCGCCACAGTTCAGTCGGTTTAGACGCCGGCGAAGCTTCACAACACTTCCAGAAATCAGAGTTCAGCCAAAAGCAAGATGTGCTGATTGTTAGTGGTCTGGGACCGATCTCTTTCATTGTTTTTTTTTTTTTTTTTTTTTTTTTTTGGTTTTTTGAATGCAGGTTAAACCGTAATGGCGGGGAAGTACTGTCAACAAACAGATATAATGCGTCAGAAACTTCAACAAAAGCACCCAGCATTAATCAACATAAAAAGCCCAATTCTTCTCCACGACAATACCTGACCGCTCGTTGCTAAACCAACTCTGCAGAAGTTGAACGAATTAGGCTAGAAAACACTGCCTCATCTGTCATACTCTCCAGATTATTCACCTACCGACTACATTTTCAAGCATCTGGACAACTTTCTGCGTGAATATTGCTTCAAAAACCCGGGCGATATCAAAAACGCTTGCAGCAATTTTATCGCTACCAGAAAGCAAGATTTGTTGATTCACTCTTAGTTTCATAAGTAAATAGAAGTTAGAATAGTGAAAAGAATATACTGACCAAATTTTAGGTAAAATATTGAACCCTAATTAGAGTCATGAAGAAAAATGTAATGTATCCAATACTTTTGCGTGGCATTATATATATATATATATATATATATATATATATATATATATATATATAAAGCAGCTGCCGCAGTAGTAGTAGTAGTAGTAGTAGTAGTAGTAGTGTGGTTTGTGTGTGTGTGTACAACTCTCCTACAACCCAAACCATTAGACGGTCTTGACTAAACCTGGTATGGTGATGGTCCCCACTATAGGGATGGTGCACACAATTTTCAAGATTAAGATAAAGGTCGAAGCATATGTATATATACTCTCCTTCATCCCACACCATTGGACCGATCATGAACAAACAAGGCATGATGATGGTCCTGCATCTAGGGATTGGTGCACACAATTGTTCAAGGTTACGGTCAAAAGTCAAGGTCAAAGCCTTCGTATATATATATACTCTCCTACAGCACACACCACTAAACCAGTCATAATCAAACCTGGCCTGATGTTGGTCCTTCACCTAGATATGGTGTGCACCATTTTTCAAGGTTACGGTCAAAGTTCAAGATCATAGCCTATGTATATATACTCTCCTACAGCCGAAATCACTGAACCGATCATGACCAAATCTGACATGATGATGATCTCTGACCTAGGGATGGTGCACACCATTTTTCATGATCAAGGTCAAATGTTTAAGCCGTGACTTTACTGTAAGCTCGGGTACTCACGAACCGGGTTCCGAAGCATACAGCAAAGTCCCACGCAAAGTGCGGGTATATTTTCTAATATATATATATATATATATATATATATATATATATATGTGTGTGTGTGTGTGTGTGTGTGTGTGTGTGTGTGTGTGTGTGTGTGTGTCCAATGTTGCGGAGGACAGATCAACTACTTTAATCGGGTTTTCTACAGTTTTGGGTCAGAGGCGGAGCGTCATGAAATGGGCATCACGTTTACATGACCTGACACCAATGGATTAGGAGGGGGGAGGAGAAGAAGGTCTATGAAAAGAAATCAAAAACTGTAGATTAATAAAGAAAGTGATGAAAATCGGAATTCATGCGGCACTGTATGCCACAGTGTTAAAGGAGGACATTTTGGATCATCTCATAGATTAAACAATTTATGTTAAATTCTTGAAGCATGGTAACGGCTTTAATATACTTACAGGTATAACCAATTTATCGCAGTTGTTATATTAAATATTTTAATAAATATTCTACGTGATAACTGTAAACTTACTAAAAAAAAAAATACAGCTGAAATTATAATTTCGAATTTTGGAATGGCAAATCAAAAAAAAATCTTCTTCATCCGTAACCATAAACGAACAAAGAATATCCCCATTCTGAATTTTTCAGATGAGGAATAATAATCGATATAATATTCTGTTGTTCCCTTAGTCTGTACGTTACGCTAAAAAAAAAAAGGCAAAATAAACTTTTGGAAGCCAAACCGCTCCCCCAAAACGCCAAATTCGCAAAATTTGACTTTTTAAAAGCTACACTTTCAGTTAGTCCGTACATTACGCAATGAAAAAAAGGCCAAATAAAACTTTTGAAAGTCAAACTGCTTTAAAAGAGCAAAATTTGAGAAATTTGGCTTCATAAAATCCAATAGTACAACCTTAAGTTAGTTTGCAATGTAGAATTTTTTTAATACTACGCAGATCGTTGTAATGCTTGTGACTCCTGTCCAATACACCGATGCTGTGAAATAATCGAAAGTCTCTAGCTACCAAAACCACAGCAAATAAAGAATCAGTTGCACTTTATTGCTTTGGAATATGGAAAATGTGTACGTGTGCAGTTTTCAGGCCGTGCTGAAATAATAATGTTATTATTCTCCCACTGCAGGCGGGGTTGGCTGTTCTATATTTTAACCTACTAAATTAATGAACAAACGATACCTTAAAAATTAGCTCTAACTTGGAAAGCACCGTCTGTCTTTGGTTGGATATCTATCATCTGCAACGTCTGTTATTCTTCTTCACTACTAAAACATGTCGCACAGCGCATGTTTACACTAGTATGTTCAAATAGTAGAAGCGAACCACACCTGAGCTACTAAACCTGAACAATTTGTGTGAAAATCCATTTTAGCAACGGGGAACAAAACCAAACTTTTAAGAGCATATAATCTGCAACATAACTCAGGAACAGTACCAACCCTGTTTGATTTTCCTTCCATTCAAAGAACATATTAAAACGCAATGTTTGATTTTGACTAGCGACTACTTCCTTATAAATCTTGCAGCATAAGAAAACGTTCTAATAACATACTTCCCTTCAAAAATGATTTTTCTAACGCGAACGATTATTACGATAGAGACATTTTTAAATACTGGCCTATACAGTTCGAAATAATCGAGAGATAATTCCTATTTCAACTAAAGGGGTGAACAGTAAAATTGTCGCCGTAGAAAAAACCGAAATTATTTCGTTTTTGTTGGAATAAAACCCGGTTGTCTTTCATACAGCAAACTATCACCTAGTTGGCCAGTTGTGTACAAATCTCAAAAGCGATAGAAGCCTTCTATTGTGTCTGAAAGTGAAACAATGTTCAATGAGCAATATCGGAGATGCGCAGCTGTACAAATGTTTTCTACCGATCAATGTTTTTAAAAGAGGACCATTGCCAGCTCCCTCAAAATGCAAATACGGACGGTTTAACGCGTGAGGGCACAGCTCAAAGTATCGGACAATCCACGGTTATGGCCTTTGGTGTGGTTTAAATTCAGGGCCACATCATGCCACCTCACATCTTCGAATTGGAGTTCAAAGTCAGCACCAAAGTGTACACGGACATGCTGAAGACTGTGGTGATCCTCTGATGCTATCAGGTGGCTGCTGGCAGACCCTGGGTGTAGCAGCAGGATACGATGCAGACCCACAAGTCCAAAGAAACCACGGCTTGGCTTTAGGAGGAGTGCTACGACTTTAGGAGGAGTGCTAGCGGCATTTTCTCGCTGGACACTCTCCTTTTCCGACCTGAACCCGCTGGACTACTTATTTTGGTTATACGTTGGAAAAATCGCCTCATGACTTCCCAAAACTGCAAAGCCAACCTGATCTCCGAGCTTCCGTCGGTGCTTGTGGAAAAGGCATGCTCCCAGTCCCGGCCCTTATCGAGGTGCTGATTAAGGCTGAAGGCGGTTACATTGACTAGATGTCAGCTGTATTATATAATCATGCTATTGTAACTGATTTTTTTCAATAAAAGTTTTAAAATACAATTGTAATGTGTGTGGGGGGGTATGTGTTTTAGGGCAACAATTTTATCGTTCTACCGTGTAAAAGATTTAAATATTTGTTATCGTTTTTAAAATGTGAGGGTTTTTTTTTCATTTTTTCCAAATCTACACATAATTCTTTATTTAAATTCAAATAGAAAGTCGTTTCAAGTGTAAACTCTCCTATTTTTAACGCAGAAAGTTAAAAAAAAATACCTACAATTATGGGAGTGGTGCTATTAAAACGAGCCCCTTTGTGTTCCAGAATTTATTTTTCCGCATAGTTACCTACAATCTCAATGCACTTTTGCATGAAATTCAGGGACTCATTTGCAATTTGCAATCCCCACGGATTTATTCGGGCGGAATAAAAAAAAACAGGGGGCATTACTTTTAGAACGTTGCTGCTAATATTAATATATCGCTGTACATACCTGGTTGTTATACTATTAAATTAAAAGATGCCAAAAAATGACATAATTTTAATCTATAATATAAATCTCACCACCAAATCTTCAGTGTACAGACTTGAAAATTGACATACCAGGAATGGAGATGAGGGAAAATCTTTGTAATCCGTTTTCAGCTAGAAATTGGACTGTGTAGGGGTCAAAGTTCACCGATTTAACCTTTGAAAACTATACCAAAACTCTCGCGCCAATTTGGGGTCTAAACGCTGGAAATTTTATATGTAGATTCCTTGGATATGGATCAAACTGTTTAACTTGATTTGAGACTAAAACAATAAATGTTAAGGGGTCAAAATTGGGGTTAAAGTTAAATAAAAATATCCTCTGCGGTTTTTTACCAAATTACTCAGCCAATTTTTCCTCTAGACATTTGAAATTGTATATAAAGTGTATTCAGACATAGGGAAAGCTTTTTAATCGGTTTTTGGCCGAGAATATCTTTGTCAAGGGGACAAAGTTCAAAAGATTTAACCATTGCGATCTCTAGCGAACTATTCAGCCAACTTTGGGTCTAAACATTTGAACTTTAACATAAAGGGTATTCAGACATGCAGCAAGCTTTAAAATCAGTTTTTGGGTGAATATTTGGCTGACAACAGAGTAAAGTTGAAAGAGTTTCCATTTGCAGACTCTACTAAACTTCTCCGCCAATTTTGGGTCTAAACACTTGAAATTTTAGATGCAGTTATGAACAGTACATAGGGCCCAGCCAAAGCCGGGCTGAACTGCTTGTATCTATATATTAATATATATCTATCTATATATCTATAAAAACAGAGATGTGTGTGCCACAGACGATTTCTGATTGGTTAATCCAATAATCACATCTCCTAAAAAACTATGGTTCCTACGCTCTTACCTTTACCATAAAATATTATGGCTTTATTTATTGTCCATCTTGGAAGGGTTTAATTTTTTCATAACTTGTTATTTACAAATTAAAAAAATACGAAACTTACACAATCTAACAATCCAACCTACGACATCACGGCCGCCATTCTGGTGCTAGCCGCAGACACGTACACACAACACGAAAACAATGTTTTGAAAATCTAGCAAAAATTAATTTTCCTGAAATTTTTCAATATTTAAAAATAAATTATGCCGGCTGATAAAATTTTAAAACTTTTTTTAAAGCTAGAAAGATAAAATTTAAAAATACTTATTTTTATATAAAACGCGCGTTCACTCGTGGTCTTTTCATTTCGGGTTTGTATTACTGTACACATAGATTCGAAAAAGTTGTCAAAAACAAATATATAACAAATAAATGTTATTAAAGGCAAGATAAGTAACTTTTCTACCAAACTGGATATATTTTTCGTGTTTTTATTCAATGTAACATATTTATTCAGCTCGAAAAACGGGTTTGTATTACTGTACACATAGATTCGAAAAAGTTGATAAGATACGAAACAATATGCATAATATAAACACAGCACGAAAACACGCGCACACACGCACACACACACACGTTCACTACCGTCCTTGGCTACGTCACGTTGTTATGGCAACACGATAAACACACAGTAAATTTGATTTTCTTCATTTCTACGCAAATATTACGCAAATATAAATCATATAGAATATCTGTATGAATATAATTGCACGTAATAGTTAAATAAAGATGATCATCGTATGAGAGAACCGAAAAAAAACTAATAGGGAATTAATTAAAAACGATAAAAAATATGCAAATTAGCTAGATCTTTTGTAGATGAATGCAGTTCCACGACTCATAAATAACGAAGTTGTATTTTCTTTTTAAATAAATAGAAAAAAGGGGTGTTGATAAGACTATCAATACACACAAAAAAATATAGATTTATTTTTGGGTAAAGTTCCCCCGGGTTTTCCTTTCACTTCAGTAAATAATGGTCTTTTGTTATATCTATGGCGTACTATTATCCTTATATATATGATGTTTATGTTTATATATATATATATATATAAGTGATAGTGTCTGTGTGTGTCTGTGCGTCTGTGTGCATTTCCCTACGCTAACACTCTGTCAATTTTAAGCCTAGAGATTCGAAATTTGATATACAGGGTACTGAGATTTGGGAAAATCGATGTGATAGGTTTTCGACAGAAATTTGGCGATTAAGTGGTCAATATTCAACAATTTGACCTTTGAGAACTCTACCAAACTCCTCCTACCATTTAGGGTCTAAACACGTGATATTTTATATATAGATTCCTTGGACATGGATCTAACTTATTAACTTTATTTGATCCCTAAACAATAAATGTTAAGAGGTCATAATAGGGATCAAAGTTTAAAAAAATTGACCGTTTTTTTTCCTCAGCATACACTTCAAAACACCTGGGCAATGCCGGGCACCGATTGCTAGTATATATATATATATATATATATATATATATATATATATATATATATATATATATATATATTAACCTATATATACATAATATATACATAAATATATATATATATATATATATATCACGCGCAGATGATGATGTCATAATAATTTGCTCACTATCATCGTGTTGACGTTTAAAAATAAATGTTTGAATTTCACCTGTATTTCTCAGGGTTAACATTGGCCGTGTTGGTTAGTTCCTTTCTAATGGAGTCGGAGATGGCTTCGTTGCCAGGTTCGAATCTCCAGACCGTAACATCCCGTAGTGAAGATTCCCGTAAGGATGAAACACTAGTATCTGTGAGTATTAAAAAAGTAATTATATATATTGTTTAAATATAATTATCCACTGACATGTGTTTCATCATCTACGACTTACGAGAGTGGCTGAATCCAGCAATATTTGAAATCGATACGCCATGGTTATATATATGCATATTAGTGGCCTGTGAAGCCAGAGGAAGGGCAACAAAAGCAGCCAAACTCAACCCGTCTGCCAGGATACTATATATACAAATGTAGGCAAATTTTCAAATGTTTATTAAAAAGTAAATAATTAATTTATGTACCAAAGTTTTATATATCGCAAATTGGAGATAAAGGATCAATAAATAATATATTCAAATTTAAAACAAAAAAAAGTAGTGTTTTTTAAAAATTTACCTGTAAAGTCCGAAGTTTACAACCTTTAAAAAAAAAACACGTCGTTTTTTTTTTGTTGTTGTTTTTCTTTAAATGAAACCTTGGTCCTTGCTCCTTTAACTGAAAAAAAATAGCTTGAATTACATTTTTCGAGGAGTTATAAGCTTCGAAAGATAGCGGGTGGAATTATTCAATAGTTTTCACGAAATTTCTGACATTGCTAGTCATACGGTATGATGATTGTGTTATATACTGGGTGATATGGCCGTGGCGTCTATTTTGTTAGCACCATCTATATTCTAACTATCTGGGTTTCATTTTTGTCGGTCAGGGTTTAAGTTCATCCGAACTTTGCTCCATTCAACGTCTGACCCATAAACCGACTTGCCTCATAGGACCAGGTCATCCAATTCCAATTCATTCGCCCCTCCCCTCTATTGTACAATTGTACTATAGGCCTATATTCTCTCCAACCAGATCTATAATGTAAGATGTATTTTGTGAAGTATTTATATCTCTTTATATGAGATTATTAAGACAAAGAGATGTTTAAACAAAATTATCTATTATATAAAGGGTTTGTGTCTGAATGTCAGTATAAAAAACAAGAACAGCAACTGACGCAGTCACATGAGTCATATATTCTTTTTCAGTATTGCTTTAGATGTAAAGATGAGACCATTAGACAGGTGGATGCACTCAAGTACCTATGTTTTACTATTAAACATCGCGAAACCAAAATCCGCCATCCGTAGCATGGAGTGCGTCTTAAAAAACAGAAACAAAACGCTGATCAAAAAAGTCACAATCTTGAAGACGTACATCTGGTGAATTCTCCTTTACGATTGCGAATGTTTGAAAATAAGCGGAGATAAAGTGTTTAAGGATAAATCTAAGAATTTCATTGACAGAAAGTGAGAGAGACGGAGGAGTCACGCGTCGAGTACAGTAGATTACTACTGAATAGCGGCCAGACACTTAAAGTTTTTCGGCCATTTAATGCGGGCGGACATCTTGGAAAAAGACTGGATATTAGGAAAAATCGCCGAAAAACTAGAGCAGAGGAAGACAACGAAAAAGTTCACTTGACAGGCTCAACAGGGTCGTCAGAAAGACCGAATGGAGAGGGGACTGGAGAACCATGATAACTGATGTCTGCAATAATATACCTAATAAAAGAAGAAGAAGAGGAAGAAGGAGGAGAAGAAGAAGAAGAAGAAGAAGAAGAAGAAGAAAATTGCTTCAAATAACATAAGGAGACATGTCTTTTAAAACTACCGTTCCTTTTTTTCCAGATGAAGACGGGCAACATTGTAACGTAATATCTAGCGCTGTCATTTAAATGATTAAGCCAGGAAATGTAAGTATGTTTACGACTCATGTGCCGAGTTAATGTTGGGTCAACATTTAAGCAGTAGGCGTAAGTTTGACTGTAAAATATTTTTGACTTGTGATGGAGGTATGAGACGAATGGATTCGCCAATAATTTTTATAACCAACGGCTGTGCTAAACAACCAATCAAAACGTCGCAAAATCATTATAAAAATCGTCGAATTTTGGATTCAATCAGTTCGCCATTTGCTACGTCACGGACCGCATTTAATTCTTCGCCGCCATCTTGATTACTGATCTGAACTACGCCGCCATCTTTGTTCAACATAATATCTCAGAACTTAAGAGGTTAACTACGCGACGGACCGCATTTGATTCTTGGTCGCCATCTTGGTTACTGATCTGAACTACGCTGCCATCTTTGTTCAACACAAATGTCTCAAAGCATAACAGGTTATGGGCCCAGCCACCGTCTTTTATTTGACGGATCGGAATCTAAATTCGAATTGTGGCAGGTAAAATTTCTGGGATATCTAAGGATTCGAAAACTACACAAAGTCATACAATCTACAACAGAGAATCCAAACGACCCCGAATTTCTCAAAAAAAAAACGCGACTGTTTTTGCAGAACTGATTCAATGTTTAGACGATAGAAGTCTGTCTCTGATTATGAGAGACGCATTGGACATATTACGAGAAAGGAATGAGATGGATATATATGCATCAAGATTTAAGGAAAATTTGTGAGGTGAAAGGGTAAAAACGCTTGGCGGTTTGGAAGGAACGCCTGACAAGCACGCGAATCTCCTCTTACTACTTGTAAAGCGGGCCAGTCGGCCGATGGTTCTTAGAGGGTAGTAATGGAACCCAATAGTTGATTTTAGCTGACAACAAATGACTGCTCTCTGGTTAGTAAAGGGAAAGAAAAAGAGAACATATTTTTTTCGTGTTGCAAATACGTGCCGACGGTTTGCGTGTGAAACCGAACGAAGTAAATAATATTTTCTTCCGCCAAATAAGTTCGTGTCAAAGTTTTATTTTCTTTGTGATTCCCTACGTAGAAAGAAATAAGAACGTTGCAATGTGAATCAGGAGCTGGTTGACATTTAGAGTGTTTTTCCCCCCCTTAAACTTCGGTGTAAATGATAATTGTCACAGAACTGATATAGAGAAGGGAATATAGAGAAGCGAGAGATAGATAGATAGATAGATAGATAGATAGATGAGGTGGAAAGATAGAGAATACGAAACATAGGAGACGGAGAGGAGAGAAAAGAAAGATAAGAGTAGAGTAGAGAGGGGCGTAAGAGAGGAAAGGAGAGAAAGAGGGGAGAGATGGATAGAGAATAAATATAGAAATGTGAAAGGAAAAGATATACGAAGAGAAAGAGAGAAATAGAGAGAGAGAACGAGAGAGATAGAGAGAGAGAGAGTACTATCTTGTCATCCACTCTCCCGGGCAATGCTGGTATAGCCTGCTAATAAATACATAAACAAACAAATAAATGTTGATAACTTTCAATGTACTAAGCAGTGAGGAAAGAAAGGGATAAGAACGGAAGAGATGGAAGCGGGGAAAGTGGATGGTAGCGGAATAAAATGCATATATATATATATATATATATATATATATATATATATGTGTGTGTGTGTGTGTGTGTGTGTGTGTGTGTAACTATGTTGTGTTCCTTCTTATGAAACAGATTTTTAATTTTTAATTTTAATTTGAATTTTAAATTATATATCACTTTACTATATATATATATATATATATATATATATCTATATATATATATATATATATATATATATATATATATATATATATATATATACTAGCCGATTTACCCGAGCTTTGCTACGGATATATTTGTATTACACAATACTAATTGGCATTCTTTTAATATTTATGTAATTACAGGTTCGAAACCAAAACTTCTGGGTAAACGACATTTCTTGTACAACTGGTAAAAATGTAAACGAAAGTTCTACATTACGTAGAAAAAAAACTGTACAGGTCCGTTTTCAGTTTGTGTTGCTCCCAAAAATGTAAATTAGGATTTTTGCGGATAAACTATGCTTGGTTGTGTATATAAAAAGTACCCCATTTTTAATAAAGGAAGGACTTTCACATAAAAATTTAATAAACAAAAGATACGGCAAAAATTGAATTACACTTGTAAATCATATCTAAAAAATAGCACGGTTCGTAAACTGCAGATGTACTAAACAGATAAAAACACCCGCATTTTTGTACTTCTGCAATTATTTTTCTTTGAGTGACGCTGAGACATAAAGCGACACCCTCCTCCCCCCGAAAATAAAACCCATAATTACGTCGAAACTCACCCACACAAATATATATTATCAACTAAATCAATTACCCAGACAGGAAAACATAAGATATTTCTCAAAAGAAAATTAAAGAAAAAAAAGTGAAAAAAAAACGCGTAGGAATATATCTGATATAAAAAGCATTACTTTACCTTGTTTCTTTATCAAAGTATTATGGAAACGATAATAAAATTCAGACAGTCAAGTGAATAGTTGAAAATGATTTTAAAATCGTCCGTAGGAAATAAATTTTAACCTTTTGGTAAACGTGCTCACACCTTACAATGAATCGACATTTATAGCCGAGACTTTAATAGAGGGCTAACGATTTAAAATATTTCGTCGAAAAATAAAATCATCCTTAGCCTAATTATTTATTTTTTTATCAATATTTGTAACTTTTACACTTATAGAAAATAAATAATTAAAACAAATCATTTTATCACCATATCTCTCGATTTGGTTAAAAACTATATTCGTTCATAACCAGAAGTGAAATATCAGTGAAAATTACTTAAAATGTTCCAGTTTAGCAAATAGTACAAAATAAATTGAATTAAAATAATTTAAATAAATTAACTTTAAATAATACTCTTAAATAGAACAATTACATCAATTACATTACTATAATCAGTAATTTTAATTGAGCGTGTTATTTAAAAAGATTTTCTTTAATATAATATGCAAATTAGATTAGTTCTATTATGTACATTGCCTTCAATATAGTGTATATATATTGATCGTGATGCTATTTATCTATATAGAAAATCTTATAGTAAATAAAATTTATATAGATAACCGTTCTCAGCAGGAAGTTTTGTATATATTAATCAAATTGTGAACAAACAAACAAACAGACAGGATTACGGATTTATATATATATATATATATATATATATATATATATATATATATATATATATATATATAAGAGCAAACAGTTAATAAAACATGTTAAAAACGCTTTGAAAAGAGTTAAAAACATATTTAATCTGAAAAAGAAAAACTTAATAAGTGGATAGTCCTTAATCCGCGGAGTTTCGAAGAAATACTTTCCTTCTCATCAGAGGGTAGGAAATAGCAAAATGCGGGATCGGATTTTGCATAAAAAAGTATTTGATAAAACTGCAAGTAAGTCAAAGATCTTACTTGATAACAAAAAGTGAAGCAGAGGGAATATGGTGAACAAAAAGTCATTATATATATATATATATATATACATATATATATAATCACCTTTTTCTTATATATATATATATATATATATATATATATACATACATACATATATATGATGGCAGCAAATTCGTTTTCGAACATTGCCATTACTTAATATAGCAGAAAGAACGATATACAGAAACATGAAAACAAATCAGTGATGAGCCGCACGAAAGTGGCTTTTAAGCCCTGCCAAACTCTGGCATTCTTTGGCACACATTGTGCAGACATGTGCGCCACTAGCAGCACATTCTTGATGGTCACTTCTATGTATAATCAAATGCCATTTTTTTACGTCCGCCCGCAGTTGACACATATGCATACATACATACATACATACATACATACATACATACATACATATATACATACATAGAAGGAAACTGGTAAAGAGAGAGATAAGAGAAAGAACCATAGAGCTCTTACTAACAATGTTCCCGGGGAACGTCAGTAAGGTATGCTCATCTATACAAATGAAACAGTAGATGTATATAAGTGTGTGACTGCGTTAAAATACTTAACTGATAACTACTTCGAGTACTGGTCGCTTAACACTGAAATTAACAGGAAATAGCAACCATACACTAAAGATGGCTTATAACGAGTAAATTTTTGTTCGGATGGTTGAATAATGCACACAGAGATATGTCGGGAACTTAAAACGTCAAATGTGCATTTCAACTTACCGACATATTCTATTACTTTTGCGCATGCGTAAATTCATTCATAGTTTGATGTGGTTTAATTTAAAAATTTTCTCATCTATCTATCGATATCTCAGATGGTAGATAAAGCAGGTGGACCGCGCTCAATGTTTTTGTTTTGATTGTAGCTGATGTCAGCCAAGTAATTTTTGAAACTATTGAAATCAGTATTTTATATATATATATATATATATATATATATATATATATATATATATATATATATATTTCCCAAAAGAAGCTGACGGATTTTAAATTTGATTAACTTGATTTTAGTTATGGTTTCAAATGTTCATATGTAGTTAGATGAGCCTCTCCGTGATTATTTAAGATATTATAAGATATCATTCTCTATTTACTCTAATTTTATTTACAGAACTTAATCTAGGGTATGTTTTTCACAAGGTCTAATTTTAGTTATGAAAAACGATGTTACTCAAATGTCCACCATTTTTATTTTCACGCTCTTGTCCTCTCTGCAGGGCATTGTCCATTGTCATTGACTGAAGCTCTTGCACCAATTGTATTTTATATGGAAATTTGCCCTCTTCATGAAGCATTCTGTAAAGAGATGATCGATAGACTCCAATTTTACTTGATCTCCTT
>NC_136510.1:91617668-91652668 GCF_053919585.1 Euprymna scolopes
CTGCTACAAATAGCCACTTGTTTCAATCAAACAACAGATATCATCAGGCAGCGACTTGACTATTCAAAAGTTCAATGAATTAGATTATTCATTGAACTTTTGAATAGTCAAGTCGCTGCCTGATGATATCTGTTGTTTGATTGAAACAAGTGGCTATTTGTAACAGCAGGATGTATCCATGTTTATATAACAATAAACAAGTATTATATATATATATATATATATATATATATATATATATATATCAGGTTGTTACATAAGTTGCCGCAGTTTAATAAAAAATTTGTTTAAAACGTGTTTTGATATTGGGCAAATATATATTATTAGAAAGCACGTATTCTGTTCTACGAGAAAATGGTCACCGTTAGTTGCTGAGATCATTTTTCTCGTTTTTCAGAACCGTCAAATGGATTGTCAAGTAGATTAAAAAAATCACATTTTCAGCATTTTTTTCTTTTCGCCTTTAATCGAGACTAAAAAGCGAGTGAATTGGCCAATGATATTTGTGCCCTATATGGAGACAACGCTATAGCTGAGAAAATTGCTCGAGATTGGTTTATCAGATTCAAACACGGTAATTTTGGCGTAAATGACGCTCCTCGTTTCGAAAGACCGATCAAGATAGCGAAGACCAACTCAGTTTTTTTTTCTTTTTGAAGAAAGATAGCCATCACAAATTAGACAATTGGATGAAAGGATGAAAAGTGATTTTGCGATTATTTCACGCCACCTTCAGTCGATGGGTTAAAAAAAAAAACGTGAAGCTTGGGTCCCACACGAAATTAGTTTCGCTGTTAAAATTCTTTGATTTTCTTTAAAAAAAAAAAAAAACGGCGGGAACTTATGCAACATTACATATTTTGTTGGTGCCAATACATAGTAATTATTTAAAAGTAAAAAAACAAAAAAATGACTCATATGCCCCCACCGAAACTCGAAACCAAAACGTTCAGCTTACGGATAACATTTTCCTTTGGCGCTAAGGCCTGAGCTATGAAGACATGCTTGCTGCAAGGCTAAAAATTAAAACATAAACCAATAGCTATTACGTTACGCATGCATATTCGTAATGCCATCGTTCAACGTTTGCCTGTCAAATTCGATTTTTTTAATTACCGCACATTTGTATGGATTTTCCCGGCTAAAACTCAAATATAAAGTTTTGCATGGGTTCGAATACCCTATATATTAAGTTTCACGTCTGTAGATCAAAAAATGACAGAGGAGTTTGGAAGGCAAATTTCTAAAGAAATATATATATACGCATACATAAATATATATATGAAGATGTTTGCGTTTATTAAAATCTGTTCACCCAAAAATTACGGAAATATAAATCATGTAGAACATCTGCATGAATATAATTACACGTAATAGTTACCTAAAGATGATTATCCCATAAGAAAACAGAAAAATCGCAATAGGAATTAATTAAAATGAATGTTTAAAAGAATATGCAAATCATCTTGATCTTTTGCAGTTGAATGCAATTCCACGATTCGTAGAAAACAAAGTTGTATTTTCTTTTCTAATAAAAAGAAAAAAGGGCTTTAATATGAATATCAGTACACGAAAAACCTTAATTTATAGGCGTATATTTAGATAGCATAAAAGTGCGTCCGGTTATGATGTTGCGCTGGGCGAGATAATAGGATAAAGGGGGAAAAAACGTGAGAACATCCGGGAGAGCATCGTTGAATACTTTAAAAAAATATTTAATTTTTGGTGCGTGAAGGGTAATGATTTACGTGTGAGAAAATCAATAGAAACTTGTGGAAACCAATCCCTTATATTTACGCTTCTATCTCACTTATTACGTCCAACACATCAATGACTTCTTCTTGTAAATCTATAATAATTCCTTCTTACTTTCCCTCTTCCCTCTCATTCTTTCTATTTTACTCTCTCGCCATATATATATATATATATATATATATATATATATATATATATATATATATATATATATATAAAGGGCTCTTTCAGTCTTGAGAGACTGTGGATATCCACGAAGGGGTGCCTCCTCGTGAAATTTTTATGGCAGAAGGTGCGCAATCTCCATCCACACCTCTCCTGAGTCGACATTGTTAAATACCAGTGGTAAGTGAAGTCTATGTACAGGACGACTGGAAACAATGCCGAGATAAGCAGAGAGCACATACAGCACCTAGAATTCCAAAATGATCACCCATTTGGTACTAAACAGGCTCAACGTTGCTTACCTTCAGTGTGTCAACGCGATTATGCCGTATATATATATATATACACACGCACACACACACATATATATGTGTGTGTGTGGATTTCACTTTACTTCTTCCGTCTCCATCTGTCTCTCGCTCTCTCTCTCTCTCTCTCTCTCTCTCTCTCTCTATATATATATATATATATATATATATATATGTATATATATATATATAACTACTTCATTTATTCACATAAATTTAATATACGAAAGTATAGATTTATGCGTAAACTTTAAGTATTTACTTCAAAAGTGCTCAATACGTAGGTAGAGCTTGTTAGTAATTTATGAAATATATATGGCGATTAAGCTACACTGAATATTCTGCGTTTCATCCAACTATAGGATTCGTCAGGCTTATGCGTCAGGCGCATAAGCCTGACGAATCCTATAGTTGGATGAAACGCAGAATATTCAGTGTAGCTTAATCGCCATATATATTTCATAAATTACTATATATATATATATATATATATATATATATATATATATATATATATATACGATTTTTTACATGCTTTTAACGTCAGTCAGAGTGATCTATTCATTAAATGACGATCTATGCATATGAGCTAAGTTGACCAACTTATTACAACTGAAAGTGCTCAACGACAAGAAACAAGTTCATTAAAGGGGCTGACATAATTACTTACTATTATAATTAAATACCTGTTCTTTCGGGAATCATCAGTGTAGGGTGTCACGATTAACGCCAGTCGAGAGATTCGAACCCCGGCAACAGAAGTCACGTCTGGCTTCATTAGCAAGGACCTGGACCATTCGGCTACCAACAACCGCGATAGATACAGTTGAAATAAAACATTTATTTTTTTAATGGTTTTAACGTATATCAGAGTTATCTAGTCATTATATTTATATATATATATATATATATATATATATATATATATATATATATATTTGTTATGCTTCGTGGTAGTGTAAGACGAATAATAATTACGTTGTAGTTTTTTTTTTATTATACATTATTTTTTCAGAATATGAGATGATATACTAACTTCTATAGCCAAACAACCTCGCAGCTCACAAGAGCTACGACACTCAACAAACCAGAAATCCAAGACTTGAGTTTCGCCTTCATATGGGCTCATTAGTTAGACATATTCGAACTAGGGATTCTATTAATTAAAACAGATCAAGCAAACCGCTGCGAAATATGACTATGGAATTAATCTAGTTCGTTTCAAGCAAGGGATGTAGTTATCACAACCAGCTATAACCCAAACCGATATTTGGCTGTGGAAATTATTATATAATCCCTTACATTCTGAAAATTATATATATATATATATATATATATATATATATATATATATATATATATATATATATATATATATATATATATATATATATATAAGAAACTTGTTTCTTATCGTTGAGCACTTTCAGTTGTAAACAAAGTCAGTCAACTTAGCTAATATGCGCAGATCGTCCTTTAATGATGAGGTCACTCTGACTGACGCTAAAATCATTTAATAAGAATAAATGTTTAATTTCAACCCGTATATCTCGCGGTTCCCGGAAGCCTAGTGGTTCGGGTCCTTTCTAATGAAGCCAGAGATGACTTCCGTTGCCAGGGTTCGAGTCTCCCGACTGACGTTAATCGTGACACCCTGCACTGATGATTTTCGAAAGGAGGAAACACTAATGTACGTAGGTATTTAATAATTATTATAGTAAATAAAAATAATAACAATGTATATATATGTGTGTGTATGTGCGTGTGTGTGCGTGTTTGTGTGTGCGCGTGTTTGTGTGTGTGTGTGTTTATATATATATATATATATATATATCCAAGTGTTGTGGGAGGTCATGTTGGTGATGTTCTCGACGTATGACAAAACGAAGTAGTCCAGCGGGTTCAGGTTGGGGTAGTAAGAGGGCCAGTAAGAGAAGAGTACAAAGTGTAGCACTCCTCTTGAAGCCAAGCCTGGGTCTTTTTGGAGTTGTTCGCCGGCGCCGAGTCCTACTTCCATACACAGGGTATGTACTCCACCAGGTGATCAACACATTGAATAAAAAAACAGACTATTTTGTAATGTGCGCGGCGGTCATGTTACAAAAACACTTAATTAATAATTGAGTGTCCTTGGAGCAACAAGTGTGTCTGCCCATGTAGCACAATAATTGCGAATGGATAGTTGATAAGTCTTTACTTTGTCCTCATCATTAGATCTAAATCAGTTTGTTTATATAGTCTTTGCTACTATTCTCTGTAATACGTATGCATAAAAACAAAGATTAGAGAAACGATAGATCATATATATTATATATTGGCTGTTTGCCAAGACTTTCCAAAGAAGACTTTGATCTCTGGCTAACATACAGAGAAACTCACACGAACTCAGTCGTTATTTATTTTATTACTTCGAATATTTTATTCAGATATCATTCAGAAATAATAAATAGTTCTAAATGTATGCTTCAGTGTATTATATATATATATATATATATATATATATATATATATATATATATATATATATATATATATAGGAGGTGCTATGCCACGTTCCCAAGAGATTTTTAGAAATAAAGAATGGCACTTCCAGCAGGATTGAGCACTTTCCCACTATCATCATTACATAAGAGCATACTTGCGAAACAGATAGTTAGGACGAATAAGAAGTATCGAGTACTGTTTACGCTCACCGGATTTGACCCTCCCATGGATTTTTCTTATTTTGGAGCAAGGTTTGGGGGCATGTTAAACATAGAGTTCACACAACAAAACGAACTACAATGAATGAGTTGAAAGTAACCATTGAAAGAAGATGTGTCAACATACTAATTGAACTGATTAGGAACGGTTTTGATTCAATCAGTGAGCGTTGTCAGTTGTTCATGGACAACAATGGCCAACATTTTGAACACTTTCGATACTCAACTGGTTTCTTTCACAGTATTTTGATGTATGAAACTTTTCTTTCTCATAATAAGTGTGTGTTTTTATGGTCATTTAAAGAGTGGATACATTTTATTGGGACACTGTATATCTGTGTCAGAAACCACCAGAGGAGCTTAGTTCCTCTCATCTGCGGCATATATGACCCACCGGCGTGTGGATTATGCTTTGATGCATAACAACTTAAGTCATAGTCATGGATCAAATGCCATGGGGGTGGAGTGGGCTCCCGTAAGCCGTGGTGAAGGCAACCTCTCTAGGAGAAGGAAAACCCTGATACAAAATCTGCGGTGGCTACTGCATCCAATGGTGTTGACTTGCTCTTCTTTTGGGTTCAATCGGGCAGTTGTTCAGAGAGTGGGATTGTCTCGGTGCAAGGTCTTTCTTCACTCTAAAAAGTTTAACGCACAGTCATTACTTAATATGTAATGGAATACACATTTTATCATCAGTGTGTATCTCGATAACAAAAAGGCTGGCTGTAGCCTAAAACGGCAAACAGACATTCAATGAAGGCTAATATAGATATGACGGTCAATAAAACAAACCTATGTTGCCAGAACTAGCCTTTGTCTACTGCGAGCAGACGTGCAAAACGTAGGCAGTTTAAAAGTGAGCGTCTAGTACGTGCTACTAGTGGCACTCGTGTCTGCTATGCCAAAGAATCCCTGATTTTGGCCAGGCTTAAAAGCCACTTTCGTCCGGCTCACCACTGAGCTGTTTTCCTATATTAAGTAATGGCAATATTCGAGAACGAATTTATTGCCATCTTATATGTGTGTGTGTGTGTGTGAGTGTATGTAAGAGTATAAGAAGGCTATAGCAATGCAGAAAACATAGTGTCGAAACGATGTGACGTATGAACAAAAATAGAAAAACGAACGGAGGTCTTTTTAGGTTCTTTTTACATTAAATAAATATAAGTACTTTTAAAAAAAAAACTACAAGACTTGCGTCCGTTTATCGATTTCTGTCCATACGTCACATCATTTCAACACGCTGTTTCCTTGCTACCTTGATACGCTTACATATTTATTTACCAGCAAAGCTTCGAGCAAACTACCCATGACTTGTATATTTGTGCATGCATTTGTGTGTTCCCGTGCTTTTGTGACTTGAACTATCGATGTTAAATAAAGCACTTGTTCACTATTATTCTCGTATATAATAATGGAGTTAGTACGCACCGATTATATCTTATAATTATAGTAACTAATTAAATTATGAATATGTTTTTCTTTAAATTAGTCCAGGGGCGTTTTAAGTCCGTAACATGGATGTGGGTGTAGCGAGTGAATGAGTGTTAACTACTCCGTATAATATGTGTACGTAAATATTTAATACACGGTGAATTGTATATGAAGGAGGTTGTTTGTAAATATATCTAGATGATAACTCTGTACAGATTCTAAGTTGGCTTGACTTGCTTACAGTAGAAGTGAGTATTTTTATTGTCTTGACGTTTCAGGATAGGGGATAGAAGAAGATGGAAGTAGATCAGAAAGTATTATGCATCTCACGTTGATTTAATGTTTGTGCACCCGTCATACGTGCTAGGATATGTTGAAAGGGCTGTTGTACGTAGGAAAAAAAATAACATGCTTGATGTTCGGTTAATCCCGAGGTTCAATGTTAACTTCGGAGCATGATTGATCCGCGTAAACTGTTTTCTAATGTATATACAAAGGAAAAAATGTCGAGTAAAAGTAAGTCGAACGTTTGTTTGAGAGAAATTCAGCTATTAGTTAATAAAAACATTAGTATGTGGGTGGGAATAACAAAAAATCGGATTGGTTAGCTAGATAAACTAAATATCGATAGAATATATAAATACAGTGAGAAATTGAATGCCTGGTGTAGCCTTTCGGGAATGCAACTTAATTATCATAAATATTTTTTTTTGTATTGACCACTGTTGGGAGAAGCACTGAAAACCCATACATTATATATTATATCTCCATATCATATTATAAGTGTACCCATCAAATAACACCCAAAGATGATGGATACTCTCGTCGATTTCGACGTATTAGGTCCGGCACAACAACTAAGTTGTTTACAAATCCATTCAAATGATTTGTTTATAGTGGCGCGGGAACTCCACTGAGATAGATGCAGCCTCCGTCTTCGATAAGATATGTGTCTGGGAAAAGAGAAAACTCTGAGGTTTACTGTCTGCTCTTTCATGTGGTAATCCGAAAAAAAGGGCTGCTAATCGGTGAAAATTTAAGAATTGGTATGTGGTGGGGAGGTCGTCGTGTTTTAATCTGTTTGTGAACTGTTTCACGAATGCGCATGCGTGAATCTTTTACATGACGGATTGCTTATGTTTGGAATGAGTATGTTTTGAAAAAAGTTTAAATCTCGTGCCAAGCTGGCCTAATGTTATCGTTCTTGAATCACTGTCTTTGGGTGTTGGTTTCGATCTCAGCTCGAGTATATTTATTTTACTTACGAAAAGTGAACTATTTAGAAAAGAAAACATATTACTCGCATGCACATGTCTCAGTTTCTTTCTGTTTATAGTACGGTATTTCTGCTTATAATAAATAAGAAATTTCCATGTATCAGAATATAATATGTATGCGTATTTCACAACCGACCAACGCCGAGCAGACAACTAGTGTATATATATATATATATATATATATATATATATATATATATATATATATATATATATATATATATATATACTAGTTGTCTGTGTGTGAGTTCGTTCCGTATAGACTCCAACACGGCTGAACAGAATTTCTTTAAAATTTACAGAACTTTAGTGTAAAAGTCCTGGAGTAGTCTTAGTTAAGTTTTGTCTCAGAATACCCTCGATAATACTTAATAATCGATAATCGAAACCGTTATTTTAATTTATCTATCATCGGTAAATCCATTTTTTCCATGTGATCGCTTAGGAACAATGAAAGATCAACCGATCCCTCTTGTATATTACAAGGGGGGGTCTTTTCGCGCCTATTTTCGGAAGTCATCCACTCTTTACGATTGACTAGCCTTAATTTTGACATCCGTCACTTCCGGTTTTGCGATGGACGCAACAGCACATACGGCCTGTTTTTTTTTTTCCTTTTTTTTTTTTCGTGTTCTTTTCTTCCTTCGCGATACGGATTCGAGCCTGCCTGCCTACTACCATTTTTTATTTATTTATTCTTGCTCAACAGGCACCTCCAAACACGCGGACAACTCCGGGCACCTAGGCTAGTAATGAATAAATATCCCAGCGAAACAAAATAATCAATATAAAATTAAATAATAAACAACGTAAAAAGAAATAAACGAAATACATAACAGACGAAAACAAAACATACAGAAAAAAAAAGAAAAAAAAAGTAATAAAAATGAAAAGAAAAGTCGAATTAAAAAAATAACAGTAAGAAATCAAAAGAAAAAAATTAAAAAAAAAGAAAAACAAATAAATAATAATACACTGAAAAAAATAGAAAGAAATGCAAACGAAAAATGAAAGAATCAATAAGAGAGTATACAAAACCGGGGAAATAAAGAATCCACAGTTTTGGCGGCAGCAATAAATCCCGGCCTCGCCTGACCATTCTGTTTGGTCAAATCTTTGCTTGGAATTGGTAAGTAATAAAATTTACTTTGAAATGAAAGATTTATATATACTCATTTACATATAAGTCAACTGCGTCATTCAAACTGAAGGCGTAAACCAATACACACAAGATGACGCCAGCCTTCAATATATATATATATATATATATATATATATATATGTGTGTGTGTGTGTGTGTGTGTGTGTGTGTGTGTGTGTGTGTAGTAAGTTATAAAATATAAATGGCGATTAAGCTACACTGAATATTCCGCGTTTCATCCACTCTAGGACTCTTCAGGCTTAGGCGCATAAGCTTGAAGAGTCCTATAGTGGATAAAACGCGAAATAGTCAGTGTAGCTTAATCGCCATATGTATTTTCTAACTTGCTAACTAGATCTACTTACGTATTGAGCACTTTTGAAGTAAATACTTAAAGTTTACGCATAAATCTATACTTTCGTATGTTAATTTTATGTGAGTAAATTAAGTAGTTATATATATATATATATATATATATATATATATATATAGAGAGAGAGAGAGATATTTGTTTTAACAAAAAAGAATTGTATTGCTACACAGTAATGAGCATTACAGACCTCCTCCTAGAGATTCCTTTAATGTAAATGTGTTTGCTTGAAGCGGACTCTAGTTACTAAATACTAGAAGACAGAAACATGCTCATGATTGTGTAGCAACACATTGCTATTTGTGTAAAAACAAATTAAAAGTATACCCTGCTCTAAATCGGTATGAACACTCTTGTTATCTTATCTCTGGTGGAAAATAACAACCCAAAATTACAGAGAGAGAGAGAGAAGGAGAGAGAGGGAGCGGGAGAATTCAACATGGCGTATTGGAAACATATTATAAGGTATTTGCAGCTTCTCTTCCAATTTCCGGATTTTAGTCATGATTTCTTCTGATAAGTAAAGGGCATAATATATTCACTGATTGATATAATAATTAAGTGATTGATTTTGCGCTACGAAACAGATACTGTCAAGAATTGTAAATGTCAACTGAATTAAAGGAATAAATTATAAGATGGTCAACATCATGTATTTTTTAATATAGTCTTTTTTCATTTATTCACTACTATGTATATATATATGTATATATATATATATATATATATATATATATATATAAGGTTGGTTATTTGTTTATAAATGAACAAGCAACTGAAGCACTGCAGCTATATATATATATATATATATGTTTACTGTATTTTGGGAAAAGAGTTCCGACAAAATGCTCGATTACAAAGAAAAACTTTTTCGATATAAGAGGTAAATATTTGTTTATTAATTATATAGAATTTCAGAAAAACAATGGTACGGTCGGTTTCAAGCCAACACAACGGGAAACCGTTAATGGTAAGACATAAATGATGTTCAGCTTTGGCAGCCATTTTGTTTTCTCTGAGAAAACAAGATGACTGACGAGAGCTGAACATCATTTACGTGTTACCATTAGCGGTTTCCCGTTGTGTTGGGCTTGAAACCGACGGTACTAATGTTTTTCTGAACTTCTGTATAATTAATAAACAAACACACACACACACACGCATATATATATATATATATATATATATATATATATATATATGGTTGGTTATGTGTTTATAAATGAACAAGCAACTTAAGCACTGCAGCTATATATATATATAAATATATATATGCATATATATATATATATATATATATATATATATATTCATTGTTCCTCCCTTTTCGTAATTAAGCTCGATTTTAGCTCTGTTGAGCGAGCTTCGAAACCGGTCAGCTGACACATTCATTTTTATTTTTTAATTTCACAATCTTAAATAAATAATGTTTTCGAACAAGTTTAGATTTAGTCTTTACATAGCCATAATAAAATTTTGTATCCCGCAAAAAATATTCATATATATATATATATATATATATATATATATATATATATATATATAGAGAGAGAGAGAGAGAGAGAGAGAGAGAGAGAGAGATCTTCACTGCCGGTAGCAATAATGAAATAATAAGAGTATTATTTATAATTAAAATCGATAAATCACCAACCCCACATTTGTGCTTTTACATTAGAAAATATATGTCCATTTTACATGTGTTTTGTGGTAATCGGAAAAAATAACTTTATGCTTGAATATTTAGAGATTTATAAATATTCGGCATCGGTAATTATATTGGAATCGGGAAATATATTGTAATCCTTCTATCACTAGTATATATATATATATATATATATATATATATATATATATATATATATATATATATATATATATATATATATATATATAATTGTGTGTGGCTATTAAAGAAAACTGTCCTCATATGTATGCGGCGACTTTTATGCTCATAGATTAAGATATTAAATAGGAAGGCAGTAGAACACAAGCACACGCACACACATATGTGTGTGTGCGTGTGTTTGTATGTGTGTGTGTGTGTGTGTGTGTGTGTGTGTTGTTTTGGTAAAACATGTTTGTTTAATTGTATTTCTTTGTGTATACCCAGCCTTTTTTCTTTTTTTGAAATCCAATGTTAAATATAACAACAGAGAATACATAAAATATTAATACGAACAAGATGGCTGCCGGGACAAACACATACGAATTTGAGTCTTCTGTGAACTTTTTTCAGTACTAACATAAGAATCCTCTGCATAAGGAAATGGATCTGTTTTGTATGAAAAATAAATATTTGCATCTTGAACTGTAACTATGCGCTTATTATATATATATATATATATATATATATATATATATATATATATATATATATTTAAAGGAGATTAGAACAATAGTCTAAAGAGCTGAGTGTATTTCAATGTAACAGTGAAATTACTAGTTTAATTAAAATACAGGAAAGAGAAAGTGCTCGTTGTAATCTAGATATATAATAAGCTCGATAGGTAAATGTCCTAGAGCTAATTCAATATTAAGTAATGTGATTGATAATTTAAAATTTAAAAATCAAATTATAATTAAATGAAAAATCCGTTTCATAAGAAGGAACAACAACAAAATCAATTACCTGTACGATCGTTTCGGAAAACAATGCTTTTTATTGTGGTAGACATCAAGTTACGTACAATAATTACATATAGTTTTTTAATAAGCAAGGTCTTCTCGTCAGCAAATTTTGAAGGGTTTTTATTAAATTTAAAAGACACCATAAATAAACCTAGCATTAAAACTAAGGCAGATGTATCTGAAAAAAATTGAAATAAAAGGTCTGGATTTAAAATTCATAAGAAAATTAATATGGGTTAGAGATAGAAAAGAAATAGAGTAAAATATAGATTTGAATTTAAATTATAAGTTTGCTTTAAGTACCACATTTTACCCCCCCTAAATCAATATTAAAATCAATAGTTCCCAATATCGTTTTAAGAATTTCTAGACTGTCTTCTACTAAACCCATATTTATCAAAAATGAAAAATATTACAATGAGGCCCTTAAAAACTCGGGATATAATTCACAAATTAAATTCATAAATAAAAATGATAGAAACATAAACTGCATTGAAAATAAACCTATTAAGAGCGTAATAACATATAATTTTGATTTTTAAATTTTAAATTATCAATCACATTACTTAATATATATATATATATATATATATAGAGAGAGAGAGAGAGGGGGGGAAGAGAGAAGAAAGAGGGAGAGAGAAAGAGAGAAGGAAAAGGTAAAGGCTTTTTCGTCTTTGACAAACTGTGGATACCCACCGTAGGGTTACCTACGTTTGAAATTTTTGTGGCAGGAAAGGCGCAATCTCCAACCACACATCTTCCGAGTGGCAAGTTGAGTGTATGTGCAGTAGGGCAGGTCGATTTTGGAACCCCGGTGAGGCAATGGTGATGATAGTTGGGGTTTGACATAAAAAAAGACCTACATTAAATATTTTTCTCAAAATCGTTATCTTTGCTTGAGGAAATGACTTTAAATGTTGAAAAATTGAAGCGATTAAAAGTTTTTCGGTGAATTGTTGAGAACGTCCCGTCATCAAAACAAGCCGTACTGTAAAGAAAATGGAAGCATTATTTAGAGAATTTTAAACTACATTTTTAAATAAAATGAGTGAGGATAATGCATTAAAAAATAAATATTAATTTTAAAGACAAAACTATGTTTTTTTTTAAATAATAGCGATCAAAGTTCGCTTTTTCATTTCAGGAATTTTTTTGGGGTGGAAACATTTTACATTTCACCGTCGCAACACACGTTCGTTATTGATATTGAAAGTTAACGTTTATTTATTATTTAATTTGAAAACATTACGATTTAGGCTTATTTATTTCTAACGGAAAAAGGAAAAAGACTTGTTTAAATATATATTATTATATTTCAATGTCTGTATTGAATTTAAACATATTTGTTTTATCTTTTTTAACTTGTTTTTCTATTAGGTTGGTGCAAAAATTATGGCAGTTTTTGACGTTCAAATGAACGTTCAAATGAACGTTCAAATGAACGTCAAAAACATTATTTTTGCACCAACCTAATATTTCACATCAAATTCTATTTGAAATTTTTATTAAAATATGATAATACTCCAGTTTTATATATAATCCATTTATTTATTTTACTTTTCAGATTAGAATGTCAGTAAATGCACAACGTTCCTGAGGTTCACAAAATTTGCTGGTCCACCTTGTCATTTGGATGAAACAGCACCTTCAACTTCACGACAAGTTATTCAGTTTAGTTATTTCCTCTAAAACAGTTATCCCACTTAAAAATAGTGAGATTTCTGAGTTAATTCTCAAGGAAATAATTAGTATTCGGCAAGCAGTTAATCCACAAATACCCTTATTAAGGTAACATTTCTCTATCTATATAAAAGCCAAGTACGGCCAAGGATGGAATACTGTTGCCATATCTGGGCAGGAGCTGCCAAAAACAGCCTATCATGCCTTGACAGAGTACAAAATAGACTTCGTGGTTTAGTGGGGGATGCCCTTTTCTCTACCCTGCAACCCCTCTCCCACAGAAGAGACGTTGCAAACCTATCCTTGTTTTATCGTTATTTTCATGGCAGGTGCTCGTCTGAACTCCTATCCCTGGTCCCCCCTCGCCAATCTTTCACGAAAGACACCCGTCTAGCTGAATCCACTGTGAAAAATTTCCCCCATTCTATATCTGTGCCTAAATCAAAACGCGGATTTCATGAACAAAGCTTCTTTCTTAGAACTGCACGCCTGTGGAACTCTGTTCCGTCTGCTTGCTTCCCTCCGGACTACAACTTGAATGTCTTCAAGTCTAATGTTAACAAATTCCTAATGAACCGCCCCCTTAAGTAAACACTTCATCAAATCTCCTCACTAACGTAATGTACTTGCAATAACCCTTATCCCTGAGTGGCTTCCGGGCCTTGATAAGTGGTGATTTCTGTGTAAAAAAAAAACATTATATAGGACAGAAAGTCAATATATTTTGCTATAAGAGGGCTAAACAGATTGACAGGAAATCTCTTGCAGCAATCAAAGTGAAAATAATGAAGGAACAGCTACACAGACTGATATATCTTCTTGTAGCTATAAACTTTCTGACTTGAGATGTGATGACTTTGCTGTAAAGTGCAAGACAGAATATTGTCAAACAAGGCGTATAATCTGCACTTGTCCTCCTAACAAGGAGGTAAAATTAATTCTATAGATTCACCTGCAATTATGTTCCTTTTTTGTGGAAAATAAAATAATATATTGGTATTTATTATGTAATCTGGATCTATTATTAAACATGCAAATTTTCCAATTTTCAGGTTCCACTAGAAGAACTGGCATTTACAGCAATTTTTAAATTAATTTATGGAACAACAAAAAGCCTAACAACATTTACTGGTCCTTTAGGGAAACTTTGTATCAATAATTATCAAGATTTGCCTCAAGTAGTATTCGAAAAAATTAGTGTCCCTCCCGATCATCATTATCTGACAGCAGAAGAAACAAATAATTTAAGTGTGAAGACCAGAGGCTACTTTTTGAGTATGCTGTTGGCATTTCTTGTGGAGATGTTAACTTAGAAAATTGGGCCCTTGGATCAAGGAGGATGGCTAACATAAGCCACAAGATTAATGTGTTTATAGACTAGAGTTGTCTATCCTCAAACACTATGGTAAATTAAACATGTTAGTCAAATTTATCATCCAAGTGTATGCAGTTAGTTGGTTTGAGATCAAAACCGACAATATTTTTTTTAACCAACAACAGTATATTTTAATATGATTCAGAGAACACAGAAGTTAACTGAAATCCAAATTACTGTTTTAAACTGTTCAAAATATAGTGCTTTTGCACTACTTCCGGAAATTACAATATCGACGATAAACTCAGATGAATTGGATGTAAGAGAAGAGGGCATTCAAACGATTTTTTCCATTAGATAAATCAATATTTATCCATTAAATTTTATTAGTTTTCTCAATTTACCCAAACAATAGTTAGTTTTATTCATATTACATTACAAAAATATAAAAAAATAAGTGTTTTCCAATAATTTTCTTGTTTTTTTTTTGTGTTTTTTCCAGAAATAGTGAACAACTAAAAAAAAAAAAATGAAAAAGATTACTGCTATCAATTTTGCAGCCACACACTGGTCAAAGTTGATTGATTTTTCTCAAAAAGTTGTATGGGGAGAAAGCAAGACAGACACATTACAAAGTCATCATGCCAGCAAATTAGACCTTCATTTTCCTCAAAAGGAAATTATAAAGAACAATTTAGTTCTATTATAAGTTTATATTATTGCCTCTAATAAAAAATTAAAATACATGATTCTGTAACTTGTATCAAGTTGTTATATTGTGTAATACATCTCCATATATCTTTTTGAATTGTGAAATTTAAAAGACTTAGTTACTAATTAGCTTTTTTTTTACAATTTTTGTTTAATTAACGCAGTAAAAGTTGATATTCTGCAAGTTGTGATTCATAATTAAAATTATAATTCATGTATTTATTTTTCTCTAAATGTATTTCATATAAATATATCAATTTTAATTGAAACTTTATAAGAATAATGAAATTCCAAATCAGTGTTGTGAAAAATGCTATGAAAATTAAGGATTTTTCAGCATTTTTCTACACGATATTTAAAATTAAATGCTCAATTTTCTGTTCAAGATGAGAATCTAATTTTTGGTATATGTTCTTATCACATCAAATCCCAACTATCATCACCAGTGCCATGTTGATTTTCTGAAAAAAATTGCAAATCAACCTGCTCTAATGTACAGGACGACTGGTAACAAATGCCGAGAGAAACGGAGAGCACATACAGCATCTAGAATTCCCAAATGATCACCAATCTAGTACTGACCAGGGTCAACACTGCTTTACTTCGGTGATCTAACGAGAGCCGTTGTGTAAACGCGATTATACATATATATATATATATATATATATATAAACATATATACATATATATATAATATATATATATATTAAGGTTATATATATATATAAATATATACATATATACATATATATACATATATATATAATATATATATTAAGGTTATATATATATATATATATATATATATATATATATATATATATATATATATATATATTACAGGTTAAGGCATTCATTAATTTTAGCCATGCTGTGTTTCGCGCCTTCATTCTTAAGACGCTTGAAATAATAGTATAAAATATGACGACTCTAATAAAAGTTTTATCTATCGGTCACTTTAATAGAAAGTATTAGCCGGAAACTTTCACTTTCATTACTCGGAAACAAACCCCCAATATTACTTTCACTACCGCTTATTACTTCGACCCTATTTTACTTCTAAACGTTTCATCATCCCTCTGTCCAATAAGAAACACCGTACCTTTAATTTTCTGCTCAAATACATTTACATCATTATCCTCATCCGCCACTTTTATCGACTCATATTTTGCTTGAAATGGAAAGGAAGTGAGCCAGTATGTGCTTTGGTTGTTTCTGAATCATTGTAAATGCGTACGCTAGGAAGGATATGTTTGGTCGATCTTGTAGTTGTCGTTCTGTTGCATTAAGTGATTGTCAATGGATCGTAATGATTTTATAACCATACGGTTAGATTTTATAACGAATCTATCAAGGATTAAAGTCATTCGAGTATAGGTGTTATAATGAGATTGTAAGATGCCGGTCTAATTTCTAGTCTCGCACTCTTAGAAACAGTCCCAAAAGAGCCTTAAATTCATAGGGCGCAGACTATCAGCCAGACTCCAACATATGTATGTACCAACGTCATAATGTTGCATCCACGTGCCTTTTTTGCACGTTCTTTACTTAAATGTGTTCGGATAAAAGCATAGAACTTCACCCTTTATTTATATACTTCCAACTTACGTTAGAAGCGGCAAAATCCCACACCTTCCTTTTACTATCAAAACAACCCGAAAAGCTGTTTACTCTTATTGTTTTCCCTCGCAAATACAAATAAAAAACGATAACTTTGGAATTTCCTTCCTGTTTCTTGCATTAATGACTGTACAAATATGCACCAGTTTAAATGTAATGTGAACAGGCATCTTGCTGCTCAACTCCCACACAGTTTCGAGTAAGTAATGATCTTAGACCGTAGCCCTTTACGCTCAAGTGGCTTGTTTTACGGTTCGATTCTCTGTGTGGGCGGTATTTAGCATAGAATTCTGAATTATTTAAGGTTTGTAACTGGTCCTGGCTGACGGAATGAGAGACGGATACACACTTTGATTAAAACGAGAGTTATGTTCGAAATTTCGTGTAGATTTCTGAATTTGGTAGAAAAGTTACTGAGTTCGGCAAGAGACACGTAAAGAAGGCCGGGGGTTAAATCGGTTGCGAGAAAGACACTCAAGAAGGGAACCGTAATCCAAATAATAAAGACTACAAATCGTCATCTAAAATTTCATAAACATAAAAGCAAACCGGATATGTATACAAACGAAACACAAATAATGCATTGTAGGGGTATTTACATAAAAATCGTTCAACGTGTTAACGCTTTTGTTCATTAATTTTCGTTCTCTCTCTTCACGTGAAAATTTTTGGGTTTTTTTTAATTATTCCCACGTATATGAATTCTAAAGTATGCACAATCTTCTTTTTCGGAAGGCACCGGTTACGTGCTGTCTTAAGATCAGTCTCGGCTAAAATTATTCTTGGTCATGACATTGGCCGCCTAAGAGGAAATTACGTCTGTCTTGAAACGAAAATGGAGGAAAAAAGAAAAGAAAATTAAAATAAAACCACTTTCATTAAGCGCACCTCTCTTCGGTATGGTAAAAAAGACCTCCTCGCTATGGCTAACTAACACTGTTGTTGTTGTTGTTGTTGTTGTTGTTGGTGGTGGTGGTGGTGGTGGTGGTGGTGGTGGTGGTGGGTTTTTTTTTAGGAGAACGGTGTGCCATCTTCAAATAATGAGCTGAATACTCCACTAAACAATATGGATTATTGTCCTGGAATCCCTTAAGACCAAGGGCTCACAAGAAAAAAAAATACTAAAACATTTTTAAAATTGGAAAAACATTTTTAAATTGGAAAAGAGGAAAATTATGTTCCCAACTTTTTTTACTAATTTAGTTTTTTAGAAGTAAGAAATAACTTTACTGGAATATTCAACTATGTATTTGTCTCATATAGAGATCATATTTGTCATATAGAGATCATATTTGTCATATAGAGATCAAGTATTAGCTCCAAAAAAGGGCATGGGAACCGAGTTCCCCGCACAAGCGAACACACGGACACAATCTGCTTATTTTAAGGCAATCGCGATTACCACGCTTTACTTCTGGTAATATCATTCTTTGTCACAATGGCTGAATACAGTCTACATTGACTTCCGGTTTGTGTCATACTTTCTTTTTCTCGCGGGATTTCGCGACAATGTAGACGTGACGAAAACGCCCCCCGTTCGACCTCTCATCAACAACTCTTGAGGCCAACATAAAAGTAATCTTACTTGTACATCTTTTGCTATGAACTTTAACAATTTAATACTTTTGTTCATGCTGTAAATAAATTTGCTTTAGTTGTCATTATGATATCGGCATATTTCGTGCAATCATTCCTTGCTTAAAGGAGAACGCGACTACTAACCTTCTAATTCTTCTACTTAACGATATAGGGTGATTTTGCTGCGGACGCGCATGCAAAGGACGACCTAGATCCACGTACATCCAGCAAATAGCACACGAGGCAGCTGATGGAAGACAGGAAACTCTTGAGAGGAAGAGGCACATTGGTCCGGGCAAGGAGCCCGTCATGATGATGTATTGAAAGAATATTTGCATACGTATTTTTTGAACTACTGTTATCATCGTGACTTTGTTTCCTAACGTTTCGGGAAATATAAGTTCCGACTTTCTTTAAAGCGTATATTGTCGAATGAGGAGAACTTTCTCTTAAATTCGAGAATCTGCACGGAATTTCGAACGTAGCCCTTCATTTAATCTTTTTTTTTAATTTTTACATAGGCATCACCATTTATCAAGGCTAAGAGGCCACTCGAGGATAGGG
Organism: Euprymna scolopes; assembly: GCF_053919585.1. NCBI lineage: Eukaryota > Metazoa > Mollusca > Cephalopoda > Sepiida > Sepiolidae > Euprymna > Euprymna scolopes. The sequence continues at coordinate 91,636,917 of NC_136510.1, forward strand.
GGGGGTTAAAGAGTGTACAGTAGTCAATTGGATAATATAGTAATTCTTAGTTATGGAAATTCAGTAAATTTGTTAACTTATATGGAACGGCTCATCAAAAACTTGTTTACGTTAGACTTGAAGACAATCATATTGTGGTTAGCTGGAAAGCAGGAAAACGGAAGACAATTCCACAGGCGTGCAGTTCTAAGAAATAATATTTGTTCATGGAATCTACGTTTAGGTTTAGGCACAGATAAAGAGTGGGAGAAATTATTGATAGTGTTTTCTTCAAGACGGGTGTTTCTTGTGAAAGTTTGCCGAAAGAGAACCATAGATTGCAGCTCAGTCGAGCACTTGTCATGAAAATAAGGAGAAAGCAGAGACAAACTCGCAACATTTCTTCTGTGAGAAAGAGGTTGCAGGGAAGAGAAAAGAACATCCCCTACGAGGCTACAAAGTCTATTTTGAACTCTATCAAGGTAGGGCAAGTCCTTTCTAGCAGCTCCTGCCCAGATGTAGCAACAGTACTCCATCCTTGGGCGTACCTGGCTCTTATATAGATAGAGAATTGCATCAGCAGTGAGATATCTATTGTATATATAGAAGGATCTCACCATTTTTTCCAGCGGCCTTTGCATCTCGATCCGTCGTTCATGATTGGGTACAAACCATAATTATTATTTTTTGAGATTGGTCCACACTGAGGACCTGTGGCGTAGTGGATAAAGTATTGGTAATATTCAGGTGTAAGTTGCAATCTCTCGTTTAAATTTTTAATTTATTTCTTCGTGTATTCTTTTTGTTTTGTTTTTCTCGTGTGAGATATATTTCTATTATAAAGTCTCGTGTAACGCTTGTTTCCCTTTCACTTAATCGTACACATTTGTGGTTTATGCTAAAAAGAACATAGTTAACAACCATTTCTTTGTTTAATATCAACTGTTTAATTTTGGGATCCTACACCACTAAGTAGAGATTAAGTATACTAGTATGACTTTTGGCGAGGGTCACAGTAGTAGATGTATGAATAACCTGACAGCAACCGGAAATATACCCAGTTGTATGTGATGTAAGTAGAGCTGGCTTCAAATCTTATTTTCGGGAAGGAGGCATTGAAATACTAGTGGCGAATGATATGACGTATATATGACGTCACGTGTTGGAGCGGGAAAACAGTTTCTGGGAGTCCCTCGGTGGGAGTGTTACGGACGAGATGCGTCAAAGAATGTTGTCAAGATATTTTGCCCGTCTGCATCTCCTGATGTCCATCATTAAAATTAAGATTAAATAAATAAATAATTATTTACGTGGTCTTTCCGCAATCATCGAAATCTCTTCTTTTTTTTGTTCATATAAAACTTTGAAGAAATAGTGAGTCCCTAATTGTGCGTTTATGAATGAGTAAGTCCATCTCAAGTCAAACAGAAGCTTAACAACCACGAGAAGATCATGACCGGCACAAGGACAATATCATATGGATCATTCTTTTAAACTCCTCGGCCTAACGTTCACAAGGAACATTGGGAGGATGGCCAGGACCGCTGCGAAGAAGGTAGGCTCTCTCTACCATGCTTGAAAGCTACTAACGCAAGAAAGTATCCTGTACGTCTATAAGGCCACTATTCGCCCATGTATGGAGTACTGTTGTTATATTTGGGCTGGTGCATCTGCTACTAGTCTCTTACTCCTAGACAAGATCCAAAAGAGAGTCGCCTACCTGATATGTCCAGAACTGTCATCTAAGCTTCATCCTCTGTCCTACCGACGAAATGTTGCATCCCTCTGCCTGTTCTACAAGTATTTTAATGGTGAATGCTCTGACGAACTGCAAGCACTTGTGCCCCCACGACGTAAAGACCCCCGACAAACCCGATAACCCGACAAGCAATTACACAGTAGAGATCCCTAGATGTAAGAGAACTTCTGCTCCCGTAGTTTCTTCTCCAGAACCGCTAGACTTCGGAATTCCCTTCCGGGTTCCTGCTTCTCCAACTTTACTAACATGCAGAATGTTCAGGTATAACGTGAACTGACATCTTGCTACCTAACTTCCTACATAGTACCCTAAGTAGCTTATGTTCCGGAAAATAGCTCCCTACACCAAAGTGGCAATGTGCCTTCTTTGGGGTGAAAATATAATAAAATAAGTTTGTTTTTTTAATATATGCATCAAAAGAATGAAATAGAAGCACCCGTGCATGAATGTATAAAGACATTCTATTGTATTCATCATTGCTCGCTTGCAAAAACGTATATGTAATGAATGTTGTCTCGAGATTTTGCCCGTCTGCATCTCTTAATATCCATCATTAAGACTAAGTAAAGACATTAGCCTATTGTTTTTTATCGTTCACTGGCGAAAACGTATATGTGAAAAGCGTTTGTTTGCCCTTTAAAATGTTACACATTCAGACTTAAAGTAAGTCTGAATCAGATATCGACCACGTTGTCTGACAAAATGATATTGCAGAGCGGAACGATAAATTTGTCGTCCTAATGAAAATAACACTACAGCTTTATTTTAAAACTTTTATTGAAACGGTCAATTAAGGTAACTTGATTATGTAGGAGAGCTGACATCTATTCAATGCAGCCGTCTTCAGCTCTAATCACCGTCTCGTATAGGTTCAGAACTAGGAGCATGGCTTTTCCACAAGTGCCGGCGGGAGCTTGGTGATTACTCGGCAGATGGCGGTGGTCAGGTTAGCTTTGATGTTCAGGGGGGTTATGTTGGTGATATTCTAGATGTATGACCAAACGAAGTAGTCCAACGGGTTCAAGTAAGGAGAAGACAGGGCCAGTGAAAGAAGGGTAAAAATTTGTAGCACTCCTTCTGAAGCCAATCCTGAGTCTCTTTGGATTTGTGGACCGGCGCCGAGTCCTGCTGCCACATCCAGGGTTTGCCAGCCGTTACCTGATTGCACCAGGGGATCACTACACTCTTCAACACATCCAAGTACATTTTCATGTTGACTTTAAAGCCGACTTCGAAGATGTGGGGTGGCATGATGTGGTGATTACTTGAAACCAAACCGTGGCGGAAATTTTCGTTGAGCTGTGCCCTAAAGCGTTGAACCGTCTGCATTTGCATTTTGAGGACGCTGAAAATGGTTCTGTTGTGATAACTTGGAGCGGTAGAGAGCATGAGGTGTACAGCGGCGCATCTTCGAGCTCACTTGTTGAACATTGTGCCACTTTCAGGCGTGATAAAAGACTCTTATCACTCTGTAGATTTGTACACAACTGGCCAACTAGTAGATGGTCCGCAACAAGAACGAAAACTGGTTTGCATCAAACGGAAATGGAATCATGCCGTCTTTTCGAGGGCGACAATTTTATCGTTATACCGTGTACCTATCTACTCGGTCAGAACCGGGGTAAATCGGAACCGTCACTAAACAATATAACTATAGATTTTAAACACAACGTGAGCAGAATCCACCCTACTCAAGAGTAAAATAGAACATTAAAAAATAACATTAGACACAACAATAGAACAGGTTTTTTCTTAAGACAAAATAAAATTTAAAATAGGAATAAATAAACTACGTAGTAATCGAAACGGACTGAATACAAAAATTGGCAAGCACTTGTTTGTGATGAAAATAAAAAAAGAAGGCAAAAAAGTTCTGCATGCCAAAAAATAAATAAATAAAAGGAATGAAACAGAGATAAAATTTAAAGGGAGATAAAAAGGGGCAGATAATTATGATTGATGAAGTGGGTACTTGGATAATGGTTGAACTCGTTTGAAATCTGATATGTTGCGTCGTGGAACAACGGGAAACTCTGATTAGAAAGGACAGTTAAGTCCGTTCCAAGTATAACGTGTAAAAGTGAAATGAAATACACACAATTACACACACGCGTGCGCGCGCACACATACACACACGCATGCACACAAACACGCACACACACACACACACACACACACACACACACATACAAACACACATACACACAGTAGTTTCCTTCAGTTTTGACAGAATATGGATACCCACTGTAAGGGTGCATGCGCGTGGAATTTTTCTGTTGCAAGAGTTGCGCAATCACAACCACATTTCAGTTGAGTCGGCGTTGTTAAATACCTGTGACAAGTTGAAGTTCACGACAACTGGAAACAATGCCGAGATAAGCGGAAAGCACATACTGCGTCTAGAAATGGTCACCCATCTGATACTAACCAGGCTCAACGTTGCTTAACTTCGGCCATCTAACGAGAACTGCAGTGTCAACATAAGTATGCCGTAGAATAAAATACACATACACATACACATTGTTTGCGAGTTCGTTCCCTATAGACTGAGAAACGGCTGGACCGATTTTTTTATTTCACAGGAAGATAATTGATGGGTCTTGAAGTGTGTATACGTACGTTTTGTATCGAAACGCGTATAAGTATTCAAAACCGATAATCGAAAAAATCTTATTTAAGAAGGCAGTCCGATTTTGACCAAAGTTAACACGTTTATACTTCAGACTTGACTTTTTTATTTTAAACTTTAATTCAAGCTATTATTTACGCACAAACAGAAAGGCCCGCCATATGAAATCATCAGTAAGTTCTGTGATATGGCAGAGCAGATTCGAAATGAATATTTTTGTTTGAAACACATCTGAACCATGATACTTGTCTTTTTCAATTTAAACTTTAATCCTAGCCATTATATAGATAATAATATTATAAAATCTACAGTAGGTTCTCTACAGTGCAATGTAAACTAAAATGTATTGTGCACAAAGTCGCTGCACTGCAGGAAGGCATGCGAAGCTTTTTCACGGTGCACTTCGAGTGGTCGCAATCTAGAGCAGGCAATCAATCATTGAAAAAAATGCCAATAAAAGTGTGGGAGAGTGAAGCATTTGTTGATCATCATTCAATCTCGGGCAGCAACGGGGTCCCCTACTAGTATATATATTAGGGATTGTTAAAATTGATACACCGATATATTGCTTTATCCCTTACGAGGAAAGCAATTCCACTGACGAGTTCATAATTAAAGGATACTCTAACTTAACATCTAAATCTGACTCCCAAGATTGCCATGGACATGGAATATGTGCCTACATTAAAGATGGCTTTCCATGTGGTAGGGATATCTCCATAGAAGACCCTAATTTACCTTATATCTGCTTCCGGGTTGCACTTGCTTACACCACTGTATTTATATTTGCTCTCTATCGCCCCCACAACAGCGGAATTACTATCTTTAAGAGCATATCTGAAAAATTGACCACACCCTGTCTGCTCACCCTTCAGCTAACATCCACATTTGCGGTGACTCCAATGTCCCTAATGTTGAATGGCTGATCATCTAACAAAACAGATGATGAGGGGAGGTTCTGTCATGATTTTGCCATTGCATAAGACCTCACCCAGATTGTTCACAAACCCACCCGAGTGCCCGATACTTCCGGTCAGTATGCTAGCCTTCTACACCTTTTTCTCACAACTTCCCCATAGCTATGTTCAAGTTCCGTTCTGTCTCCTCTGGGATCTTCTGACCACTCCGTTGTATCAGTTAAGATAAAAACAAAATGCAATAAGTCTTCAGATGTACCTCTCCGTCGTACTGTATATCGATACTCTATGGCTGACTGGGATAGCTTCCGTACACTTATATCCGATCTACCCCTGTATTCCATGTTTAAAATAGAGGTGTCCTCTATAGTATCAGACCTGACCGAATGGCTAATTTAAGGCATAGACCGATTCATACCATCCAAAAAATTCCAACAAAAACCTAACAGCCAGCCATGGTTCTCCCCAGAATGTGCTGCTGCCATCGCGCACAGAAATCACTTTTTCCATAGCTATCAACGACATAGATGCACTGAGACTAAAAGCTGCCTTCAGGACTGCCAGCAACCATTGCAAAAAAGTAATAAAAAAATGCAAGAGAGCTATATACTCCGTCCCTTAAATCCAAAGTAGCTGATCAGCGTCTTGGTTCCCACTTGTTTTGGCAAATAGCAAACAGGATCCTGAACAGAAGCGTGCGTTCTATCCCAACCATCATCAATGGACCTAAGGTCATGTCGTCAGCATCAGATAAGGTCAAACTATTTTCCAAGAACTTTGCAGCTAATTCTACCCTATGCGACGAAGGCCATCAACTTCCCGTATTTCCTCCTATAACGGACAACACGCTCTGCAACATACAAATATCTGTGCGTGAGGTCGCCAAGCTAATCAATAACCTTGATTCCAGTAAAGCAACTGGCCCTGACGGCATTCCAATCATTGTGCTGAAAAAGCTCCAACCAGAACTTGCCCCCATACTTACAAAACTGTTTAAACGTTGCCTTAAGGAGAAGTGCTTTCCAACACCCTGTAAAACCTCATCAGTATGCCCTGTATTTAAGAATTCAGGTTATAAGTCATCTCCCTCTCAGTACAGACCAATAAGTCTCCTGTGTGTCATGAGTAAGTTGTTGGAATTCATATTAAGTAGAGAGGTAGTCAACCACCTCAGCAGAAACAACCTTCTTAGTGACATGCAATATGGTTTCCGTTCTGCCAGATCTATAGGATATCTGCTAACTCTTATATCTCTTAGGATTAGTAAATCTCTTGACAAAGGCCTCCTTTCTAGGGCAATTACTCTTGACATATCAAACGCCTTCGATAAGGTGTGGCATAAGGGACTACTTTACAAGATTTCCAGCTACGGTATGACTAGAAATGTTTTTTCGATCATTAAATCATTTTAAATCATTTCTCTCCGATAGACTCATAAGAGTAGTGGTTGATAGGCAGAAATCAGAGGGTCTCAATATTAATGCTGGAATCCCTCACGGGTCCATCCTAGGCCCGACTCTCTTCCTGATATGCATCAATGATCTCTCAGAACACATACTTAAATCATTCGTTAACATCTATGCTGATGACACGACCATCTATGGCAACACATCAAAGGCCGTAAATGACAAAGTTCTCTCAGATTCACTCTCCTCTGACCTTGAGCGCATGGTAAAGTAGGGGGGGCTGATTACTTTTAATGCATCTAAAACCAAGCTTCTATCTTTACATCATCAACGCTCTGATCCCCATCTAGCATCAATTGAAATGGGTGGCTCTCTTCTAGGGGAAGCTCCTTGTTTTGATAAGCTTCTGGGCTTGACCTTTACTTGAGCTGAAATGGAACACGTACATCGTCAGTTGCCAAGGTCGCTGGAAAAATGGTGGGATCCTTCTACCGCTCCAGAAGATATCTCACCTCTCATACAATTCTCTATCTGTATAAAAGCCAAGTACGTCCAACCATCTGGGCAGGAGCTGCTAAAAACAGCCTATCCTGCCTTGACAGATTACAAAATAGGCTTCGTGGCCTAGTGGGTGATGCCCTTTTCTCTTCTCTGCAACCCTTCTCCCACAGCAGAGACGTTGCGAGACTGTCTTTGTTTTATCGTTACTACAGTGGCAAGTGCTCATCTGAACTCATATCTCTGATCTCCCCTCGCCAATCTTTCAAGATAAACACACGCCTAGCTGAAAACACTGTCAAAAGTTTTCCCCACTCCTTATCTGTGCCTTAATCAAACGTAGATTCCATGAGCAAAGCTTCTTTTTTAGAAGTGCCCGCCTCTGGAACTCTGTTCCGGTTGCCTATTTCCCACCTGACTACAACCTGAATGTATTCCAGTCCAATGTAAATAAATTTCTGATTAACCGCCCCCTTAAGTAAGACACTTTATCAAATACTGTACACACAATAGTCCTTATCCCCGAGTGGCTTCGGGGCCTTGATAAGTAGTGACTACCCTGTAAAATGATTTTTTTAAATAGATGTACACACACATACTCGAATTAATGAATCAAAAACAAACAACCGAAAACTTGCTACTGTTATTTAATCACACACACACACACACACACACACACATACATACATATATATATATATATATATATATATATATATATCCTCCTTAATCGCAGCAAATATATATATATATATATATATATATGATATATTATATATATTTTTTCTGATATATGTTGTGTCAATGCTGCAAGTAATATAAACTTAATAATGACTAGGTTATTATTAAGGTTTTCATATTAGAATAATTTAGTATTTACTATATTTACTATATTCCAAATGTCTTTAATAAAATAAAATAAAATACGTATTATATACGTTTGAAGCCCAAACAACGCATTATTACAAAATAAACATTTATTTTGTTTGAAATTTATATTGAAATTCATAAATATATTTTGAAGTAAAGCTTCATCTTCAGTATGTCTTTCTTTCTTTTTTTTGCCATGTTGTTGTTGGGGCAGAGAATCAGAAAGTAAAAGTCCGTTTGTTGTTTTTACGGTAGTTTTTCAAGATTTAAAAAACTACCGTAAAAACAACAAACGAACTTTTACTTTCTGATTCTCTGCCCCAACAACAACATGGCAAAAAAAAAGAAAGAAAGACATACTGAAGATGAAGCTTTACTTCAAAATATATTTATGAATTTCAATATAAATTTCAAACAAAATAAATGTTTATTTTGTAATAATGCGTTGTTTTGGCTTCTAGCGTATATAATACGTATTTTATTTTATTTTATTAAAACTCAACCAAAGGAATAAAAATCTTAATCTTTAATAAATTTTTAAATATTAAAAACAATTTTTTCAAAATAAATATTCCACTCATACTCATTCTCCTTTGTATTTGGTTCTAAGCAATGCAGTTTTATTGAGTACTAGCAGGCCGCCCGCCGTTTCCCGATCGTAAACATCGCATTTTAATTCATGCAGAAACTGAGACCTGTGCATGCGAGTATTGTTTTTTTTTCCTAAACAGTCCAATTCTTGTAAGTAAAAAAAAGCTGAGATCGAAACCAAAACCTAAAGGCATTGAGTCAACTACAATAACCATTAGGCTACCTTGCCACGATCTTTAAAAGTGTTTTCAAACCTACTTATACTAAACATAACGAATGCGTCATGGGAACGATTCACCCATGCGCAGCTGTGAACTAGTCGACAAATAGATAAAAATCCGATGACACCCACCAATCACAATTTTTGACTCCTTAAAACTGTTGTTTTCGGATGGAAACCGATTAAAAGGTTTTGCACATGTCTGAACACCCAATATACCAAATTTTAAGTCTATAGACCAAATATTCGTTGAGTATATAGGTTTAGAAGTGTCCTTACAGCACATGCATTCTAACTTTTATAGATATATAGATTAGGTTACATTCTTTATTTAAATTATTTGAAATAAAGTACTCTCACCATAAGCAGAAACCAATAGTGTTAGAATTTTAGACTAAAGCATCTCCAAAATATCTTCCCATCAGAAATTACTCTAAACATTATTAGAAAATTCTATAGATTCCTAGAAAAGGGTTCAGTTCCATTTTTTTTCCAACATCGATCAGTTCTGTAATGCAATAGATATACATTTTTTGCGTAGAAATAACGGTGAGAATCTTATGACATATTTATGACTATTTAACAAATCAAAAGAAAAAGATATTCAAGTAATAATTAAAAAAAAAAAAACGAGATCAAATATTTTTTAGAAGAGATCAGAGCAGTCATTTTAAGCCGCTTGATACGTTTATGCCACAGAAACCCCGTAGTAATTACGTGCAAGCATTATTTTAGAGGGTTAGAAAGAAAAAAATATTATGGCTTGGGGCTAGGAATGCTTTATAATCCTGTAATCGGTCATAGGTCCCAGTTCATTTGAAATTAATTATTCAACCTTAAATAATCAGATTTTATTGGAACAGCTAATTTGTTGTGCCAATGCATATATATGTATGCATGTATGTATGTATGTATGTATGTATGCATGCATGTATGTATGTATGTATGTATGTATGTATGTATGTATGTATGTATGTATGTGGAGCTCAAGGATTGGTGTGGCGTGTGTTAAAAGCACACAAATGCTCTAGCGTCATATATAGCTTCTCCCAATCTAATCATCCCCACGTGCACGTCGTGAACTCTGCCACGCTAACGGGGCTTTGGTGAATGGCGAGTGTTCAGCGCCAGAAAACTGAATCCCCACTGCCTTGTGGGATAAGGCTTTTGAACCAAAGGCTAAGGGTGAGGTAACCCTGACAGAAACCTCCAGAGGAGCTTAGGCCCTGTTGACTGCGGCATTCATGACCCACCGGCGTGTTGACCATGCTCTGGTGCCCAGTTACCTAAGCCCCAGTCATGGGTAAATGACATTAGCGGGGTAGAAGGAGCTCCTGTAAGCCGTGGTGGAGGCAATCCTTCTAGGAGAGGACAACTCCTACAAGAAATATGCGGTCAAAGCAATTACTAGTCACCTTGCAATGGCTTGTCACTGGGTTATTGTTGCGGAGACTTAGAGAGTGGCACTCGTGTCGTACAAGTGCTTGTCACTTTAATACAACGATGTACAGATGTTACTTGAGATCTATCTATCTTTTATCTTTTACCATCTAATCCTCATTTGTCGTTTATTTCTTTTACAAGTCCTATGGCGATGGAGGAGTGGCAGCGTGTACAGACTTGACCAGTTGGAGGTACACAGTCACAAATCTACACAGGGGCGACAGGTACTCTATCTTAACATCGTTATTGTGCCTTCACATGACAGAGGCCAACTCCGGTGGGGGTTCTGTGACTGAGCAGCCCTATTTAGGGAGAGCACTGCTCACCCAATGTCTTGGGAAAGTGCTAGAAAAGGTGCACTAAAAATTGTCTGTCATACTATCACTGGTTAGTTTCCTGCGGCTAACGGTGGTTTATGTAAGCAGGAAGAAAACAAAAATGTATCTCCAAAAAGGAACAAAATTCAATTTATGCTGTTGGAATGTACGCACTCTTCTTGATAAAGCATCATCCAACCGTCCAGAGCGCAGGACGGCGCTTGTAACTGCAGAGCTACGAAGACTTGATATAGATATTGCTGCTCTGTCAGAGACTCGTCTCTGGGGAGAAGATCAGATGACAGAGCTATGATCAGGCTACACTGTCTTCTGGATTGGTAAACCGGAGGGTATCCGTAGAGATGGTGGAGTCGGTTTTGCGATTAAAACATCCTTAATTGATACTATGGAATTTCCTTCCAGTATCTGTGATCGCATCATGAAACTTCGTGTTCCTCTTTCACATGGCAGATTCATCACTATTCTTTCGGTCTATGCACCAACCCTTCAAGCGAATGAACATGACATTTTGTGTTTCTATGAGTCTCTGCGCTCTGTTGTTGCATCTACACTAATAAATGAAAAACTTGTTATTCTTGGTGATTTCAATGCCCCTGTTGGGAAAGACTATGAGACCTGGAGTCCTCTTGGCCGCTATGGTATCGGTACGATGAATGCTAATGGCCTTAAGCTACTAGAGCTGTGTTCGGAATTTAACCTCGCTATTTGTAACACTTTTTTTCGACGTAAATTGAAGCACAAAGCTACTTGGATACACCCACGTTCAAAGCATGGTCACCTAATTGACTTCATCATTACTCGGAAATGCGACCTTCGAGATGCATATACTGTTGGTGTCATGCGCAGTGCTGAATGTGACACCGATCACAAGTTGGTGAGAGGAAAGTTTAATTTACGAATCCGTAAGAAAGTTCGTCACAGTGGTGTTAAAGGTGCCTAGCCGTATTGATGTCGCGAAGTTAAAGCTGCCTGAAGTTCAAAAGAGTATGGCGGAAAAGCTCGATAATCTTGCATTTGATGGCACATTGGTGAATTTTAAGACTCAAGTTTATTCTGCTGGTGCTGAAATTCTTGGTTTCAAGAGTGATAAGAACAAGGACTGGTTTAACGACAACAATCTTGGAATTAATCAGTTGCTGATGAATAAACAGACAATTTATGAATCTTTACTTCGTGGAAATCATTCTGATCATACAACTAAATTGCGACAATACAAAGAGGTCAAAGCCACATTGCAACGTGAGCTAAGAAAAATGAAAAATCAATGGTGGATGGATATAACGGAGCAGATCCAAAGGGCATTTGACACAAAAAATGCGAAGGAATTTTATGGACTCCTGCGCCAAGTATTTGGTCCTGCTACCTCTTCAATATCACCCCTGATGTCGAAAGATGGTTCTGTGGTCATTAAGGATCCAGAGAATATCTTGAGGAGATGGCAGGAGCACTTTACTGATGTGTTTCACAATCCCCCAGCAGTGGATGCTGATGCAATTGATAGCCTGCCACAATGTGATACCATATTCAGTATGGATCGTTTGCCTAATCTGGTTGAGGTGCAGTTGGCTATCGCACAAATCAGCAGTGGAAAGGCACCTGGTTTGGATGGTGTTCCGGTGGAGCTTCTTAGGACTGGAGGTGCGAATATTGCTAATGCTATCCTTGGTTTTGTTAAGGAAATCTGGCAAGGTGCTCCTGTTCCACAGGACTGGATTTATGGTGTCTTGGTGACCCTGTTTAAGGGAAAGGGACAGAAGAATGTTTGTGACCACTACCGTGGGATTGTGCTTTTGGAAGCTGTTGGAAAAGTTCTCGCACGACTTCTATTAAACAGGTTACTGGAGGATATTTGTCCTAATGCTATTTCGGAATCACAAAGTGGCTTTAGGTCTGGCAGAGGAACTATGGATATGATTTTTTCAGCCCGGCAAGTCAAGGAAAAATGCATTGAACAACAGATGCCACTGTATCAAGTGTTTGTTGATTTAACCAAAGCATTTGAAACGGTTAACAGGGATGCTCTGTGGCTAATCTTGGAGAAAGTAGGGTGTCCTCCAACTTTTGTTAGAATATTCAAGGAACGGCACAGGGACATGAAAGCTCGAGTCTCATTTAACGGAAAATTGTCTGATAAAATCCCAGTTGACAATGGTGTCAAACAAGGTGATATTCCTGCCCCTACTCTTTTCTCTATATATTTTGCTGCTCTGCTTGCTCATGCGTTTCGTGATTGCGATAGGGGTGTTATGTTAAAGTTTCGAACCACAGGTTGCATTTTTAATCTTAGAAGATTTAATGCCAGAACCAAGCTGCATCATGTCTTGGTCAAGGAGTTACTGTATGCAGACGATGCTGTTTTTTGTCACACACTGAGACTGATATGCATAATATATAATGGATAGCTTTGCTGACTCCTGCACTGCCTTTGGTCTGAGGATCAGTTTGTCTAAAACAAAGGTGATGTTCACTCCTGCACCGGGCCAATCATACGTGGAGCCAGACATCATGGTCTGTGGTGCTAGACTGGGTGTAGTTGATTTATTTATGTACCTTGGTAGTTCTCTGTCGAGGGATGGCTGTCTTGACACTGAAATCCACAGGCGAATTCAGAAGGCATCTGTTGCTTTTGGAAGGTTGGAAAAGAGAGTGTGGTCTGATCGTGGCATCACAGACGAGACTAAGATCTGCGTTTACAAGACTTGTGTGCTGACCACATTGTTGTACTCATCGGAGACCTGGACATTACATCAAAGGCACATTACGTGGCTTGAACGATTTCACCTAAAATGCTTGAGACGTATCTTAAACATCAAGTGGCAAGCACAAGTACCCGATACTGAAGTCCTCATGAGAGCATGTTGCTCTAGTGTTGAGAACTTTGTAATCAGATCTCACATGCGTTGGGTGGGTCACTTTGTTCGAATGAAAGATTGTAGGCTGCCAAAACTAATTTTTTACGGGGAGTTGGAAAATGGCAAGCGCCCTCAACACAAGCCTAGGAAGAGATTCAGGGACTTTACAAAGAATAATTTGAAAGTCTTACAAATCGACATCGACACATGGGAAGAACTTACTCTGCAAAGGCCGAAGTGGAGAAAGCTTGTACGTGAGAGTTGTGACGCTCTAGAGAAAAGAAAGCAGGCCCATAGTAATCTGAAGCGAAAGCTTCGCAAAGGTTTTATTGATGGTCTTAACCATGATACACAGAGCTGGAAGTGCGACACTTGTGAACAAGTGCTTTTGTCAAAAGCTGGCTACGTCAACCACCTTAAGTCGCATAAAACTCCTGTTCAGGTCAACTTTGCACCTATTAGTACAGACCAAATGATCTGTTTGACATGCAGTAAAGTTTGCAAGTTTACTGCTGGTCTGAGAAGACATATGATTGTTCATAGGAATACCCTTCAACATCCAGAGGAAGTCAACTCGATGGAAATTGCTCAAGTTGTGTGTCCCATCTGCTTCAGGATGTGCAAATCTGCGGCAGGGGTGCAGAGTCATCTGAGATGGCATGGACGGCAAGATTGGAGGAACTCAGTGTGACGGCGATCATCTGGAAAGATGCAGCAATCATCATGTATGTATGTTACGATTCTAATATTTTTTCCGATTCAGATACAATTACCGACTCCGTACTAAATTCCTGATTCCGATACAATTACCGATTCCGATTCCGATTATTTATACATCTCTAAATATTTAACTATAAAGTTGTTATTTTTCCCGATTATCATAAAAAGAAAACAAACATTAAAATGTGCGTATATTTTCTAAAACGCATAACCACACTTGTGACGGAGATAATTTATGGATTCGAGTTTTTTTGCCCTGACACTCCGCCGCCATTTCCCGATAAGGAATCCTTGGGCAGTGAGCTATAAACTTACTCCAAGCAAAAGCCGGGTGGCAAGGCCTTCAAGGACGGACCTTCTAGAGTTCCAGTTGGTATGTCAGACTTAAATTTTAAATAGGATTTTAGTTCTTGTGACCAGTTTAACTTTGAAATGATATTTATATTTGCCTGTTAAACAGATTTGAAATAGCATTTGGTTTGATAGTCATCCTAATTCTAAAATTTTGTTACTATGTAAAAACTTAAATTTAAAATACTATTTTTGTTTTTCAATCAAGGATAAATTTAAAATAGCATATTCGGCGGTCATATAGGCTTAATTTTGAAAAATTGGGTTTGTTAGTCTGTCAACGAACATCGTAAAGCTTTTTATTTTTTACACAAAAAGCTGAAGAGCTTGGAAAGCGGAAGTGGTACATTAAAATGAGTGACCTTTTGTTCCCAAGGTTAATTTTCTCTACAGAGTCACTATATTCCTAATGCATATCTACAAGAAATTCATCTCTGATACTGACGCACGTCCACATTTCTTTCTTAGCGTCTTATACCGTCAATATCTGAAACAGAGAGATTAAACTTTCAGGGCATGAATGCAACAGTTCTGTTATCTTAACAATGCAATTTGGAATCCTCGGATCCATTCGGATGGAATAAAAAATAGGAGGCATTACTTTTGGAACGCCCCTAGTATCTCAGACATCTATACGATGATGATTGACGGAAGAAAAACAAGCGAGATGTGTGGGTTAAACGAGGGATTCAGTTCTGAATTCTGTACTGATTCCAGAATTCGACCTAAAAATTTTCAAGTTGGAAGAGACGGAACTGAAGGAAGTCGGAGATTACGTCGGCCTAAACGTTGTAGCCATGATACCCAAAATAGGAACAGAAGTCCGAATATTTTTTAAATGTAGGGTGGAACGATAAACTTGTCGCTCTAAAAAAGACTACAGGTTTATTTTAAAACCTTTATTGAAAAAAATCAATTTAGGTAACTTGATTATGTAGTAGAGCTGACATTAATTCAATGTAGCAGCCTTCAGCCTCAATTACCGCCTCGATAGGGGTTCGGAACTGGGAGCATGCCTTTTTCTCAAGCGGTGGCAGGAGCTCAGCAAATATTCAGCGGATGGTGGCGATCAGCTTGGTGTTCGTGTTGTGGGGGTCATTATTGGTGGTGTTCTAGACGTATGACCAAACGAAATAGTCCAGCGGGTTCAGGTTAGGGGATAAAGAGTCCAGGGAAAGA
>NC_136510.1:91657668-91702668 GCF_053919585.1 Euprymna scolopes
GATCATTGATTTTCCCAAATCTCAGTACCCTGTATATCAAATTTCGAATCTGTAGACCAAAAATTGACAGAATTATTGCGTAGGGAAATGTACACACAGACACACAGACACACACACACGTTAACTTTTATATATATAGATAGATACAGAAATAGATAGATAGATTGTGTTTTTAAGTAATGTTATTATTATTATTATTAATAATAATAATAATATTGTGATTATAGTTATTATTATTATTATTATTATTATTATTATTATTATTATTATTATTATTATTATTTTTGTGATTGTGACTACTTTTATTTTTATTTTGTTATTATTATTATATTTTGTTGTTATTCATACCGTTTTTATTGTTGCTGTTGTTGTTGTTGTTGTTGTTGTTGTTGTTGTTGTTAATAGTGATATTATTATTTTGTTATTATTATCATTGTTACTATTAATATTATTATTGTGATTGTGATTAACTTTCTTTTTCTTCTTCTTCTTCTTCTTATTATTATTAATTTCTTATTATTATCATTACTATTATTATTATTGTGATTGTAATTACCTTTATTAATATTATTATTATTTTCTTCTTCTTCTTCTTCTTCTTCTTATTATTATTATTATTATTATTATTATTATTATTATTATTATTATTATTATTATTAGCGCTATGATAACCGCATATTCTTTTGTTTGTTTGTTTTTTCTCAGGTACATATCTTATGTGGTTTTATGCATAGTGATGTGGTTCTTGGTTAGTTAATTGTGTCTAATTGTGTCGGATATATACTCGAGAGTCAAAACAATGAAAAAAATACGCAGCTGTCCTAGCCCAAATTATTGTCATAATTATTAATATGATTTTATTATAATTATTATTTGTAGTATTATTAGTATTTTCATTTTTATTATAATATTATTATGATTGTGATTATGGTTATTATTATCATAATTATTACGATTATCATTATTATTAGTAGTAGAATTAGTATTATTTTTATTGTTATGATTTTTATTGATAATATTGTGATTATTATTAATGATATTTTGTTATTATCATTTCTATTATGATTTTTATTATTATTATTATTATTATTAATATGATTATTATTTTATTAATATGATTATTATTAATAATATTATTATTTTTTAATTATTTTTATTATTAATATGATTAATATGATTATTATTATGATTGTTGATATTATTATTATTATGATAATGATAATGATTATTATTATTATTAATAATAATGATAATAATAATAATATTAATAATAATAATAATAATAATAATAGTAATAATAATATACATGTATCTCTACCTATATTTCAAAGGCACTTTGTCTCTGTATGTGTGTGCGTGTGTCTGTGAGTTTTTTTTTCTACGAAGTCCAAAACGGTTGGGCTGATTCTTTGACAATTTCATACACATATACTTTATATACTTCGGAGTGTTCTTATATTGATTTTTTTTATCGGAATACATCCGATAATTATCAGAAATCGATAATCAAAGAAAGCTCAATAATGAAGAAAGAGTTCAAACATGACTAAAAACTGTTATACAGTCTAAAATCACAAGTGTATTAAAGGAGGTTTTATCACTGCACAAGCTGAAAGGCTTGGCGTAAAAAAAAATCATTATTTATCAAAAACAATTGTATAAAATCAACAGTAAATTCCCTAAATTGTAATCATAACTACTATGAATTGTGGATTGTCACTACGGGAAGCATTTGAAACTTTCTTCCAAGTGCACGGCTGTGAGTTTTTGACTGGAGCAGGCAATAGGTTGATTTAATTAACGCATGGGCGATTTCAGCGATTTCGATGGTCATAAAAGAATTGAGATTTTTAAATATTCCTTGACCCTCATTCAATACCGAGCAACGTCGTGTATCCCTTCTAGTAATATGGGGCAATACATATGTCCGAGTGTGCTTCCAAGCGTACGGCTTCCTTTTTTAATTAAATATATTGAAGAACTATGAAGTCGGGAATGGAGCCATTAAAACGAGAGGCTATTTGTGTTCCAGAATTTGTATTTTTTTACACACTCAACACCTTTCTCAGAGCAATTTTTAAAGCGATGAACAATGGCTGTGTATGGGCGTCCAAAACACGGTTTGCATGCGAGTTTTTTTTTTTCTCCAAATGCAAAGTCCTCTATTGTTTAACTCAAAAAGTTAAAGAGCTACGAAGACGGGGATGGTATTATTAAAACGACCAACATTTTGTACTCCAAATTTATTTCTCTGAATTCTCAATGCACTTTTATGAGAATTCAATGACGTATCTACGATTCTGATTCACGTTCATGACAGGGGCTGCTTTTTAGAGTCTCACACGATCAATATATGCAATAGAAGCATGAAACTTTCACGATGTGAATAATTAACAATGCAATTTGTGTTAAGTTTTGAGACATTATGTTGAACAAATATGGCGATGTAGTTCAGATCAGTAATTGGTAGTAAGCAAGATGGCGGCCAAGAATCAAATCCGGTTCGTGGCGTATTTAACGGCGAAGTGATTGAATCCAAAAGTCGACAAATTTCATACTAACTTTGGAAGGTTTTCATTGGTCATTTAGCACAGCCGGTGGTTATGAAAATGATTGGCGAATCCACTGGTCTCAATCCTCCAAATAGTAGTCAAAAATAGTTTACAATTTGTAATTCTCTTTGATCCATTCGAGCAGGATGAAAAATAGGAGGCATTACTTTTGGGACAACTCTCCTATGTGTTATTGATTATTGTTTATAAACACTGTAGATTTATTGGATAATCTAATATGGGTTAACAACCATACAATCCCTACTGTTGTACATATATATAAATGTTATTTTTTTTTTATTTTGTATTATTTTTATACTTGACTGCCTTCGTAAAGTAATTTATCCTAAATCTAATAATCTAAAATTTGCCCAATGGGTGACGCAAATAACACACACACACTGACACACACACACACACACACACACACACACACACACACACACATATATATATATATGCGTATTGTGTTTGTGTGTGTTTGTTAGAAAAATACAAGAGGAAGATTAAATTTAGAATGTGAATAAAATAATAAGGATATGAGGAGTTTACCGGTTACATTCTTTTCTAATCAACGAAAGTTTTCCGAAAAGATTCTTTGAGCTGTATATCCTCCCTATTTCTTTCTTTCTGTGTTTCATTATTTTCCTTTTTCTCAATTTCTCCGCATCATATCTCTGTGGCATTTCATTATGAATTCTCTTTATCGTCATAAAGCAGTTTTAAAGATTTAATTAAATATGAGACGAAATATAATGCTTTGTTTATAGAATAGTGGATAAGCATAAAAACATGCTAACAAATCGTGTAACAGTAACATATCAGAGTCATGATTGTTATATAGTTATTATTATTATTATTATTATTATTATTATTATTATTATTATTATTATTATTAGACGAAGGTACCACTTGTGCGCGTATGTTACGTGAGTTCTTATTAGTAAAGATACGAGTCTTAGTGAGAGTTTGTCTTATTACAAGTGATGCTGTTGAGAGAGAGAGGGATGTTGTTGTAAGAGAGAGTCTTATTACAAGCGCAGTCTTAGAAGAGAGAGTAAGAGGAATGTTGAAGGACTCACTGAGAGAGAGATTGTTAATTTTATTGTATTTTGTTCATGTTATTATTCTTATATATTAAATGTTCATTCCTTAATTGTGTTTATGGAAGAAGAAGGGGAAGAAGCTCTTTGAGTGAAGGGGATAGTGTTCACTGTTCAGACATTGTGTAGACATGATGTAGATTCTCATTGTGGATATGAGAAGTCGAGATGTGTATGAAAAGACATTTTATAACACAGATATATAATACAATTTTCACTTTACCTTTTTGTAAGAATCATAAACACATGATGGTTTATTTCGTCACACGACCGGCCGTGATTTCTATCACCAAGAATTCAAAGCTTCACATATTAATTTTAAAAGTGATCGTCTCGCTTCTAGACGTCGAATTCCAAACTCCAGACTCTCTCTGAGTTTCTCACTGACTCTGTCCCACCGACTGTCTTCTCTGACCGTCTTCTTTTACTCTAAAGTTTTTCTCTATCCCTAGAACTTTCTATTTTCCGTGACATCATACACATGTTAAAACATGTGCCTTCTTTCACGTGTTCTAGACATGCGTCCAAAACTTTTCCTATTTCTACAAAAGGAATTTTAACCTATACTCAGTAACCTATTTTTCCAATATGTTAAAAACATTATCTTATAAGCTGCATTCTTTCAATTTAAAATGTCATAACAAACTTGACAGTTCACATTCTTTTCTTGAAATATTTTATCTATATTCTAAACAATTGTTTGTTTTACATTTTTAAATTCTCACACGTAATCTATTTCTAAACCTAAATTACGAGGTTCGAATTTCGTCTATTGCTATTTCATTTTCATTTTAACTAATCTCTCTATTTTTATACTTACATGAAAAGGGGGCAGCCCTTATCATGTAACAATGATATTGTTCATCAAAAAATAAGATAGTTTAATCGACTTGTTTTAGAGATGTGTTTTTCTTATTATTACTAGCTTGTTGTTATGCTTATCTCTTATTCTAAACTCGCCTGGGTGTCCGGCGTTACCCGAGTGTTTGGAGATGTGTGTTGAAAAAAAAAGTGGTTGTAGGCAGGCAGGCTCGAACTCGTGCCGCGAAGAAGGAAAAGAACATGAAAAAAAATCGTGACGTTTTTGCCGTTGCGCCCATCTCCAAACCGGAAGTGTCGAAGATTTAAACTAAATAATTAAACCTAGTCAATCGAAAAGAGGGGAATACTTTCGAAATCATCGCCGAAAATAACCGACCCTTCCCTGTAGAAAAGTGCTCGGTTGATGGTGAAGGCATTGATGTTTTGAGCCAAGTTTTCGATATTTGTCGTCTGAAGGGTGGAGCTTCAATACGATACTGATCTCGAGAAAATTTATCGCCTTCGTCGAAAGTTTTAGGCTGCAATACAAACATGCATGCATACATACAAACATACATACATACATTTAAACAGACGAGTGAGATTTATATATAAATGTCATTTTTTTTTATTTTGTCTTATTTTTATACTTGACTGCCTTCGTAAAGTAATTTATCCGAAATCTAACAATCTAAAATTAGCCTAATGGATGACGCAAATAACACACACACACACACACACACACACACACATATATATATATATATATATATATATATATATATATATATATATATATATATATGCGTATTGTGTTTGTGTATGTTTGTTAGAAAAATACAACAGGAAGACTAAATTTAGAACGTGAATAAAATAATAAGAAAATGAAGGATTTACCGGTTACATTCTTTTCTAATCAAGAAAATCTGTCGCCTCCGTCGAAAGTTTTAGGCTGACATACAAACATATATGCATACGTACAAACATACATGCATACATACATACATACATTTAAACAGACGAGTGAGATTTATATTACAGATTTTAAGCATTCTACGTGTATGTAGCTATGTGTGATATGCATTTGGTATTCTCATTGATTCCTCGCATACGCGTTTTCACCCTTTTTTGAAGTGATACATATTTCTTTGTTTGAAGGAGATAGTTATACCACAATGTTTATTCTCATGCGTGATTGAAAGATGCAGTTTTGTTTCCTTGAATGTGATTATTATATTTGCTTCCTGGAGATTGTTCGTGTATTTTTGCGAGATTCAGCGTTTGAGTTTTCAATATGTACTTAAAAAAAAGGAAATAACGATGTTTGCCTTTTTTACATATACGCATAGGTGATTGTAGGACCACGGCGCGCGCTCGTGGCGCCGTAAAGATCGCATCTGTGTGTTTATGGCGACCAAATCGAGTAGAAAATGATCCCGAATAAAGACCGCAAAAACGTAAACCATACAAAGTAAAAAAAAAAAAAAAAAAAAAAATGAATCAAGTTCTTATTCTGAAATAACTCGCTTCACGACGTCGACAAATCCAAAGAGTTGTCAGTAGGGCTGATTACCTCAGCAGGGGCTTCGTTGTCATTTGTGCGACCATGTGAAGTAAAGGCGCGGACGATTCTAAAAACCAACTACAGCGTATCAGCCATCTTTGTTTTTGTGCACGTGTTCATTTATTACTTTGTCTTTCTTTTGTGTTATTATTTTCACTCTATATAATATGCGTAATATATAAAAAATTGTTTGTTATTTTATACATTTGGCATGAATGTTGGTTAATAATTATCTTAGCTAAACCTTTTATATTAAAATTAAATCCAAAAATATTATTTATCCTCTACTTCCTGTTTGTATATACAAAACGCGCTGTATATAAACAATTATTGTTTCAGATATGCATGTTTTGAAGTACGCTGTTGTTTTGGGTTTTTTTTATTTTTGTTTTGTTTTTGTGTTTTGGTTTTTTTTTTCGTTCTTTCTGGAAACATCTTTAAGAGGTTAGATATTGCGTACATAATCTCTTAGTTTTTTTTTCTGCTGATTGTTAGGATAAAAAAGCCCCTAAATTTCTGATTTTTTAGATGAGGGTTGATTGTTTATGTTACGTATATTCATCGGACTGTTGTTCTCATGCCCCCCTCCTGGACATGTGTAGCCGCTCAACCAGCAGGTCTCTAGATGTTCCCACCACTAAATCCCGATGTAGCCTCCTCCAAGGTCACTGGACCCCGGCAATGCCCCAAGGGCGGCCGGCATTCGGTGAAGAAAAGCGTCTCCTTGTTCGATCTTTTGCGACCTTCAGCGGCAGAGTCGGGTATGAGCCGCGGAAAAGTACGCTCGACCCAGTGCAAATCCTCAATCAGTGTCCGACTTAGGAACGCTAACCTTTCAGCGTGTCGATGACACTTCAAATCAGGCATCCCCAAGACTCCCTCGCTAAGCTTCTGCGTACAGACTTGTCTACGGACATACGGCTTTCCCCCTTTCCAAAGAAACATGAAAAGGAGTCGATCTAAAGCCTTGCAGCGATCCGGAGGTAGGGGAAGTACATACATGTGATAAAGGATCAACGGAAAGACGAAAGTTGCATACGCCTCCACCTGACCATTCAAGACAAATTTCCTCCGAATCTTCTAAAAAAAGCCGTTAAATTTCTGAATGTTTTAGATGAAGGCCGATTGTGTATGTTACGTATATTCATCGGACTGTTGTTTTTATCTTGAGTGCAACGTTTCGGTTGGATTAGCCCTTGACCGTCCTCAGGCATGACGGTTGTTATTTGGAAAAGAAAAGAGAAAGTAGATATTTTCGTAATCTTTGAGTTAGTTTGTATTTTAGGTTATTGTTTCGTATTTGTGAAATATCGGTTGAAAAAGGGGAGGCAACTCTAATAAAGATCGACATGGGATTATTCCTCTTTCATCACAGAAACAGTAAGGGTTCGATCAATGAAAATAATATAGGAAGCCGGTGTTGCAATATTAAATATAGTAAAACAAAAGACATTTTAGGATAAGACGTTGAAAACCCAAGGCCAGAACGCAAGAATATCCAAGCAGTTAAACCAGTTACTGAGATAAAACTACACAGAACCAATTTTCACCGGCTAATACGATCGACGTTTGGAAGAATGCGGTCATGTTATATACCGGATTTCTATTGCATTGCATTATTAAAAAGGGATCGACTAATACACCAGTAAAGAGAAACAGGCAATAAAGAAAGATGAAAGACTTTTGCAAGTAAATTATATTTTTATTAATTTGTTTATTTTCATTTTATTTACAAATATCTAAGACCCGATTTTACCCGGGATTGAATGGTGATAAAGGAATGTTTCACTCTCTCGTATTTTTATTTTTATCGAAATCGGTGAAATCGCTCAATTTTAAATCAAATTGATTTATTGCCCTCTCAAGTTGGGGACCTATCGCGGTGCGTTGGGAGGAAGCTGTACATGCCTCCGCATAGTGACTAGGCCCACAATACATACTTCGAGACTGTTTCATCTACAAACGTCCATTCACAGTATTTATTGTTTTGGTAGTAGAATATTTATTTTTGTTTTTGATTTTGCGGAACATGATTGAGTTTTGCAAAGAAAAAAAAAAGAAAAATCAATGTTTGATGCATATTAGATCAGAAAGCCAGTGTATACAGACAGCCTGGTTCAATATCACCAGGTGGGAAAAGGAACCACAAAATAATGTCTGCAACAAATTAGGCGTCAGTCCTGAGTTGCATTGCGCAACAATATTATAATCGCTTGCCTGCTAACGTCAGTGGCTCTTGATAATTGCGTTTTAGAGTTCACGATAATAAAATTCATCTGAACACATATTCTTTAAAGCTATGGAATCTTCCACAAACCTGTCTGGTGTAGAAACTATTTTTTTATTATTATTATTTATCCTCCCGCTAATCCACGCTCTGTTTTAGCAATTTTATCAGTGTGGCTCCCCTGAGAATCGTACAAGATTTACTCTCAGCTATTGAAGATTACCAGCAAATATGAATTAGTTTAATAATTCCTTTTTTCTGGTTGTATAGGTAAAATAGTTATCTGCGTTCGATAGGGAAGTACCGAAGAGTTATTCCCCTTGGCATAGAAAGCACTGGAGAAGTTTTCTTCCCCTTAGGATGATATATAAGAAAGGATTGGAACGTTTTGGTTTGGGAGTGGAACTCTACAAGAAACTATAAGACACATCTTTCATACTTATGAATTTCTATCTTTACTATTATATAAAAGTGACTGTGTGTGAGTTCCTTCCTTATAGGTTCCAAAACGGCTGAGCCTATCTTTTGCAAATTTCGTATCAAGGTGAGTTAAATGGTTGGCAATGTTCTTATATATATTTTGTACAAAAATTCATACAAGTATCGAAAATCAAAAAGACAAAAAAAAAACTGTGTGTAACCATGACCGGTGTAACGTAAAATATTCGCCTGTTCAAATTCTTCTTTTTTTTATCTATAACAGAAGAAAAACTATTTTTGAGATCGTGAAACCAAGGTATCAGCTGATCTGATAGTGTAAACAAACACACACGGGATTTGATGAGCGACATTATTTTTTATTTATTTATTTATTTTATTTTTATTTGTTTATTTATTTATTTTTTTGCAAATTAGTCCACCAGGCAAATTATGCATCGTAATATATAATAATAAATAGAGGATTGATTCTATAATAATATGTACGCTAGTAGCTGTAGCTAGTTGTATTATAAATAATTGCGTCCATAACTTCTGACAGGGTTTAATTATTTCGTGTCAACTACCATCAATAAATATATCGTACCAAAAAGGCAGTGCTTCGCTTAAACCCATTAGCGATCAATTATCCCCATTGCATCCATGGTTACTTTGGCCCAAATAAACCATTCTAAGCGAGATGGAAAAAAATTTTGAATATAATATTCTGTGATCTAAAATGGAAACTGGATAATTTCCAAGAATAATTTCTCTTCCATAACTGACTTAGAATCTCGCTGTCAAAAATCCATTTTAAAAACGATACCTTTGCATTAAGAAACCTATAAATTATATTTCTTAGCGATTGGAGATATTCGAGTTGAAATTGTAATCTCCGTGTAGACCACGTCTGGCGAAATTAAAATCGCAGGCAATTGACCATCTATATATATAAAAGCGAAAATGCGTGTATGTATGTATGTATGTATGTATGTATGCATGTATGTATGTATGTTTGTTTGTTTGTAAGAGTAAGCGTTTTTAATATATGTCGGTTGGACTGTGTTTACATTTGACTCGTCGTCGATTTTATTTGTGAAATAATGTGTGAATTTGTCCATATCATCATCATTTACTACACCATAGCGAAACTTTTTTTGTAAAAATAAGAACAAGATGTAAATCCGTGCCACTTTTTTTTTTAAGCATGCCCATCACTATCATCGTCGTCCTGATCATTGAGTATTTAAGACTTTTGGAATGTTCCTTCATGTGTACCTATGTATGTGCATCTGTATGTATATGCGGATTTGTGTGCTACTATGTGTGTATCTTTGCATGTGTGTGCACATGCATATGTATGTTGGCATACATCTGTATGTATGCATGTGTTCATTTCCGTGTGTGTGTGAGATGGAAAGGGCTACCGTGGGGCGTGGTGAGTGCAGCCCCTCTGGGAGATGCGGATCTCTGATTAAAAAAAAACATAGCGGGAGACCAGTACCCGCATTAAGCTAGTCTGCAGTTTGATTTGTTGCTGGCTATCTTGCTCTTGCTTGTTGCTGGATGTCAAAATTTTTAACCGAGAAAGAGATTTAGCTGTCGTACAAAGCTTAAACTCTGTAACATCATCTTTGTATAGATACTTCCTCGGGCATTTGTCTATTAAAAAGAAAAAAAGAAAAAGTTCTGTGGCGATAAAAAAGCTGTGCCGTGTGTACGCCTGAAATGCTGGATGAATGTAAGAATTAATCAGCCATCATTATATATATATATATCTATGTATGTATATGTGTATGTATATTTATATATGTATGTGTGTGCATATTTATATATGTACATGTGTGTTTATATGTATTTATATCTATGTGTATATGTATGTATACGTGTATGTGTGTATATGTCTGTGTGTGTATGTATATACATTTATATATGTTTGTATGCATGTATGTGTGTATATGCATATATGTGTATGTGTATGTATGGATGTGTGTATGTATATGTATGTGTATATGTGCATGTATGTGTGTATGTGTATGAATGCATATATATGTATGTGTATGTATATGTAGGTAAGTGTATGTATATATATGTGCATATATGTACGTATATGTAAGTGTATGTGTAAGTATATGTGTGTATGTATTTGTATATGTGTGTATATGTGGATGTATATATATGTATATGTGTATGCATGCATGTGGGTATGTATATGTATGTTTGTGTATTATGAATTGTGTATATATATGGGTATATATGAGCGTATGCTTATAGACATGTATGTATGTATGTATTATGTATGTATGTATATATTTATATGTATGTATACCAATGACCGTCTTGTGTATGTTTGCATGTGTTTGTATGTATATGTATGTGTGCGTAATGTGTATTGCGTATGTATGCATGTATATATGTGTGTGATGTGTGTACATATGTATGTGTGCGTGCGTGTATATATATATGTATGTATACCAATGACCGTCTTTAGTGTCATGTCTTAAGCATGTGAATTCGCCGGCAGGACTATATGTACATTTTCGGGTTCATGAACTTTCAGTGTCTGAGGGAGTGGCACTCGTCTGACAAGACGTTGCAATTATCATGTGCGTTTGTATGTGAGTTTGTGAGTCCGCAAAAAACTTTCGCCAAACACGACGAAAATTCACAAACTCGGTAAGCCCCATCCTTCGCCCGAAAAATATCGAAAAATTGGCCAAAAATGTTAATTTTTTCACCCCGAAATCGACAATTTTTGACGGGGTGGGGGGCAACAAAAACCGTCCCCTCGTGACGACGACCGGTTCTACGCATGCGTCAGATTACGGCATGACCTGATTTACTTTAAATAGTTGAAGAACTGACTAAATTCCATGTACGTCGCGTTAGCTCAGTTCTGCAGAGCGTTGATTCATTATCTAAACGATTTGGGTCTTTTTTTTCGATTTTTTAAATTTAAATATTGAACAGTATTATTTAAGCCATTTTTCACATAACGTTCGTGTTTTTTTTTTGTTTTTTTTTCTTCGCTTCTCCACCGACCACACACCCAAAAACACCCGGATACCCACCGATTTTTAAATTTTAATATCGAAACGGGCTTATTTAAGCAATTTTTTCGTTTTTCTGTTTTCTTTTTTGTTTTTCGATTTTTACATTTGACATCGTTTGTTTGCCTTACATTAGTTTTGTTTGTGT
The DNA here is from genome assembly GCF_053919585.1 of Euprymna scolopes. Classification (NCBI taxonomy): domain Eukaryota; kingdom Metazoa; phylum Mollusca; class Cephalopoda; order Sepiida; family Sepiolidae; genus Euprymna; species Euprymna scolopes. The sequence continues at coordinate 91,669,531 of NC_136510.1, forward strand.
TTTTATCGATGTTTTAACGTTCGTTTTTATGTTATTTTTTACTTCGCTTATAACAAACAAACCTGGCCATTGACCTCATTTGCTGTATAGCTATTGCTTACGTCGTCGTCGTCGTCGTCGTCGTCGTCGTCGTCGTCGTCGTCGTAACGCTCTACGACTTCCGTGCGGGCACCTGTCAATTAAGTTCTTACTTAAATAAATTCAAACATATTTCAGTAACTCATTCTGGCTGGCCGAACGGTTCATTTTATTTTTCACATTTTATTTTCAAACTTCGCCTCAGGGCTTCGGGTTCGATCCTACCCCCCCCCCCCGGTTTCTTTTTTTTTTAAGAGCACACACACCTCCAAACACCCGGGAAACGCCGGGTACCCCCGCTAGTATATAACTAGAAGAAGTACCCGTGACCCGTTGAGTCACAGACACTTCCACTGTTTATTCTTATTTCATTACTATAAAATTATGTCTCTTAACTTCTATATTATCACCATAATCATCATGATCATCATTATCGTCATCGTCATCATCATCATCATCATCATCATCATCATCATCATCATCATCATCACCATAGCCACAATCACCATATTCGAGTTTAAGACTTCATTATACATGTTCCACTTTTTCTCCTTCTTCTTCTTCTTCTTCTTCTTCTTCTTATTATTATTATTATTATTATTATTATTGTAATTATTATTATTGGCTCACAAAGAGCTTTCACACGGGTCATCAGAGATCTCTTCTTAACAATTACCTGTGGTGTTTCCTGGAAGCTGAGTGACAACAAGCCTCCCCAGGTTTTCAGTTCTCTCCGCCTCTTTCGGTAAGAATTGCAAACGAATTTGCGTCATCGCAATAGCCGCTTACCTCTGATTTCTCTCTGTCAGCGGCCATTGGTCTCCACTGGAATTTGAGTGACAATAAGCATCCCAAAGGTCCTAGTTCTCTTGGCACTTGTCAGCGGAGGTCTGGTCAGCGCTCTCGCCTTGCTCTTTCGATCCTCCTTTACCCTTCTCGACTATTTAGCTTTGGGGGGATATGCAGCTTCAATGTTCTTGCTTCAATCTAAAGCTTTTTTATGTTTTGCCTCTGCAGCAGTTTGTCTGGCCCGCGCATGTGGCTCATGTGTATTAGTCTCCGCATTCAATGGTTTTCCTTAATATTTCAGCTGTTTTCATTATTGTTATTCGTTGTATCTTTGCAGCTATTGCTCGGATTCCTATTTCTCCCATTCTTCATTAAAGTTTTTCGGGATTGTTCCTTGTTCTCCTACTATTATAGGTATTATTTTGATTTTCTACATCTACTAGTGAAGTGCGTGGCACTCTCGATGGCTCAGATGGCTGGAGCAAGGAATGGGTCCTATATGGACGATATCGTCATCAGCGTTTAAGGCGCCAACAAGGTGGGGTTGTGGGATAATGATTTGGGCTGGGATTATCGGAGCCACTTTAGTTGGCCCGTGGAGAGTCACAGAAGGTGTAAAAATGACGTGAAATGCTTACATAGTTTTTCTGAAGGAGCACTTTGTCCCATGACTGAAAAAGCAAAGGTTGGCAATCAGAAGAACCATTATTTTTATGTAAGATAATGCCCCCAAGCAAAGAGTATTGTCAACAACTGGGATTCTCTGGGCTATGGAAGATGGAGTGGCCTGCGAATTTACCAGATTTGAACTCAATTGAGAGCCTTTGGAGTATTATGAAGCGACGTCTCTTTGCAAGGGGAAGCCAATTTAAGAACAAAGATGAGTATATACCCTGCTAATCAATTGACTACTGTACACTCTTTAACCCTTATTCTTGAGTAGCATCTAGGTCTTGATAAGTGGTGATGCCTATATATAAAAGACGATAATTATTTTTTTATTTGTTTTTTTACTTTACAGAACATTATTGATATTTGCAAAAGGAAAGAAAAAAACCTATGACATCAATATCTGACGCATTTTAGGCCGGGAACTCAGTATCTTCACGCAGTCTGGTCCGGTAGCATCAGTGGTGTCAGTTTTCAAATATTCACCTTTCTCGCATATGGAAAGGGAGTTGGTTTCATGTAGGTGTGGTGAGTTGAAAGAGATTTTCGATTAAAAAAAGGAAATTATTTATTTGTTCAGTTTCACGCGTTTATTGAAACTTGTATTATGACAACTTATCGGATAATCGCTTCACCGTCCTCCAATTGCTCATGTGACCTGATGGACCATGCCGACGCTACTCGTAAACTCGATAAATACCACAAGATCTGACGGGACTTTCCAGCTCGTTTAGTTGCTCATAGTTTATAGTCTCCGGTGTCGAGGGTAACTATTGTTAGCACGGCATTAAGACGTATCCTTTCAGACGTTATCTTCACCTTCGGCGGTGACGATGGGGTTATTTCATCATTTCCTATTTTTGAGAGAGGTTACTCGCAGACATTCAAAATAAGTTGAACATCGAACTAGACTAATTTACCTATGCTCTTCCATACAGATTCATATATACCTTTTCATTACTACTACTAATACTACTGCTGCTGATGCTGCTCCTGCTGCTGCTGATGCTACTACTGCTGCTGCTGATGATGATGATACTCTTTCTGAAATTTTTTCATTATGCCACTAAAATTATAAGATTAAAAGAGTTTTTTTTACACAGAAATCACCACTTATCAAGGCACGGATGTCACTTAAGGATAAGCGTAAATGCGTATACATTAGTTAATGTCATTATAGCGTACTAAACGTAAGTAGTGGAAATTTTGTAAATTGGACTACTTAGGGCGACGGGTCATAAAGACCTTGTTTACATTGGACTTGAAGAACAATCTGGTCCGTATTGATTGCGGTGCCATGCTGGTTCTGTGCAGTTCTACCAGGTCCACCCTCCAGGCATCATTTGTCTTATGTTTTTGAGATGGGAGTAGTTTAATGCTAAACGACTGCGGTGATCTGCAAGGAATGCCGATAGCGCTGCACGGGTATCTTTTAAAGTCTCAGAGAGCTCCTCATCTGTTTGTTTTTTTTCATTCCAGCTGTCAAACTCTAGTGTCATATTTCCAGCTTTGAGAGAGAAATAAATAATTGTATATATATATATATATATATATATATATATATATATATATATATATATATATATATATATATATCCCTATGTTTTCTAAGTAGTATTGGATAAATCACCATTTATGTAGATACACATCGCATGTTCATCCGTATTGCGAACATAAAGATATATGTGTAAAAGTCGCAGCCTTTCTTTTGTAACCGCTAATGTGATAAAATGAAAATCTATGTATTTGTGATGGCACGATGAAATAATTTTAGCGATTTCCTTCTTTTCAAATTCAATGAATACAAAAAGACAATGAGGTGGGTCATTTGCATTTAGAGTCACGTTCCGCTCGTTTATCCGGATTAAATTTATCGTCTGAATTTCAACAAGAATCACCCACAATGACGACGCTCGCTTTCATTCGTGGAATCTATTCATGCCAATGTTTGCGGCTTCAAGTTCCCACTTTAGAAAAAAAAAATGTCCCTCTGCGACGTCGCTATTCCTTAACCTTACTCGGTTGTTGTTTTGCTTATTGTTTTGTTTTTATTTTGTTTGCTTTTGTTTTGTTTTTTTTTGGTTTTTTTTTAGGGGGGGGTTGTATTTTTTTGTTCTTGCATTTTACTTTCTCAAGAGCGGATCGGCTTTCCAAAAGAACTGACGTTTATGCCTCATCTAAATTCATCGTTCTATGGAAGCGCCATTTTTTGACAAGCTTGGACAAGCAAGAGATTCTGAATTCTACTGACTTGGCCATCTTGATTCGGTAAAATGACAGGCCATTCTTCGAAAAAAATGGCCGACATCTTAATAAAAACACGAAGCCACTTGATGCAGCCTTTGCCAGATTTGCTAGTTTATATATATATATATATATATATATATATATATATATATATATATATATATATATATATATATATATATATATATAAGGTGGACGGATTGTAACAAGATCGGTACAAATCCAGTGTAGGAACAAATCTCCAGCATCATGTTATCAAGGGGAAAGGTAATTTGAGGATGAAACTATTTGTGGAAAGAGAAAAGGAATGTTAGTTTTCAGAATTAACTAAAACAGAAATGCTAGCCTGATTAGCAAGTGTCCGTGACAGGTATGGGCCGATAGCCATCAGTGATACGTGCTGACAATGTCATTAGAAGGAGACGTTTTTGTATACGTAGAATTTTAGTAAGTTGGCGGTTAGAGCTTGAAGGAGACAGACAGAGAGTTGAGTCATGATGTCTCGATCACACGGAGAAGAGTGGGGTTCAAGGTCTATCAAATATGAGGAACGTAGGACCAATCGGGAAACATCGGTAATAAAGTTGCTGAAAAGGCAACCTGACTTTTTTTTAATTTATTTATTGGAATGAATCTTCTTTGCAGCTTTTTGTCAAACAAGACCAAACATGGACCAGGTATGTTCTTTTTTTTCCGATTGGTCCGATGTTAACCCACTAGCGAACTATTATCCGCCATTTTTGTTGTAAATGTTATATGCCCGTTGATTTCTATTTGGTTATATATCAACACGTACAAACACGAAAACATTAGACGATCATAGGTCCACTTATAAATATATACACGTTATATACATCCAATAGATACGTAAACACATGAACGTTTTTATATAAATTATTATAAACTCGTTTATATAGCTCCCTGTGAATACAATAATTGTCGTTGATGTTTATTTATTTTTGATGTTAGTTTTGCGTCATGTCAATTATTTGTATTCGGAAGACAGTCATTTTTTAAAAGCCTTTATGCTTTAGACTCTTTTATATCTTCAAATATTTATTAATAGTGTTTGGTTTGGTTGCTTTGTTTTATGAAATATTATCCCCTTCACCTTTTCTGGCAGAATACGTAAAGCAACTGGAAGATGCTGAAGCAAAGACAGCAAAACGATGTATTAAAAACGTGGTAATATCCGATTCCTAATTGTAAGAATGGCTTCCTAAATACACCTCAGATTTACTAATTTTATTGTCTTTTTTACCCCAAAGTGTATCGCCATTTAGTCGTAAGGGGCTACTATTTTAAAGTGTGTCTAACACGTGGATAAAGATTGTGAAGATTTGGGCAGCAAGACGTCTATTCACATTACATTTAAACTTCTCCATGTTGGTTGTATGGTAGCTTCCTTCAGTTTTGACAAACTATGGGTATCTACTGTAAGGGTGTGTGCGCGTGGAATTTTTGTGGCAAGAGTTGTACAATCTCAACCACACCTCTCCTGAGTCAGAGTCGTTAAATACCAAGTGGGGAATCAGGACGACTGAAAACATTGCCAAAATAACCGGAGGGTACATACAGCGCTTAGAATTCCCAAATGGTCACCCATCTGGTACTAACCAGGCTCAACGTTGCTTAACCGCTGCGATCTGATTATGCCGTATATGCATGTCAGTACAGTCAGAGGAGCAAAAAAAAAAGAGGAGGAAATTCCAAAGTTTCGCATGGAAGAAATAATTAGAGTAAAAAGTATTTTTTTCAGATCTACGAACCTTAACAGTGAAAAGCAATGGTATTTTGCTGCTTGCCGGGTTGGTAGGAAGTATGTACATTGAAGGGGAGAAGTGCTATGAGTCCATCGCAGCATATTCCATTATAGCACCTGTAGAACAGACACATAGATGCAACATTGCGACGATCAGTCAAAGGTTAGATTGTCTAAGAAGGAGAGACTAGCGGTAGAAATACTTGCCCAGATGTGGCAACAGTACTACATGCAACGGCGAATGGTGGCTTTGGAGAGATATAGCATACTTTCAGGTGTTAGTAGTTTTCTAGCCCGGTAGCGAGAGCCAACCTTCTTTAAAGCAACCTTAAAAATGTCCCCATTGTATTGGTTCGCAGTCATGTTGCCTGAGAATGTCAAGACGAGATGATTGCACGATGAGTTTTCAGGTATTATTTGTATTGGCAATCGGGGGTTGAAAATTATTTGTTATGAGGCCTTTGCATTTTTAACTTTAATTCAAACCATTATACATAAAATACTTTTATAAAATCAACAGTAGATTCTCTACAGTGCAATGTACAGTGCAATGTAGATTATAATGTAATTGGGACTAAGTCACTTCGGGGAGGTACGTGAAGTTTCCTCCCGTTGTAGTGCGTTTGGTCCCCAACTTGATCGAGCAATCAATCCATTTGTTTGGAAAATGGACGATTTAATCGATTTCAATGACAATAAAATATGAGTGTTAAACGTTCATTGATCATCATTCAATCCAGGCCAGGCTCGGGTCTCCCTGCTAGTACCCATCATAAACCCTTTAATAAATAGTTTTTTTTCTTAAATAAACCATGGCTTCACAAATCTCTGCAGTTATATAAAAGTCAATTTGGTTGTATGTGTGTGTGTGTGAGAGAGAGAGAGAAAGAGAAAGATATATAGAGAGAAGGTTGCTTCCCCCTAGGTTCCAAAACAGCTGGGCATATCTTTTGCAAATTTCACACAAAGGTAATTTATATGCCTGGCAGTGTTCTTAGATATGTTTTGTACAGAAATTCACCAGATAAGTATGGAAATTTGCAACAACAAAAACAAAATCTTAAAAAAAGTCTTTCTCTTAAAGATAAAAAGGAAGAATTTGTTATGTTTTTAATCTTTAATAGAAGACTATTTTAAAGATCATCAAGCCCAAATAATATTGTAAACAAACACAGACAGAATTTGATGAACGATATTATCATTATTATTTATTTGTTTAGAAATTTTTTTTTAATTAGTCCAGCGGGGAAATTATTCTTTGTAATATATCAAAATCAATAGAGGATTAATTCTATAATACATATATACACAATCTGCATGAATTAAAATATCATGTTTAAGCGTATTGTTCGACCGGGCAGTTACATAACACTGAAATTAACAGGAATTAGTAATCATGCACAAAAGATGGTTTATAACGAGTAAAATCTTTGTTTGGATGGATGGATAGTATAAATTGTACGGAATTGCACGGTGTAAGGCAATATGTTCATTTCAACTTGCGGCCATGGAAATATTACACCGTGATAATTTTAGATATGGCTTATTACCGCTAAAATTAATGAATGAATTATTTGTTATATGGTTTATTACCACGGTAATGCTACGAATGGCGTATGACTACGGATATGTTATATTGGCCAATTATAGCGGTAATGTTAAATTGCTTATCACCACTGTAATCCATGTGGTAATATTAGAAATATCTTATTACCACAATAACGTTATGGGTTATTACCGCTAGACTGTTACTAGTGTTCTATTACAGTGTTAACGTTACAAATGTTTTATACCTGCGGTAATCTTACAAATAAATTATGATTACGGTTACGTTATAAGTGTTTTTATTACTGCGACAATGTTACGAATGACGTATTACCATGGTACTTTTACAGATGACATAACCGCAAATGAGTTTACATTGGTAAAGTGTAGTTTATTACCGAACTAATATTATAAAGGTCGTTCTAAAAGTAATTCCTCGTGAAGGGATCACAAATTGAACTGTTATGATGACTAAGCTCATTCATTCACGGCCTGAAAGTTTCATCTTTCTGTTGCAAATATTGATGGTGTGAGATCTTTAAAAAGCAACCCTGTCATGGACGTGCGTCAGAATCAGAGATGCGTCATTGAATTCCTGTCAAGTGTACATTGAGAATGGTGGTGGCTATGTAGAAAAATAATTCTGAAGCACCAAAGGGTTTTCGTTTATATGGTACCACTCACGTCTTCTTAGCTCTTCAACTTTTTGAGTTAAAAAAAATAAAGGTGGCTTTATGTTTGGAATAACTCACGTACAAATACGTTTCAAACAATTCTTACCATAAAAGTATGGCAAATGTTTCTCAGGGTTTCTTCACTGTCATTTTGTCGAGATTGATCGTCATAAAAAAAAAAGCAACGTTTATGTCGCATCAAAATACGCTGTTTGTTGGCAGCGCCATTTTATTTTTATTTTATTTATTTATTTATTATTATTTTTTTATTTATTTATTTATTTATTTATTTATTTATTTACTTTTTTTGACGAGCTTGCTCAAGTGAATGATTCGAAATTCTGGCACACTGGGACTTCCGCAAAATGACCGACATTTAATTAAAGGAAAGCGCATGCCATATGTACTATTAATGCGAATGTCTCTATAAGTGTCTCTATAAGTTATTCTGAGGTGGGTGTGTTATCATTAGTGTTGGATCGATAAATCAGAATCGGAATCGGGAATCGAAAAAAAATTGGAAATTTTTGGAGTGTCGGAATCGGTATCGGAATCGGAAAAATTTGTGCTTATTTTCCGATGCCAACAACGATTCTTTTAATTGGCTTTTTTTAAAGAAAAATATTCTACCGCTGATAGCAATACTAAAACAGTAAATACTTATTGATTTTATCCTATTAGTAAAACCAAAATCGATAGCTCATCCCCCACAAGTGTATCGTTACGTTTAAGAAAACATGTGCACATTTAACACGTGTTTTTACGGTAATCGTGAAAAATAACAACATTAATGTTAAATATGTAGAGATTTAGAAAGAATTGGAATCGGAAAGTGTATTGTATCGGAATCCGGAATTTAATACGGAATCGGTAATTGTATCGGAATCGGTAAAAACACTGGAATCGTATCATTCCTAGTTATTATAAGAATTTCTTTTCTTAAACTTGCACGAATTACGTAATTTATGTTTGTTCAAAATATTATTTCATTCATATTTAATAGGCGGATATTAAATTTGAAAGTGGCCTTACAAAATAGTCGATATATACACTACTTTTTTTTTTGTTATATCGAATTGCTTATAACATGACTTGATGAGCCGTCTCCTTCAGTAATCCAATTTTCCAACGTTTCACTATTAATGATAACTATAATATTGCCCCATTGACTACTGTGCCCTCATTAATCCTTATCCTCGGGTGGCTTCCGAGCCTTGATAAATAGTGATTCCTTTCTAGAAAAAAAAACACATAATCGATTTGAATATTGAAATAAAATTTAGCTGCTACCTCGATTTTAGGGAAGTTACACGTCATGTAGGATTCTAACGCGTATTCTGGTGCTTAGTTTATTTCTAGTTCTCCATAAATATTCCAGCCACTATGTATAGAAGAGATAACGATGATGTCTGTATGCAGATTCGGCTAGGAATTTAATCCTCGACCACCAAAATAGTGGTTATGTTCAGTCTTGGGAAATCCAACATCCCAGAGTTCGTCTTCCATCTTTAAGAAGGGTTTATTATATTGCTAATTGTTTGAGGAACTCATCGGGGAATGCTCAGGCAGTTTCTTCAGGTCATAGTACTATACCTCGGGAACACTGACTTCTCAATCTAATTTTCTATACGCAGTATTAGAGTTCTTGAAGTGAAAAAGAACTAAATATCTCTATATGCAGTCTGGCAACAATCTTTCTGTAACATATTCTTCTGTACTTGTGCAAATAAATAAGTAATGCGTACTCTGGGATCACGTGCGGCATACATCACATTAACTAACGAGATTAAAAAAACGGTAAATTACCAGGAATTTGTAGAACAATGTCGTAAACATGAATAGCAGATCCACTATGACCCTATAGAAATTGGTTACAGCGAGTTTCAAGTCAACTATTTTTCAGAACACTGACAAAAATATGTATAGTAGAAGTAGCGAAAGTCTATGCCTAAAGAAAATAAAAACAAATATAGTGCTTGCTTCGTCCAAATGAATTTGACTAAAAGATCAGAACACTTTGAATAGTATTTATTTTTAAAAAAATAAGCGATAGCTCTCAAGGAGATGATCTGATTATTTGAAATCTGAAATTGGCAACGAGGGCAGTGCATCACTGAAGATCTTCTGTAAATAAAAACTCTTGTAAATATACCATCATGTTTCCTTATTTATTATTTGCCTTTCAAGGTTCAACAATATTAATATCAGCTTTTGCGATATATAAAATTTAAAAATTTATTTTTTAAAATAAATATTTATTACTGTCATATAAAGTAAAACCTTATCTGTGCGCTGCTATGTAATTAGAGTTATATCAAATATCGCATTGTTGGTATTCAGCTTCTTAAGAATAATAGCTGCATACACCTGGCGTTACCAGAGTGAAACATATAAGCGGGTGGAGGATTTAGTTATATACTATTTAAAAACATATATCCTTTCTTATCACGATTTTCCTAAATGTTTTAATTTTATATGTTGGATTTATGGAAAAATAAAGCGTATCCATTCTCGTCTATGAAAATTAAACAGGAAATAACTCTCATAGCTTAAACAGGAAATAATTTTAACGCCTTATATAAATAAATAAACCTACTTTCGTTTTTAAAGGCAACTGATGTCCCTAATAATACTTGAATATAAATTGAATTGAATATAAATTATATTAAAAATAAACTAAATAAATCAACTTTAAAAAATATTTAAAAATAGAACAATTAATGCAATTCTTTATGTGTGTGTGTGTGTGTGTGTGTGTGTGTGTTCTGACGTCCAGAATTGCGAATCAATAACTAATAACATGAGGCTATTTATTAAAATAGATTTTCTTTTATGTCATAGAAACTGGACTTCATGTGACCAATATTCGCCAAGAGAAAAGAGTCAACGCTTATGTATAAGCATATTTATAACCCGTTTAATAATTACCAAATTGTGCTATAGCCTGTTCTAAAATTTGGTCCAGTACAATGATCCCACCATTTAATTCAGTGACCTTACATTAGATATACGTCTTCTAGTTTACATCTGAAGGGAATGACAGCCCTAGGAGTTTATTCTTATAGGAAACTGCTATTCACTCGACGGGGGCAAAACAAGTATCTGAGTATATAGATAGAGGATGGCATCTGGTGGCAGGTACTTCTTCCGAGCATTAGAAGAGTCCAACCACATAAATATATATATATATATATATATATATATATATATATATAACTACTTCATTTACTCACATAAATTAATATACGAAAGTATAATTTTATGCGTAAACTTAGGTATTTACTTCAACCGTGCTCAATACGTAGGTAAAGCAAGTTAGTAAGTTATAAAATATATATGGTGATTATTATTATTATTATTGTTATTATTATTATTATTATTATTTCTAGGAGTGACATATGTGTCTTTTGTGTTAGTTTTCTTTATGTCATGGTGTCTACTTTTTACTGTTTACTTTGAGGTTTTAATAATAAACCAACTCCGGACAACAACAACCATACTAGAAATCAAAATAAAAATACTAATAACAAACAAGATAAATGCAACTGTAGATACCGCACACTTTGCCCACTTTAAAATAAATGTCTAACCAAAAGCATAGTTTACCAGGCACACTATTTGCGAAAGAAAACCCGAATTCCAAGAAATATTACGTAGGTATGACTTCTTTAGATTTTAAAACTCGATATTATGACCACAAAAGTACATTCAATAATAAAAAAAACACCGTATGAAAACAACGCTAGCAAACAAATACTGGGAACTTGCTATCCTATACTTTAAAAAACTCCAACATCTATTAAAATGTAGGAGAGAAATTGCGAACAACTGTGTTCACAGGATAAAATTTACTCAAGCATAGAGGTACAAAACAATTTTAAAACTAAAATTAACAATAGAAAATAAACAAATAAAATAAATAAATAAACATGCATATATATAAGTTATCACACATATATACGTATGTATGTATGTATGTATATATATATATATGTAACCCAGTACTACCTGCCTCATGGTCGGGTCACCGGCGACTAAACTGGTTCCCCCACCAGACTTGTTTGGTGAGGAAGGCGGCTAGTCTCCCTGAAGGATTAAAAACAAGACCTTCCAAAGGGCGAATGAACTCTTTGGTGAAGGCAAACTTTCTAGGAGAAGAAAATCTCTGATTTAAAAAACCATAAAGCGGAAGACCAGTACCCGCATTAAGCTGGTCTGCAGCTTAATTTGTTGCTGGCTATCTTGCTCTTGCTTGTTGCTGGATCTCAACATTTTGAACCGAGAGAGAGACTTAGCTGTCGTACAAAGCTAAGACTCTGTAACATCATATTTGTATAGATACTCCCTCAGGCATTTGGGCTCATGAATTTTAAATGTCTGAGGGAGTGGCACTCGTCTGATAAGACATTGCAATCATCATCAATCATATATATATATATATATATATATATATATATATAAACTAACATATGAAAAAATTAACCTAGATTTAAAACAGGTCAAGACACTAGTTATCTACGCTAAGGATTGGTTGGTTGTTTTTGTTTTACGGCGTATCAACCCTTTTAAGCTTATTTAATGCCGAATCCAAAGATTTTAAAGAAAAAAAATTAATAGAATATTTGTTGCTTTCAAGTCGGTTTCCATTTAACCCATAGTTGGGACCCTAACAAGTACTACCACTCCGGGTCAGAGTGGACCTGGGAGCAATGACAGTTAAAGGGTGGCCCCACACTTTACAAATCCTGCAAGCTTGGGCTCACCACTGGATATAGTTTAAGGTCATATCCAGGACCACACACACAAAGGGGCGGGTCAACCGGAGGTACACCTGGGCCTTTGTCCTGTAAGTGCGTGCTCATTGGCTAATTAGGAAGGATGCGGTGGATACTAGAAAGCTGATTGGCTAACTGAAAACTCAATAGAAGGTGTGTATATATAAAAACGCGAGAAAACCACAAAATTCTCGCATAAGTTAGAAGAATCCTAGAGTGGATGAAACGCGGAATATTCTGTGTAACTTAAACGCCATATATGTTTTATAACTTACTATATATATATATATATATATATATATATATATATATATATATATATATATATAGCTTAGTGAGTTAGAAAAGAGAGTAAATTAAATTCTATAAGAAGAGACTTATCGGGATAATATATATAAAGCTCAACAAATTTCATTGGAGCTTATATAGGAAAACAATAATTTCATTGATTTATTTCGTTCCTGATGAATCCCCATTATGTAACCTATCATCTTCTTTACTTTACTGATGGGAAGCATTAGGCTTAGAAATACTTCGGTATAAAGAGTCTTCTCCATCCTCCAAATAAATGGTTGTATCCCTTTATTACATTAATGAACCATTCTCTATTCACCAATATATAGTTTTTGTGACTTCATTTTCAACTCTTATTGTATATATATATATATATATATATATATATATATATATATATATATATATATATATATATAGTAAGTTATAAAATATGTATGGCGATTAAGCTACACTGAATATTCCTCGGAAGAAATCAGCATCATTAAAAAATGTAGAAACTCAGTTCTCATAAATAACAATAACCAATGGATAAAAACTAAAATGACAAATTCGTTTGACTTGGCGATGGGTACCAGGGATTCTGCAGAGGCATCAGATCTTGTGGGATTATTTATTCTATATACATTCACAAGCATATTTGATACTACGGATATCGGCCTATATAGAGATGACGGACTAGCTATAATAAAAGACTCAAACAAAGTCAAGGGAGATAACTTTTTTTTTATTAAGAAATCCATACACAAGGATATGAAAATATTAGGCCTAAAAGCAGACGTATCAGCTAACATAAAAATATCAATCTTCCTTGGCGTCACGTTAAATTTAGATAAAAACACATATGAACCCTACTTAGAAAATAACCCTACCCCAATATACGTAAACCCTAAGTGCAACGACCCACCATCAATTATAAAACACATCCCTAACTCGATCGTAAGTAGACTCAGCAATAAGTCAAGCGATGAAAATGCATTTAACAGGTCAACCAATATCTATGAAATAGCTTTAAAAAATAGTGGATACAAAAATATCGATATCAAATATAAGCAACAAAACAACAATAACTATAATAAAATGAAAAATAGAAGAAAAAGAACTATAATTTGGTATACGGCCCCATACAATCAAATGTTAAAAAAAGAACTTGGCAAGAAATTTCTGGATCTTATTGAAAACACTTTCCCGCAACCAACCCCTTACAAGAGATTTTCAATAAAAATAACTTAAAGTTATCCTACAGCTGCTGCGAAAATTTAGAGATGATAATTGAAGCACATAAAAACAAAATATTAAGTAAAAACAATGTAAACAACAACAAAATAAACAATAAAAAAGGTAGAAACCATGACAAAAATAAAATTAACACTAGCAGAAATAATAATAATAATAATAATAATAATAATAATAATAATAATAATAATAATAATAATAATAAACCAATTCCGGACAACGACAACCATATTAGAAATAAAAATAAAAATACTAATAACGAACAAGATAAATGCAACTGTAGACACCGCACACTTTGCTCACTTCAAAATAAGTGTCTAACCAAAAGCGTCGTTTACCAGGCCACAATATTTGCGAAAGAAACCCCAAATAACAAGAAATATTACGTAGTTATGACTTCCTTAGATCTCAAAACTCGATATTATGACCACAAAAGTAAATTCAACAATAAAAAAACATCGTATGAAAACAACGCTAGCAAATAAGTACTGGGAATTCAAGGAAAGCGGACATTCGCCGGTAGTCGAATGGAAAATAATAAGACAAGTTACCACCTGTAGAGACCTAGACGACCCATGTAGATTATGCCTTCATGAAAAATTTACTATCCTGTACTTTAAAGAACACCAGTATCTATTAAAATGTAGAAGAGAAATAGCGAACAACTGTGTTCACAAGATAAAATTTATTCTAGGATAGCGATACAAAATAATTTTAAAACTAACAAAAACAATAGAAAATAAACAAATAAATAAATTAAATAAACATGAATATACCTAAACTATCACACATATAGGTATATATATATATATATAAACTTACATAAAAAACCCTAAACTAGATTTAAAACAGGCCAAGAAACTAGATATCCAGGCTAAATAGAGTACACACAAAGGAACAGGTCAACCAGAGGTCAAATAGGCCTTTGTCCAGTGTGCATGTTTATTGGCTGTTAGAAAGGGCGCGGTGAATACTAGAAAGCTGATTGGCTAACTAAAATCTCAATAGAAGGTGCGTATATAAAAACGACGGATAACCACAAAATTCGCGCATAAGCCTGAAGAGTCCTAGAGTGGATGAAACGCAGAATATCCAGTGTAGCTAGATCGCCATATATATTTTATAACTTACTAACTAGCTCTACCGACGTATTGAGCACTTTTAAATAAATACTTAATGTTTACGCATAAATTTATATTTTCGTATATTAATTTTATGTGAGTAAATCAAGTAGTTATATATATATATATATATATATATATATATATATATATATAGTGTGACCCCCCATAAAACATATGCATATATATATATATATATATATATATATATATATATATGCATATGTTTTATATATATATATATATATATATATATATTCCATTTTTGATATAGTAGTTATATATATATATATATATATATATATATATATATTCCATTTTTGATATGACGTTAAATTCGCTCCAATGAGTTTATGAAAACAGGGGCCTCCACAAAGAATGGATTTTCGATAAAGACAAGACAAGGATTTGAACGCTGCTTGTGAGAACGCAACAACGAACTCAAGAACGTCAAATTGTTTAGAAACATCGTGTATATATAAACTAGCAGGCTGCCCGACGTTGCCTAGAGAGTATACTTTCATTTTTACGCCCCTATACATGAAATCATAGCAGACGACATTACATATCATGTCAGAACACATATATGCTTTCACTTTATTATGAACAAAAAACAAACAAACAAATACGGATTTATTATAATATATTAGGTTTTTCCTGTACAGACAAAATTACGGAAATTTAAAAAAATATATATAAGAAATCCATACACTTTTTAATAGCATAATGCCAGCTGCGATAGTGCAGTCGTCATTCGTCTAATGCCCTCACAACCAAAAGACAGAAAGCCTGTTCTGTTTGCTGTCATTACACAAGGGCTGCGAGCGGACAAAGAGGAAAAAGAAGCGGTAGTTGTGGTTGGTTTTATGGGAAAGGAGCGAGACTTACCGCGAGAATTCCCGAGATTTTTCAAGGAATAAAAGACCGAACACGGACGGATAGGCGACTGTGAGAGGAGAGGAAATTCCCGTGCTAAAAAATGTTCCGGCTGAAAGTGAGAAAGATAATGAGGCTGAAGGACCCAGCAGTTTTGAGATAGTTGAAGATAAACTCAATTATTTAATACGAAATTTGATCAAATATAATGAAAAATGAAAAGTATACAAGTTATTTTCCAGACTTGAATTTAATTAAAAATTGATCAAGCATTATAAATAATAAATTGGAAAATATCTCTTACGTTGTGCGTGTTCGTTCAATCGAAGAGCGGCATTAATACTAGGCAACAGATTATTATATATTGTATAGTCGAGATTGCGGCGACTAAAAATAATGTTCACGTTATTGAGTACTGTCCGGTTCTGTCTACCAAATTAAACAAAAAGAAACAATTGGGTGCAAATGTGTTTTTCCCCATTTTAGAACAGACATTTCAACAACATTGTAATTTATTTTATGTATACTAGCGTGACCTGTGGAAATTCCGCAGTGGACTCATTCATATGTAATATATTTATGTTAGCATTCTGTGGATGTGCAGTGTAAATGGAGACGCCCTGATACTATTGTACCTCTTTTGTTAAAAATGCAAATGTATTTATCTAAGACAGCAGAGACGCCTGGTATAGCCCGGTCGTAAAATACGCTTAAATATGATATTTAATTCATGCAGATTTCGTATATATTATTATAGAGTCAGGTTTCTATCGATTCAAATATATTATAAAGTTGTGATTTCAAAAATAATATATATATATATATATATATATATATATATATATATATATATATAAGAGTAGGTAGTAGTTTGCTTGAAGCATTGTTGGTAAAGAAATGTTTTTTTTAAGCCAAAAGCAATGCGGAGGAAGACTGGAAAAGATGAAGTAAAAAAGAAAAACAAACAGATGTAGACGAGTGTGGTTGAGCAGAGGAGTGTCTAACCTTTATTTGACTATCATTCTTCACTTCAATGTATAATTATTTATTACCAAGTTGCTGGTATGCCCTGCCACGCTCTCTCCGCCATCTTGAATCCACTTTTGTCTTCTATTTTGAAAAAGAGAGGTACATTTCTCTCGAAATTAATCAAAGTTCCACACCACCCACGGACTTTACATACACCGGGCATACCAGTTTTTGGCTTAAATATATATATATATATATATATATATATATATATATATATATATGACTTGGGTGCATCATATTGAATCGAAACCTAAACCAGCACGTATAAAGAAAAAATATGTAAACATTCAGGGTGGGGCAGAGGAACTTGCTTATTTAAATTTAATTGATGCTCCAAATAAGCAAACTGCTCTGTCCCATCTTGTGTATATCACTTGAATTCCTTCATCTATAACCGAAACCGAAACAGAAACCAAATCTTATGAAAAATTCTTGGTAAAAGTATTTACTGCTAGAAATGGAAGGTCATCTATTATATAAATCTCACCTGTCTATAACTGTGTGTATGTATGTAAGTATGTTAATATGTATTTTTGTATGTCTGCCTAAAACTTTCGACAGTTGCAACGGATTTTCACGGGATTGATATCGTTTTGAAGTCGACCCTTTGGACGATAAATGTCGAAAAATTGGCCCAAAACATTAATTCCCTCACCATCAACTGGCCACATTTCTACAGGGAAGGATCGCTTTTTCGCCGATATTTTCAAAAGTCATCCCCTCTTTTCGATTTTCTAGCCTTAATTTAAACCTATATCACTTCCTGTATGGGGATGCGTGCAAAAGCTAATGTGTTTCGTTTTTTGTTTGTTTTTGCTTTTTTTTACTTTGTTTTCCTACTTCGTGGTTTGGGTTCGAGTCTGTCTGCCTACTAACACATTTTTTTATTTGTGCTCGCAATTTTCCTTTTTTTATTTTTGCCCGACCAACACCTTACACACACCTTCACTTCCTTTTCTGCCATCGCGTCACGGGTTCGAGTCTGCCTGCCTACTACAACAGCATATATTTTTTCTTTTTTGCTCAACACACATCTCCAACACCCGGGAAACGCCGGGCACCCAGGCTAAGTAACAATTAAACGACAATCACTCGGAAGAAAAAAATGCAAGCGCAACACACAAAATAACACACTCACTATCGAATTAATAAATAGATGGTATTACTTAAACATATCACCATGTTTACTTTAAAACTTTTTCTCTCTCAGACTTTTTTTATTTACATGAGGGTCACCACTTATCAAGGCCCAAGAGCCACTCGGGGATAAGGGTTATTGTGTGTACAGTAATCAATGGAATAGTATCGTAGTAATAGTTAGTATTGGGGATTTGATAAGGTGTCATTACTTAAGGGGGGTTCATCAGGAATTTGTTTATGTTGGACTTGAAGACATCCAAGTTGAATTCGGGGGAGAAACAGGCAAGCGGAAGAGAGTTCCACAGCCGTGCAGTTCCAAGAAAGCTTTGTTCATGGAATCTACGTTTTGATTTAAGCACGGATAAAGAGCGGAGAAAGTTATTGACAGTGATTTCAGCTAGTCGGGTGTTTTTCATGAAAGATTGGCGAGGGGAGACAAAAGAATGGAGCTCAGACGAGCACTTGCCATGAAAATAACGATATATATATATATTATATATATACTAGGGTCATTCCAAAAGTAAAACTTCCTATTTTTTTTACTCAAAATGTTGAGGAACTATGAAGATGTGATTGGTACCATTAAACCAATTGTCTTTCTGTGCTACAGAATTCATTTTTCCATGTGGTCACTGCAGGGAAGAGAAAATGGCATCCGCGACCAAGCCACGTCGGTCAAGGCAGGATGGGCTGACTTTAGCAGCTCCTGCCCAGAAGTGGCAGCAGTACACCATCCTTGGGCGTACTTGGCTTTTATATATAGAGAGAATGGCATCATTAGTGAGATATCTTCTGGAGAAGGATCCCACCATTTTCCCAGCGACCTTGGCAACAGACTTGATGTATGTGTTCCATTTCAAATCAGGAGTAAAGGTCAAACCCAGAAGCTTATCAAAACATAGGGCCTCCCCTAGACGAGAGCCATTCATTTCAATCGATGCCAGATGGGGATCAGAGCGTTTATGATGTAATGATAGGAGCTTGGTCTTGGATGCATTAAAGGTAACTAGCCACCTCTTCCCCCCACTGAACCACGCGCTCAAGATCTGAGGAGAGAGAATCAGAGAGACCATTGTCCGTTGAAGCTTGATTGAACACAGAATAAATAACTACAACACAAAAGTAAAGTAAAACAGATATATTGCAGCAAGGAAGTATATACAATATTTACATAAAGTTCATTGGTATAGTCAGAGGGAAGACCGTCCCTGAAGAAGGTGTCAGCTGGGTGGTCGTCGACTCTCAATCTCGTGCCTCTCTCTTTCGCTGAGTCTCTCGTTGGGTTTCCCCCGTCTTTACGCTACCAACCATATTTATATAGTTTACACTCCACGTATGCTAATTAGGCAAATCCTTCCACAACAATTATAACAGACAATCTTTAATCTACTCATTCGGTCAAGCATGTCTTGGCAAACAATTTTCACTTGATGTCTCTTTCTTTCGAACATTACCATTCACGTAAAGTTTTGCCGACTTCTTTCTTCACTGAAGAACCGCTTCCTGTCGAAATTACTACGACTTCTTTTCTCCCACTGGTACAGCATTGATCATATATTATCATAATAACATTCGAAAACGCGGCTAGATAAAAGGAAAGTCACTTTAATATTTTTGTCCAGGGTTGCCAGATTGGGCTTTTTATAGTCAAAATTCGAGAGTTTGGAATGTTTTTAAGCAGTTTGGCCTTAAAAAATTCTATTAAGCTCTTTTTCAAAGCGTATCGTACAGAGTAACCGAGAAAGAAACAGGCAGAATATTATATAGATATTCGAAATCGAGGCTACATCAAAGGGAGATCACTCTCATATTTAAGTCACTTTCATATTTTTGTTTACACTCCACGTATGCTAATTAGGTAGATTCTACCACAACAAGAACATGATTGATACTTATCTCACAGAAGAGTTGTTGCGAGTTTGTCTCTGATGTATCGTTATTTTCATGGAAAGTGTTCGACTGAGCTTAAATCTATGGTCCCCCCTCGCCAAACCTTCACAAGAAACACTCGTCTAGCTGAAAACACTATCAATAATTCCCCCACTCTTTATCTGTGCCTAAACCTAAACGTAGATTCCATGAAGAAAGCTTCTTTCTTAGAACTGCACGCCTATGGAATTGTCTTTCGTTTTTCTGCTTTCCGGCCGACTACAATATGGTTGTCTACAGGTCTAACGTAAACAAGTTCTTGATGAGCCGTTCCATATAAGTTAACAAATTTACCGAATTTCCATTACTATCGATTACTATATTGTCCAATTTCAACTGTACACTCTTTAACCCTTATCCTCGAGTGGCCTCTTAGCCTTGATAATGTGGTGATGCCTATGTAAAAAAAAAATTTACAATATTTACCCGAACACGATTTTCTGTAGTCAACACAAAGGGGGTACTGGTCCATCATGATAATGTGCGTCTTTACACAGCAGTATTGATCAGAGATCTCCAAGGTGAATTTGGTTGGGAAATTTTGCCGCATCCTGCATAATCTCAAACCCTTGGATTATCACTTATTTCGAAAGTTAAAGAAAAACAATTAGATAACATTAGGTTAACATCACGAGAAGAGATTGGGCATGGGATAGATAAATATTATTTTCGTATTGGTGATGGGAGAAAGAAGTCTTTTTATAGAAATTTAAAAAAGTAATGAGTGTTTAAAATCGGAAAAGAGATTAAGAGTCAGCGAATTGAAAATGAGTTATATTTAATTTATTCGTAGTACTTTTGTTATTCGAAATATCAGGTATTGTGTGGATAGATCTGTTAGCATATAATTTACTTAGTTTAGAATTACGGAAAAATTTTAATGACCCAAAGAGAGAAAGAAGAAAGAGAGGGAAAGTGTGTGTGTGTGTATGTGTGTGTGTACGTGTGTGTAATAGAAGAAACAAGCAGTCCCATTATAAGAGCGCATTAACGTCGAGCTGACAAGATATGATTAATTATTGACTGAAATCTCTTTCTTTATCTCACCCCATTGGTCAGAACGAAGATCATGTTGAATAAATTACCACTGACTTTCATCATGTTTGTGCCGAGTTATTTTGTGACGGTTATATTAAGAAGATTTAATTAAAAAGTAACATTCCCACTGTCTGGAAGGATAACAAGGAAAAAATGATCATCACTCAAGGTATTGGTTATGATTGTGATCTTCAATGTTCCTTTACAGAAAACTGATTCATGCGCGTATGACACAAGGCGGTACTTATGCATCCTTTAAACCAGACATAACTCAGCGTTCGCTCAGCTTTCTCCAGAACATGACATCAAGAGCCGGAGAATTCCGAGCGTTGCCGATGAAATCATAACAACGCTACGTAAAAGAAGGTAATAAAATATTAAACGTAGAAAAATTAACAAAAAAAGAAAATAAAGCCTAGCGTAATTTTAAATTTGTATTAACTGTGCGTAGAAAAGATGTTTTTGCGTCAAATAAATAAGTTTTAAGCATATTTTTTTTCAAATAAATAAGTGTTAGCAAATGTTTTTTTTTGTTCTATAAAAAATTTTAAGCAAATTGTTTTGATGCTAATTTATTTGGTCAAGTAAGTCTTTTTTTTTACTTTATGAAGGAAAATTGAAAAAAACATTTTTATGTTTTTCAAGTATATTTTTTATGAAACAACAAAATTGGACTTTTTTTTTGATTGGCTGGGAACAGTTGGAATATTTTTAATTTTTCAGAATTTCCTTCGAAAATGTTTTTTTCCTCGGATTTTTTTACGGCATCAGAGGACGGCAAAGTTGCCGGAGAAGAGGTAGCGGACATTTAAGGAAGATCTTCACTAACCTCTTTTTACTAGGATACACTCGTGGCCGCAGGTTGCATATTTTATCAATTTTACCATTAGTTTTCGCTGTTGACAAAAATCAATTATGGCGTCCGGTGTCTGGAGCTGTTGTGCCAAGATGCCCAAATTCATTATTTTAGATGTTCTCTATTCTTCCTGGCCTGCATGTTAGAAATTGTCAGATTTTTTTTTTTCTTTTTCCAAATTCTCGTCTTCTGCTCGTGCGCGCGCATCACGTTAAAACTCAGCGCGCAGCTTTGTAATTGGTTGATCGCCATGTTACGTCAGACAGCAGCTAAACCCGAGCTGCCGACGTTGTGATCCAAGAAAAGCCGAGCCGAACGCTGTGTTATGTCTTGTTCAAAAGATACATAAGTACCACAAGGTTAAGAACTCAACACAAGCATAAGAAAAAAAAAGAGAAAAAGAAAGTATATCTTAGACTGTTTCTCTTATAATACTGAGCAGCAGATGAAAATAATCATCGTGAAAGTCGAACAGTTCTTTCTGTGTACAACACTATGCCGGTCAGTTGTTTACAATAGAGAATCGACAATAACTCCTTATGCAGTATTACATGGGGATTATTACGGCGATACTATTGCGAGTGGCTTAATACCTAGGTCATTTTACGAATGGCTTAATACCGCGGTAATATTACAGTGGATTATTAGAGCGGTAATGTTAGATTACTTATTATAATGGTAATTTTACAAATGGTTTATTACCGCGATATATATTACCTAGATAATATAATAAATTGCTCGAAACGCCGGTAGTTTTACAAATGGATCATTACTTCCGGAGTGCTTTGATTGGCTTATAATCGCAGGAATATTGCATGCGTTTTATTATCGCGATAATTTTAGAAACGGCTTATTACCGCTGCTTATTAACACGTTAACATTACAAACAGATTATTTCCTACTTAATATTTCAAAATGCTCATTACTGCGCTAGTATTACAAGTGGTTATTACATCCGTAATGTTACGAGTTGCATTATTACGGCGGTAATGTAACAAGTGTGTTATTCCTGTGGTAAGCAAACTAATGGTTTGTTATTGCTGTTATTTAATAAAAGGCTTATTACCGTTAGAAAGTTAGAAATTGTTTATTACCGTTGTTATGTAACAAATGGGTTATTAGCGCGATAGTATAAGACATGGTTTATTACGACGGTAATGCTACGAATGGTGTATGACTGTAGTTATGTTATAATGGCGGATATTCGCCGCGATGTTAGAATAGAAATGGCTTCTTTCCGCCGAAACGTTATAACCGTAATGGAACAAGTAGTTCATTACCGTCATAATATTAAAAAATATCTTTACAAATGGTCTCTTTACACGTTAATGTTAGAAACGATTTATTATCGAGATAATGGTATAAATGTTGTACTGAAATGTTCTGATACAAATTGATTATTAACATGTGAATGTTAAAGATGGCTTTGTGCCACGAAAATAACACAATGGCTTATTACTGTGACACTGTTACAAATAATTACGGCAATAATACTACAAATATATTTCAAAAATACCAGAAATATCGACATCACAAATTTTTTTAGAGAGGTAACTTTTCTCATTTTTCGTTGACTGTAATCCTCCTTAAAAGACTGACGCTTATGCCTCTTCAAAATTACTTACTTATTGGTAGCGCCACTTTTTGACGAGTTTGGACATGTGAGATCCGATATTCTGTCTACTTAGACATTATGCTTCGACAAAATTACAAGCCCATCCTGAAACAAACATGGCCGACATTTAACAAAATAAAATGTGGCGAAAATTGTGGGAATGCAAGCTTACCTCTTAAACGGCCTCTGTGTGCACTTTGCCGACGCAGCGTCATGATGCTTAAAAGGGTCCAAGATGGCGCCTGCGACGTTATATAACAAGCAGTCTCGCCGAATCTCGTGTGCTCTCGCGCACATATGCAAATATGCAAATTTTGAGGACTCGGTCTTTTATAAAAACAGGCCACTGAAGCTGATGACACAGATGTGAAAACGAATCTACAGAAAGTACTGACGGATGACGTTGCTGCAGTGAGCTGAAGCTTTGTGTGTGTGTTTTTTTTTCTTTGCAACATCAGAAAACTCATGCCGTATCTTCTATTAATGCGAATATTTCAATATATTATTCTCAAGTGTATGAATTATTTTAAGGGTAGTTTCTTCTGATTATAGATTTAATTCTTAAACTTACACGAACCATGTATTTATATTGGTTATAAAAAGTTGTTTATTTATATTTAATATGTGGTTATTTAGTTGTAAAGTGGTGTTACAATGCAGTCGATATAAAAACTATTGGTTATATGAAATTGTCAATAACATAATCGATTTGAATACGGAAATAAAATTTTGTAGTGCTTCCATTTGATTATTACCGCGGGAATGTTGCAGGTGTTTGATTACAGCGATAATTTTGGAAATGGTTAATTATCGCTATAATTAAAGTAATGTTTTTTTTTTTTTCTGTGAACATATACGACATGTTTTTGTTTTTTTTATCTCGGTAATGATACGTATGGCGTATGGCTGCGGATATGCTAGAATCGTGGGTTATTGCAATATGGTACATATAGAAGTGATAAGCAATTTGTAACATATCGCGTGTGACACATATAATGTGTCTAATATGATTGACAATGGACACGTAACTCATTACCGTAACAAATAATGTATTACTACAATAACATTATAAATGTGTTTTTACTGTTGGAATGTCATTAGTGGTCTATTACAGACTTAAGATTACATATGTCTTATAACCACGGTAATGTTATAAATGTCTTATTACCGTGGTTACGTTATACGTGTTTTATTAGTACAATCATTTTACAAATTACGTATTACCATGGTATTATTACCGATTACCTTTTACCACAAATTCCTCAAGATGGCGGAAATGTTGCAAGTGACGTATTACCGGGCTAATATTATGCGAGGCGTTCCAAAAGTAAAGCCTCTTACTTTTTTACTCAGCCAAAATAGATCAGAATTGTTATGATGGCTGCACTTATGCATTCATTATCTGAAAGTTTCATCCCTCCGTTGTAGATATTGACGGTATGATACTTTAAGAAAGTAACCACCGTCATGGACGGGCGTCAGAATCAGAGATTCGACATTGAATTTTTCGTACATGGGCATGGAGAATGGTGATGCCTATGTAGAAAAATTAATTCTGAGGAACAAATGGTCGCTCGTTTGTATGGTACCACTTGTGTCTTCGTAACTCGTCAACTTTTGAAGTTAAAAATAGGGGGCTTTACTTTTGAACGACTCTCGTACAAATACTTTTCAAAACAATTCTTATCATAAAAATGTCACAAATGATTTTATAGAGTTTTATAGAGTTTTGTTTTCTCAATGTCGTTTACGTCGAGATTGATCGACCCGAAAAAAAAACCTGACATTTATATCTCATCAAAGTTGATTGTTTGTTGGCGGCGCCATATTGGACGAGTTTGGTCCGAATTCTGGTCATTTGGACATTCCGCTTCAACAAAATGACAAGCAGACAAGGAAATAACGGACAACTTAATACAAAGAAAACTTATGTTATATCTACTATTAATGGGATTAGGTATTTATTTGCTTCCCCACGAAAGCAACATGCGACACAAGGTCATTTTAATGTTAGAGGAAAATCAGCTCCCCAAAAAGGGGTACTCTGGAAGTAGGCAAAAAGAAAATTGCTTCAGTATAGAAAGGTTTCTCCGTCCATTGACTAAGGAAAAATTAACTTGAGTGTAGCATCAGAAAAGATACTACACTTAGATCCTGGCCAGTGCCAGGTAAGTAGTTATTTAGTTCTCTCCCATTGCAAGAACTTAGACACCAGGGTTCGAAGGTGGGATTAGGAAGTTAGCGCCTCCGATGAGGAGCACTCTTATCTGCAAAACGTGCCTGGGAAACTCTGTGGGGAACCCCCCGGTAAGGGCGCCTAAGGCGATTAGTAATCAACTAGTCCCTTCTCAAAGAAGAACAGGCAATGTCTGGAAGGGTGAAGTTTCTAGAACTGCACGGAACTAAATTCCCATCGCAAAATCAGCAGGGACCGGATCATTACTGGAATGGTCTAATCTTTGTTGATTTTAGGAGCACAGGAAAAAAGCCTATGCCTGTGTGGGTAACTTTATAAGTTATCCTTTAAAAGTTATTATCAAGTGTATGAGTTAATGTAAGGATAACTCATTTTGATTATTGATTTCATTCTTAACCAGCGATTAAGCCTAGCTTTGCTCAGGATCTATGTACTGTTCATAACTTTATGTGCATATGTATATAAATATATTCAAAAGTTTGACTCATATCCAGGTAACCTACATCTAAAATTTCAAGTGCTTAGAAAGAAAATTGGCTGATGAGTTTGTAAAGTCTGCAAAGGTCAACTCTTTCATCTCTGACCTCTTGGCAGCCAAATATTCGCCGAAAAAAGATTTAAAAGCTTGCTGCCTGTCTGAAAAGCCTTTGTATCAAATTTCAAATGTTTACATCCAAAATTTGCTGAATAGTTTACTAGAGACTGAAAAGGTAAAATATTTTAAACTTTGACCTCTTGGCAGCTCAAATTTCGACCCAACCGATTAAAAAGCTTGCCCTATGTCTGAATATACTTTATGTAAAATTTAAAATGTTTAGACCAAAAATCGGCTGAGAGGTCCAATTTGTTTTTTTTTAAATTTGACTCCAATTTTGACCCCTTATATTTATTGTTTTGGGCTCAAATCAAATTAAAAAGTTTGATCCATGTCCAAGTAACTTACATCTAAAATCTCAAGTGTTTAGACCCAAAATTGGCAGAGAAGTTTGGTAGAGTTTTCAAATGTCAAATCGTTGAACTTTGACCCCCTGACAGCTAAATGTTTGGCCGAAAACCGATAAAAAAAATTTTCCCAAATCTCAATACGCTTTATGTCAAATTTTGAGTCTGTAGACTGAAAATTGACAAAGTAATTTGGTAGGGAAATGTACACACACAGACAGACACACAGACACTTTCACTTTTATAGATATATAGATTCGCACCAAGTATTGTATATTTTCTCAAAAAGCTGTTTTATTTATATTTAATCGGTGATTGTTATATATATATATTTTTACACGGTGGTCACCACTTATCAAGGCCAGGAAGCCACTCAGGGATAAGGGTTATAATCGTTAGTGGACTCACAAAGTATTCAATATAAACACTACTGGTTATATTAAATTGTCAATAACATAATCAATTTGAATATTGAAATAAAATTTAGTTACTGCCACTAAAAAGACTATGTATCACTAAAATACTTCGAAGGAAACTACAAAACAACACAATTTCTTCCTGTTGCCACCTTAAAAATAGCGGTGTACAGTACAGTATGGTGATAGTTTGAATTAAATGCTGGAAATGATTTTCTTAAAAAAAATAATAATAACCAATGTTAAAACTCACAGGCTTGGGTAAAGTACGATTATAAAAAGCCAATATGAAACTAAAATTAATAGTTTCAAACATCACTGGCAGATATAATATATCAGCTCGTGAAAATTAAAGTTTGCTCAAGAACAAATGAAATGATAAAGAAACGATGAATGAATAGGTGGGTACGGTTTGTATGTGACAAAATAGTATGTATGATTCGAGTTTAGACAATTAGACAAATGAGTGTGTAGTTTCAAAAAAAAGAAATCAAAAGAAAGAGGCAAATAGTCGAATATATGAAAGGATGATTATATTTCTAATAAGTTATGAAAGGATTCCTGATAGGAATATAAATGCATAACAATTATGAGAATATATATATATATATATATATATATATATATATATATATATATATATATATATATATATATATATATATATATAAAGCTGAACGTCTGTGCGTGTGTCTGGTCACGAATAGGTTCCTATATGGTTGACTATTATAGAAAACTGATCACATATAATGATAAAAGATGTATCGAGACACAGGAATGGGTATGTTTGATCTGGCATAATGATGATTCATTAAAATTGTGGGGTCTGCGTTCGCGCCTGGTCCACAAAGTATGGAAACAAAAAAATAAAAATAAAAAAAACGTTTACAACTGTTTTTGATATAGATGTACATAATAATACTTTGATAAGTATGTTTCAACTTAAATAGGGATAGTATAATAAAATTATGGGGTCTGCCTTCGCGTCTGGCCTCCATAGAATGGCAATAGGCACACACTTTTATAAAGAATTTTCTGCGTAAGTATACTTTGATAATTATGTCTCAGTTTAAAATTATGGGGTGTTCGTTCGCGCCTGACCTCTATCGAATGGAAATATGTCACAAAGTTTAACAAGGTCTTTTAATATAGATCCACAGAATATTGTGATAAGTGTTTCAGTGTGAACAAGTATGGTATAATATATTATGGGGTTTATCTATTTTATTTTTACTTTCGTCATATTTTGCTTTGGTTTGATACCCTCAAATTCGAAGCTATCTCTTTACAACCCTTCCTTTTCATAACCTATCATACTTTCATAAATCACAGTCACATTCTGTAAGCTGTTTTTGAACCCAGTCAATTACAGGTACTTTTGCTAGCATATATATATATATATATATATATATATATATATATATATATATATATATATATGCGCACTGATGAGCTGTGAAACAGCGAAACAGTACTGTATGTGGATGACTACACATATATATATGTATATATATACATTTATATATATATATATATATATATATATATATATATATATATATATATATATATACAGAGTGTCTACATAATTTAGCCAGACTTTGTGGAAGCATCCTGTAGATTATGTAGCCAGACTTTGTGGGCACTCTCTCTCTCTCTCTCTATATATATATATATATATATATATATATATATATACACGTGTGTGTGTATATATATATACATATATATATACACACGTATATATATATATATATATATATATATATATATATATATATATATATATATATACAGGGTGCCCACAAAATCTGGCTACATAATCTACAGGATGCTTCCACAAAGTCTGGATACATAATGTAGCCAGACTTTGTGGACACCCCGTATATATTAAGGCAATCATGAAGGGAATGCGTATTCTTTCGGAATTCATTTTATATTAAAAAAATAGACCGAGGAGAAAAGGAAAATGGATAGTGACTAATGATTCAGGATAAACGTTTTCTCAATCGTATGCCGAGGATGTAATCTTGCTTTTTTTATCTTAGATAAAATAAACGAGGGGCATACATTATTAGTTACGCAAGAACGTAAGAATGTTTTTTTGTTCTTGCGTTGATTTTATTTTACTTTTAATTAAAATGACGTTGTTTAATTTTTTAATTCAACTTGGGTTGTACCGCGTCTTTAAATATTTCATGATTTTCTTGGGGGGGGGGGATACACATCTTTATTAAAGCAATAATGAAGGGAAGACTTACTCCTTCGGAACTCATTTTATATTAGAAAAAACGACCGAGGAGAAAAAGAAAATGGATAGCGACTAAAACATAAAATAGGGAAATAGATAAAAAATCAAAACGAGTCAATTGACATGTTTCGCCCTCACTCATCAAAATTGGAATCGAGGGATTTATTTTTTAGTAATTTGTTTTCCTTAATGATAAAATCGAAAAAAAAAAGAGCAATCGTATGGGGATGAATCTTAGAGGCTGATCACGTTCAAACCCAACAAGCAGCTCTTTTGCTTACAAAGGGAAGGCTTCCTAAGGCGAACGTGGACAGTCTCCAAGGCTTTTAGATGATATACGTAGTGAGCCCGACTCAATACGGAGAAAGGGTCGATGGCGAAGTTGGTTGAACAATCCCGGTATTTAATAAAATGTTCCGTTATAGCGGATCCATATGTTTTTTACAGCGTCGGTAGGTAGAAATGTTCCATTCCTGATTTTGCTCGGTACATGTTATTGTATGCGACTTTGCAATTTTAAAGACGTTCGACCGACGTAGTCGGCAGCGCAACCACATTTAAATGAATAAATGACATTACTAATATGATGAGGGGGTAGAACATCTTTTTTATTGGAAGCCATTAATGGTTTTGTATTATACACAACACGAACATTTGAAGCAAAATAACATCCTTCAACAGTTGAACTAATTTGTTTGGTGAATTTTTCACTTACTTTTCTCACCCCGGCCAATCGAATATAAACCGGACATTTATCCACCATATTGGTTTTTTTTTTTCGTAAAAAATCTGCTCTTTTCCTTTTAATGGTGGTTTCAATTACATCTAAAGGATACCCATTATTGGACAAAGCATCTGTAATTGTATTTAATTCCTCATCCAATTTTTCTGGCGAGCAGATCATTAGGGCACGATGTGTTAATGTCCAAATTAAATTATATTTGCGCTTGTTAGGGCAGAATGAATCCCAGCGTGTATACAGCCCAGTGAATGTTGGTTTGCGATAAATTGAGGTAATGTAACTAGATGGAGTTTTCGTTACCAAAACATCGAGAAACACTAGGGTGGAATTATCTTCACTTTCATACGTATACTTTAACGCCGGATGCATACTGTTTAGTAAGGAGAAAAATTCGTTTGCCTGCGAATTACTATCAAATAGGCAAAACGTGTCGTCTACATATCTAAAATAGACCAATGGTTTAATGAGTCCGGGCATTAATTTTTTCTCATGGAATCCTACAAAAATGTTGGCCAATACGGGTCCCAACACGAAAACCATCGACACACCATCAATTTGCCTGTGCATTACATCATTAAAGTTAAATTCAACGGATGTTACGGCAAATTTAATTAGTTCAACAAATACGTATTCAGGAACCGAAGGAGTTGGACTTTGGCTGCGATATAAAATATAAAACCCATTCTATCTATTAGATAGATATTTGTGCAGACTTTTTATATCGCAGCCAAAATCCAACACCTAATTAATAAGTATCATAGTAAACAGTTGTATATATATATATATATATATATATATATATATATTTCACCCTGTATATATATATATATATATATATATATATATATATATATATATATGCAATGTGTTAATCGTGCCACCCTGTACTGATGATTCCGAAAAGTATGAAACACTAGTGTCTGTAGGTATTTAATAATTATTATAGCAAATAATTATATATATATATATATATATATATATATATATATATATATATATATATATATATATATATATATATATATATATATATACAGGGTGAACAGAAAATCCTTGGATCAATTCTAAAGTGGTTGATTAATAGAAAATTACAAAAATATAAATTAAACATGAATGAAAATTATAAGTTAGGAAACCAAGAATAAATTCAAATTATTCATTTTCAATGTGATGTCCCTTCCTTTCGATTAGACGTTCAATTCTCTGTCTGAAGTTACCAACCGAGGCACGCATCGTTTCCTGAGGTATTTTAGCCCATTCACTCAGAAGAGATGTCTTCAAAGCGTCAACACTTGGATAAGCAACAGAACAGACCTTTGCCTCCAACAAAGACCACACCGAAAAATCCATGGGATTCAAATCAGGCGATGCGGGAGGCCACATCTCCTTACTCCAGAATCTTGGAAAATGACGTTGGCACCAGTCCTGAGTTTTTATGGGGGTGTGGGATGGTGCTCCATCTTGTTCGAAGGTGAAAGGCTGATCTTTGAAGTGTTTCTTTATCTCTTCGAATGCTGGAACCAAAATATCGTTAATGTAGCGATCTGTGTTGATCTTAACCCCCTGCTCCACGAAAATCAGAGGCGACTTCCAAGATTTGGAGGCTGCAGCCCACACCATGAGGGAAGACGGCTTTTGTCGGCGGAAAACTATTCTCATGGAGTCATCAATGTCTGCTGAAGATTTTTCGTAAACTCTGTCGTTCTGATTGTTAACAGTCGCTTCAATTGTGAAGAGTTTTTCATCAGAAAAAACGATCTCTCGCTTTGCCGTGCCAGCCTTCAGTTCTCCAAGAAGAAGCTTTGCTCTTTCAAGTCTCTTGTGCTTTTGGGCAGGTGTGAGGTACTGTCTCTTTCTCATCTTGTAGGGGGACAACTGGAGATCGTTTTTTACGATGGTTCTCATCGAGGTCACGCTCACATTCATGTCTTTAGCCATTTGTCTTGCAGATCTCTTCGGGTTCTTCCTTACCCTCTCTCAGGCAGCTTTAATCACCTTCTTTGTTCGAGCAGTGCAAGGTCTTCCACTCCTAGGACGGTCTTCAGATGTACCAAGTTCCTTAAATCTGTTCACAACATAGTACACGGTGGATTTAGCCACTTTCAAGAGCTTCATAACCTCTGAGTTTGTCCTTCCCGCGCAATGAAGCTGAATTACGGCCTTTCGTTTGCTCATTTTTCTGAAAATTTAAACAAAATTATTTTAATATTTTTGTTGAAAATAATTAGATCAATAGTTAGACTAAATACTTACTTTATTTTAAAAGAGAAAAAGTGATTTTAACAATATTTAATTTTAAAACTAAAAATGGTCCAAGGACTTTCTGTTCACCCTGTATATATATATATATATATATATATATATATATATATATATGTATATACTAATCCACATACAGTACCGTTTCGCTGTTTCACAGCTCATCAGCTACCTCAAGCCTGGATTGAAACCCCACCGTCTGTATGGCAGTCAAGGCTCTTAATCATTACGTAATATTACGAGTAGTGAATTTAACACAAAGAGCGTCGCTTTTATGCTCATGGTAATTCGTGTATCACTTCTCAATATGCTCATCTCAGGTGAGGAGCATTATAGTCATCCACATACAGTACTGTTTCCCTGTTTCACAGCTCATCAGTGCGGCGAGACATCAACTACCTCAAGCCTGAATTGAAACACGACCGTAATGTATATATATATATATATATATATATATATATATATATATATATATATATATATATATATATTGTAAACTTGTCAAACATATATTATTATTTGTAAAAGTTTACGCTTTGGTTTCAATATGTTATGCAGTACTTCGTGGATTGATATTAATACTACACACCGAAATAGTCAATCAATTATAAAAATGTACAAGTAATTTGCATGCGTATATATATGTATATATATA
>NC_136510.1:91705168-91807668 GCF_053919585.1 Euprymna scolopes
TCTAAACATTTAAATTTTTACATAAAGAGTATTCAGAGGTAGGACAAAATTTTTAGTCGGCTTGTGTCGAATATTTCAGCTGCCAAGGGGCCAAAGTGCAAAAGATTTTATCTTTGCGTTCTCTAGCAAACTACTCAGTCAATTTTCGGTGTAACTATTTGAACTTTTACATAACGGGTAGTCAGACATGCGAGAAGAATTTTAATCAGTCAATATTTAAAGAGTTTACCTTTGCAGATTCTACTTAATTCTTCCGCCAATTTTGGGTCTAAACATTTGCAATTTTAGATGTAGACATGGGTCAAACTTTTTTATCCTGATTTGAGACCAAAACAATAAGGGGTCAAAATTGAGGTCAAAGTTTTAAAAAATTGACCTCTGCGATCTCTACGAAATTACTCAGAAAAGTTTTGGTCTAAACATTTGAAATTATTGTACATACAGGGTATTCACACATAGAGCAAGTTATGAACAGTACATAGGGCCCGGGCAAAGCCGGGCTGAACTGCTAGTATATATATATATATATATATATATATATATATATATATATATATATATATATATATATATAAATTTCATTATATCTCGACCGAAGAAAATAGGTGCAATGACGGGATAACCGTTCATTATAATGTGAAACCGTTTCGTAAATCTGTGGAAATTGACTTTCATGCGTGCATGGCCCAGTGAAGATAGAAAATGCGCGAAAATGCCTTGAAGGAGTCGATTGAAATCAACTGAAATGTTCACCTAAAGATATTGGTCCGTAATGGCGTCGCTAGCCGTATTTGAGCCCTTGGTTTTATGGCACCTCCAAGTATACCCGCACGTTGTGCGATGTGTCTAACGCTGGATAACTGAGACAATAAGTACCGAACATTGGATGGATCTGCGCTCGATAGTCGACGTGATTTGTAGAACTGGGAGCGTAATTGCATGTGCACCGATAAATGTCAGTATAGATATTATTGAAAGATGGGGGCATAGATTTACACACGTAGACATGCATAAATCTTATAGGAGATGGTCTTGAATAATTACTGAAGAGAAACTTGGAAGCTTACAAGATACAATCACCGAGTCTAATGTTTTTCTGTACAGAACAATCTGTCATGAGAATGTAAACTCTGACTGAATATTCAAAATCATATAATAATCGCTGCACAAATAACATCTCGATACGGCTAACCCACACTGACTTTTACGAGGACCGCTGAATCTTCTCCAAGTAATGTTACCTCAACTAGGTGCACGAGTCTGGATACTCTACCAGAAATTCAGTAAGAAAAAGAGACCACGAGAAATATATACTATAACATATTTAAAGGGTAAATTAGCGGGAGGAAATAACGTTCTAAACCTTTTTACAAACTCAGTGTTTTTAGGTGTAAAGGAAAAATTTAATGGAATATTCAAATATTATTGAAGTTTTCATTACAATCAAATTACCTATTAAAACATTTAAAAATACCACTAAAATAATTATTCTGATTGGTTTGTATTCTCTAAAGTTAATTTTTATTAATACAAAAACTGTTTACGCGCTAAGCGATAGTGTTCATTCTGGGTTCTTTTTAATTTGACAAATATTTCTTAAATTGCAAAAACAAGACGTAACTATTAAAATACAACTTTAATCATTATTCTGATTTCTTTATTTTTTATAATAAATTCTCAGAAGTATAACAGTGTTTATTCATTAACAAACTTGTTTACGGGCTAATCTCGGAATTAAGTATACATTCATGTATTCATTTCAAATTTCATCAAATGTATTGAAGATTTCACACAAATAATTACTTGTTTACGAAAGTTTCTTGTTTTAGTCTTAATGATGCCGATGCACGGGCAGAGTCTCGAGGCAATATTCACTTAGATTACCATATTGTTTTTACCGCTTCCAACCAGTAAAATATCGCCCGTACACGTGACCTTATCTTCATCACGTATCATTTAATACTTGAATTTTAGCGCATCTAGTGAGCTAAAGTTTGAGCCCCCAACTACAATAACGCAACCAGCTACTAGGTATATTGTCTTTTTTTTTTCTATAAGAGAGCGCTGGCGCGCGTATGGCGGGTGTATGCAAATGCCGAACCGTGTGTGAAGTGACGTCACGGTAAAGAAAAATGAAAAGACCATAAAAAGGACGCGTGCACAGACCGAGGTGCACGTTAGAGAAGACGATCACGTTAGATACATGGATGACGTCACAGACGTAATGAGAAATTACGCGTAGCGGTAAAATGATGAATACAGATCTTTTCTTAATATCTAAAATAGAAGCTTAAGTTCTTTTTTATTCTGTGTCTCCTTAGCGACTGAGTCTAAAACGTGTTGGGTCCCGGTGTCTATATGTTAACGCGTGTGTAAACGTGTTGCACGTTACACTGCTAGTTCACCCTGACATGTAATCCTCGTCCAGATTCACATTAGTTAACTCAGTTGCTATTTAAGTTCCAATGGCCATGTCTAGCCATGAAGCTCTGAGTAATTCGCAGTTGTATTTTGAGTGACGATCGCACTAAGGATGTAACATTACACCTAGAGTGTAAGGCACAACTAATTTTTAGCAAGAAATTTATCCACTACACTACGTGTTGGTAATTCCCTGCATCAAGTGAAATGTTGTGAAAATAACACTCAAGGTGAGAACAGTAGTCCGAATAAAAGATGGAGAGTACAGAAATTTTGAGAAGACTTGTTGTCACTCAGATTCCAGGGTAGACCACCGGTTGCTGTCAGTGAGTAATCTGATAATGATCTCGTGTGAGAACTCCTGGTGAGTACAAATAATAGTTCTATAGTATTAACAGTAAAGCGGGTTATGCTTTAACTGCATATGACAATCTTAAAAGATATGTCACAGTTGATGAATTTT
This sequence comes from Euprymna scolopes, assembly GCF_053919585.1. Lineage (NCBI taxonomy): Eukaryota > Metazoa > Mollusca > Cephalopoda > Sepiida > Sepiolidae > Euprymna > Euprymna scolopes. The sequence goes on from NC_136510.1 coordinate 91,708,053, forward strand.
CAAATGCAATTCAAGTAGAACAAGTATACGGCATATTTACGTTGACACATCTGTTTCCGACAGATCACCACAGTTAAGCAACATTGATCCTGGTCATTACTAAAATGGGTTACCAGTTTGGTAATTCCAGGCGCTGTATGTAGGATTAGAATTACCAATATTAATCTAAAAAATGAATAAGCATAAACAATAGCATCTATGTTATCTCTTTCTGTGCATCTAAAAACAAAACAGACTGGAAAATTGGCATTATCAGCGATCGTCATTTTATAACGAATCTGATATTTAATAAGTTTCGGTTTATCGCATCTTACACGTGGCAGCGGTGTTAATTTATGATACGATGCCAATTTTCCTTATCACTGCAATTGTATCATGACAATTATGTTGGTCACTAAAATAATCGTCTGGTATTATTATCGATGGTATCGTCCTCAATATAAAAATAATCATTGTAATTATAATACCTGGTGTATATTCAATCATTACTTGATGCACGTGTGACCCGTGTGTCATAACCGCTATCACTATTTATTCTACTTGTATGTGTATGAAATGGCACGAACCCTATTTGGGTTTAACCGGCTTTCTCCAAAGAAGCAATTTCTATGGGCGTATGAAACTCACAAGCGGTCCTCAGTCGCAGGTATATCCCCGTTAGGAGAGATGACAACGTTTTGCAACTCTTGCAGGAGGAGTCGACGTCATCCTACATACAGCGCCTGGAATTACCAAACTGGTAACCCATTTTAGTAATGACCAGGATCAACGTTGCTTAACTGCGATGATCTGTCGGAAACAGATGTGTCAACATAAATATGCCGTATATTTGTTCTACTTGAATTGCATTTGAAAATTCATCAACTGTGACATATCTTTTAAGATTGTCTTATGTAGTTAAAGCATACACCGCTTTACTCTTAATACTATAGAACTATCATTTGTACTCACTAGGAGTTCTCACACAAGATCATTATCAGATTACTCACTGACAGCAATCGGTGGTCTACCCTGGAATCTGAGTGACAACAAGTCTTCCCAGATTTTCTGTACTCTCCATCTTTTTCGATAACTTTCCAAAATATATTTACATTATTGCAACAGCAGTTTAGCGTTTACGTCTCGATGTCTACGGCGATTTGACTTCACACGAATTATGATGGCAACGAGTATCCTCATGGTTCCAGCAATCTTAGCACTCATTCATTTATATCCTTATTCACTTACTAGGAGTTTTCACACAGACCAACATCAAAGAATTCTCTTTGAGAGCAAGTTGCGGTTTTCTCTGGAGTCTGAGTGACAACAAGTCTCCCTAGAAATTCAATAAAGTCCACCTCTTTCGATAACATTTGCAAATTAATTTGCGTTATCGTCATAGCCGTTTACCATTGATTTCGCGTTCGTAGCGACTACTGGTCTTCATTTAAATTAGAATGACAATAAACCAAATAAAAATATACGTGGAGGTCTGGTTAGTGCTTTAATTCTTCGGTCTTCGCATCCTCCTTGATTCTCCTCGATCATTTAAAGTAATATCAGTTGTTGCCCTCATTATTTTTGGAAGGCGAGGGAACTTACAATTATACTGCTTCAGTTCGTTTTTATTCCATGTAGCGTTTCTTTGTGTTTTACAACTTTAGCAGTTTCTATATGTCTGGCTCGCGCCTGTTGCTTATGTATGTTAATCTCCGTATTCAAGGTGTTTCTTTAATATTTCAACCGTTTTCATTGCTGGTATATTTGTATCTTCTCAGCCGTTCCTTTATTTCCAATTTTACCCATTACTTTTCAACTTTTATCGGAATTGTTCCTAGTGGTCTCACTATTATTAGTGTCATCTTGATTTTTTTCACCTTTCGTATCCCTTTACGCTCTCTGACCAGCTTTGTGTATTTGCTCCGCTTCTCAGTCTTCCTGGCATTCGTCCTGTGATCTGCTGAAACAACGATAACATTTTGCAGGACCTTTCCTACTTGTTAACTATTATGATATCCGGTCTTCTTGCTTGGATGAGTTTATCTGTTACAACGTCAATGTCCCATAGAATTTTGATTTTCATTTTAGACAACAACAACAACAACAACAACAACAACAACAATAATAATAATAATAATAATAATAATAATAATAATAATAATAATAATAAACTAATGAAAGCCAATTCTACCAAAATGTGAACGGAGGAAAAACAAAACAAACAAAAACAGAACAACCAAATCCGACAGAAACAAAACTCTACTGGAGTAAAATATGGGAAAAACGACAAGATCACAATAGAAATGCCGAATGGCTGAAAGACGTGAAAGAAGAGTTACAACAAATAGAAGAAGGAACAGTGAATGAAAGAGAACTGGGACCTTGGGGAGGCTTAGTGCCACTCAAATTCCAGTATGAACCAATGGCCACTGCCAGCGAGAAATCAATGGTAAGTGGCTGTTGCGATGACGTAAATTTATTTGCAAATTCTATCGAAGGAGGTGGAGAGATCTGGACGTCCGGGGAGACTTGTTGTCACTCAGCTTCCAGAGAACACCACATGTTTCCAATAAGATCGGTTGTTGACTTGTGTGAAAGCTCCATGTGAGCCAATAATAATAATAATAATAATAATAATAATAATTATTATTATTATTATTATTATTATTATTATTATTATTATTATTATTATTATTATCAAACAAGTTCCAAACCCTATCCCATCACAACAGGGTTGCACCCTTGTACTTGTTTTTTTAGGTTTTCTCATGGAACTTGCTCCGACGAACTTGCTACACTGGTGATCCCTTAAAACTCAGCAAAGCCCCACCCCTTCACTGTAGAGGACCCCCCGATTCCATAAGGTTTTCTACTCTGACTACTACCTTTTCCTTGTACTGTTCGTCTTCCGAATACCTTCCCTGTACACTCTTTCCCATACTGTACTAGCATAAAAAAAAATGAAAAGCAATTTCCTCAAAAAACCGAGGATGTTCTAATTTAGGTATGCCTCCTAAATCAGTGTAGACACCTATGTTGTTGTTGCAGTGTACTTTATTTGCAGTTAATCAAACTAATAATATATAAAAAATAAAAATAAAAAATAAAACCCAAAAAAAACTATGAATAAAATCCCTTCGTACATTTGAAAATAAATAACTCTACACTTAGGAGGTCCCTGTAGGAAGGAACCTATAATTCACAGTATTCCCTTACGGCTCAAAGGAAATGTATCTTGCTTGGTTTTAATCAATGTAATAAGAAAAAATAAATTAAAAATAAAATTTAAAAAGAAATTGAAAACAAACTATGATTAGACTCCCTTTGCATATAAAAAAAAAAATACACAACTCCATACTAAAAATGTCCCTGTGGATATTAGCTCAATGACTCTTTATTTTATTCAGAGGGGTAGCATTCATTGATGGTTGAAGGTTCAATCCTTAGTGCGAATGGATTAAGACTTCTATCTGGTCATGATTGACGGAAGGAGAGCATACTACCCCTTATGGATTAATAAAAGCTTCTGTTCGAAAATCCGTGAATATGTTCGACAGGAAAATTTCCGAGTTCGAGAGAAAAGTTTCTAAGTTTGACAAGATACACCTGAAGAAGATTGGCGGTTACACCGACTGAAACGTTGTAAAAATGATACACAAGCTGAGAACAGTAGTCCGAAGAATCCATATAATACAAATAATTAATCCTCATCTAAAAAATCAGAAACATAAACTCCCTTTTTATATCGGAGAGAAAAAAACAGAAATTGATAGTTTCAGATTTCTTTTTCTACTTGAGAGTCAGTACTTATTAGAGGCCGAGTGTTACTCGAGGACAAGAGATAATGAATGTAAAGTCTTAGTGTACTAATCGATAATTGTGTAAATTGAGTAGAATTTTATCATTTATAGGGACGGTTCAACAAGAACTTGTTTACATTAGACTTGAAGGCTTCCCTGTTGCATTCAATCGGGAAGCAGTCCAGCGAAACAGTGTTCCACAAGCGGGCAGTTTTGGGAAAGGAGCTTTTTTCATGGAATCTGCGTTTAGATTTAGGCATAATTAGAGAGTGAGAAAACCCGTATATTGTGGTTGTAGCTAGGCGAGCGTTTTTGGGGAAGTTTGGTAAGGGGAAACGTCTAAAAAAGATGGTTGAGCTGAGCAAAGATATAAGCAGTGCAAATATGTCGGTCACTGACCTAACCCTTTCTCACACATCTGTCGCGTGATTCGATCAGCAATTTTGATGACGCAATCATTAACGATGCCTTCGTCACCACTACATAAAACTGTGGCGGAAACGAACTCAATGTGTCAATCAAATTGGGGCAAAACCATTTTTTTAGCAGAAATTATGAAATGGAGTAATTGTAACAGGCAGTAATTAATTAAAATGAATGCCGTGGGAAATTGAATTTCACGAGGATTTTGCAGAAAATCTGAATTAAAACCAAAAAGAAATTAAAGTAATAATTGAGCATTGTAATTTTAATCAATTGTCGAAATGTGAATACGGAGATTAGAGGTCACGTGTTAGAATCAAATGTGAACGACGAATGAAGACGAATGGATTTCTGAATTGACGGTTGATGACGCAATGCAAATCCAAGTATAAAAAAGGAAGAAAAAATAGAGACATAAAACAAAAGATATATATATATATATATATATATATATATATATATATATATTAGTCCTCGCGCGAAAGAGCAAGGCACAAAATGTTTTAAATAATAATAATAATAATAATAATAATAATAATAATAATAATAACAAAGACTTTCGCTGAGGAGGACTACTGTTGACCATTACCACTTATACAGTGCTTTTGAAAATTTCATCTCTATTTTTGTCGTTATGTACTGAATATTTGTTAATGAAACCTATATGAAATATGTTCTTTATTAAATTTTAAAAATTTTCTATTCTGAAAGAAGTTTTAAAAAATTTAAATCTAATAAAGTTATTTAAAAGTTTTTGTTTAAAAAAAATTCAAATTTTCTCATTATTCAGATATGTATGACAAAGAGTGAGTTGCAAAAAAGAGTCGTGAAGTGAGGAGAAATACAAACTGAAACAAAGAGAATATTTATACCTGTAATAATACAAAGAGGGGGTTGCAGAAAGTAATTGTGGCGTGAGAAGAAATACAAACTGAAATAGAGAGAAGGAGAGTTTTAAAATATAATCTTAAAAAGATAAGATACAAGTTAGAAAAGCATTTCATCCAGGGCATGAAAATTGTTCAACAAAACATTTTTACTATAGGCTTAAAAAAGGAAGGTACAAGATTCAATTCGAAATTTATTTATCTTCAAAGTGCACCTTTATAAATTTTACAAAGTAAGGTATAAAAATTTAATTTAAATTGAATCAAAAAATTACCTTGGATTTATTTTATGTAATGTACATTTTGTTGCAATTTAAAAACATTATCTTTCATCTAGCAATTAATGATATAGATATAAAATTTTCAATGATTTTTTTTAAAAAGTGCAACAGAATTTTAAAGCCTATAGTAAAAGCATTTTGTTTAACAATTTTCATAACTTGGACGAAATGCTTTTCTAACTTATATATATATATATATATATATATATACATATATATATATATATATATATATATATATATATAATCACGTTGACATACCGGTTCTCGCCAGATCATCAAAGTTAAGTAACGTTGATTTGTGCAAGTACCAGATGTGTGAATATTTATGAAGGTTAGGTGCTGTATGTACCTCGCCGAGTCGTAGAAATTCCAGGTTGGTATTTGGAGGTGCATTAATTAACTGGGAGAGATGCACCTCCAGTCTCCCTTAAGAAATGCATCTAGGAGAAGGAAACTCTGATGTAAAAACCTTCGGTCTTCTGTATACTCTGTTATGTAGCAATTATCTGCACCGACAAAGATTAGTAGTATTACCAAAATTTGTGGTTGGTTCTACACAAATCCTTCACCACCACTATAAAAAAACAACTGTGTCGATTTCCGAGCAACGTAGCTGTTATTGGGGCAGTTCACACATCAAAATCGAACGGAGAGTCCATCATATATATATATATATATATATATATATATATATATATATATATATATATATATATATATACTTAGTTATATATTTTGGAGTAAAAGATTCCAGCAGATCGTTCTATTATAAGAGAAAAATACCGTCTATCAGTATCGGCTGAAGAGAGCTTGATATGGATATCTAAAACGGCCCCCTATTATCAGATTTGAAACCGACGGTACCGATAAGTTATCTCATCTAAACTTTCTGTATATATATATATATATATATATATATATATATATATATATACATGAAAAAAGGTGTATATTCCAAATCTCAATATGTTGTTCATCTTACCGTTTATTTCTTTAAACCTATTAAAATGTGCAACTTTTAACAGCACGTGTTTCGTAGGGTAGCATCATTCACGTAATTTTTATGTCATTTTTTTTAAATCTATTCCGCCCTTACTCATCAGAAGAAAAGAAACGCATAAACTTAAAAAAAAAACAATATGGACATGATTACAAAATCCAAAAAGTTAAGCCTTCCTTCCCTTGCGTAACTAAAAGAAAACACACGTAGCTTAAAAAGAAAGCAATTGCAACTTTTCTTCCCCTCTGAAATCAACGAACCCATCTCATCATTGTACTTTACTTTGTGTTCTTTTGCGATTTTTCATTCTTTATATCTTTCATTCTTTTCATCTTTCTTTGGTTATTTTGGTTTGCATCATTCTGTTCTTTTTTGTGTGTTTTTTTTTCCATGCACTGTTATTTTTTTTCACATACGAGTCGCCACTTATCCAGGCCCAGAGGCCACTCGAGGTTAAGGGTTAAAGGATGTACAGTATAAGAATCATAGTAATCGTAATTAGTGGAGATTCGGTAAATTTGTGAACTTAAGTGGAATGACTCATCAAGAACTTGTTTACATTGGACTTGAAGACGGCCATATTGTAGTCAACTGGAAAGCAGGCAAACAGAAGAAACTTTCTTCATGGACTCTACGTTTAGGTTTAGACACAGATAAGGAGTAGGGGGAAATTATTGATAGTGTTTTCAGCTAGACGAGTGTTTCTCGTGTAAGTTTGGCGAGGGGAAACCATAGATTGGAGCTCGGACAAGCACTTGCCATGAAAATAACGATAAAGCAGAGACAGGCTCGCAACGTCTGCTTTGTGAGAAAGAGGTTACAGGGAAGAGAAAAGAGCATCCTCTACTAGGCAACGAAGTCTATTTTGAACTATAAGTTTTTCCTAGCAACTCCTGCCCAGATTTGGCAACTGTACTCTTTCATCTTCTCTTTGCTACCAGATCAGACTGTCGTATGATATCAGTTCCCGACTAGAGTCACAATAAATGATGTCATTTTTCTTCTTATTCCATTTGAAAAACTCAATCATGTCCGGGAAAGCCGAAAGTAACAATGACAAGTTCCTCTTAAAATACAATCAAATCAAACACCATGAAAAAATATTCAGAGATATAAAGAACTTGAAGATTAAACACTTGTACCAAAATGAACAGACCTGGTACTTAATAAACCGAAAAATGTTAATGTGCCGTAAAAAATAACCAAAACAAACCGAACACCCTGAATAAGTATTTGAAGATATAAAGAATTCGGTTATAAATAACTTGAAAAGAGTTGATATGCCGTAAAACAAAACAATCAAATTAAACACGGGGAATATATATTCGAAGATATAGCAACTCAAATTATAAATACTTTCCTTCTTCCAAAATTACTAAATTTAGATTAAATATCCTGAAAAAGGGTTGATATGCCGTAAAACAAAACAAACAAGCCAAACACGATAGATAAATATTTGAATATATAGCAAGTCGGATGATAAAACCTTTTTTCTTCCAAAATTACTGGATTCATATTAAAATACTCTGAAAAGAGTTGATATTCCGTAAAACAAAACAACTAAACCAAACATGATGGATAAATATTTGAATATATGGTAACTCGAATCATTTTTCCATGAATTAATGGATTCGACATTAAATAACATGAAACAGGGTTGATATGCCGTAAAGCAAAACACCCAGAACAATCTTTTGTTCAAAGACTATGCTTTGTTCCCATTGTCTTCCTTCCTCTTCTTCTCCTCTCTCTCTCTCTCTTTCTTTCTCTTTCTCTTTCTCTTTCTCTCTCTCTCTCTCTCTCTGCCGTATTGTTCTTGTACCTATTTCTTTTATATCATTTCGATCTGCTTCTTTCTGTCCTTTATTTTCCTTTTTCCACCTCAATTCGCTTTCTTATACTCTCGCTCTCTTAAATTGTTGATTTTCATTCTTTTTGGAGAAAATTCATTTTTGCATCATTCATTCCGACTTTAAAGGCAAATTCTTTCTGACTATTTTATATAAATACTTAATACGTAATCATCTATGAGTTTTGATCCGCGGGTCTTTTGATGCTAAACTCTCCCACTTTTTACAGGATGAAACAATAAAATTGCCCCTCCAGAAAAGACGGCATGATTCCATTTCCGTTTGATGAAAACTAGTTTTCTTTTTTTGTTGCAGACCATGTACTAGTTGGCCAGTTTTGTACAAATTCCAAGAGCGATAGGAGCCTTCTGTCATACTTGAAACTGACACAATGTTCAACGAGCGAGTTCGGAGATGCGCCGCTGTGCAACTCATGCTTTCTACCGATCAAAGCTATGACAAAAGGACCTTTCCTTCACCCTCAATATGCATCGCAATATTACCACGAATAACAGAGACAAGCGCGGGGAGATGAAAACAAAGTTTCCAGGAACGATTATGGTCTCATCATGCCACCTCACATCTTCAAAGCCAGCTTGAAAATCAACACCACCGTGTACCTGGAAGTGCTGAAGAGTGTGCTAATACCTTGGTGCAATCAGGTGGCCGCTAGCTAACCCTGGGTGTGGCAGCAGGACACTGCGTCAGCCGAAAGAGACCCATGTTTTGCTTCAGAAGGAGTGCTACGATTTTGTACTATTGTCTCACTGACCCCCCCCTGGACGGGACCCGCTGGACTACTTCGTTTGGCAATATGTCGAGAACATCACCAACATGACTTCCCACAACATCGAAGCCAGCCAGATCGCCGCCATCCGCCGAGTATTCGCTGAGATCCCGCCGGCGCTTGTGGAAAACGCATGCTCCTAGTTTCGAACGCGTATCGAGGCGGTTATTGAGGCTGAAGTCGGCTACACTGAATAGATGCCAGGTCTACTGCATAATAAAGTTGCCTGAATTTATTTTTTTCAATAAAAGATTTAAAATAAAGGTGTAGTATTGTTTTCTTTAGGGCGACAAATTTATCGTTCCAATCTGTATAGAGTCGTAATTATATCCGGCACTCAATGCCGGTTTTGTTGTTGGCATTCTTATCTGATAGAAAATCTCTGATAAAGTCAAACAACATCCTTTAGCGATTAAATCACACATGCACATGTTTGTGTCAGTTACTATGGTAACTTTCTCGTTTACTGACGTAAAATATTCGGATTAGTATTGGTCTCTGCATTATTCTTAGACGTAAGAGTATAACACCCAAGAAAGTCAAAGGATGGAGTACTGTTGCCACATCTGGACAGAAGGTGCTAAAAGCGTTTATGTTGCGTTTGACAGAGTTCAAAATACACTTCCTAGCAGTGCCCTTTTATCTTGTCTGCAACCTCTCTCCCACAGGATTTATCGTGATTTTAATGGCAAGTTCTAGCCTGAGCTCCAATCTATGGTCCCTCTTGCTAAACTTTCACGAACAAATACTCGTCTTTCTAAAACCACTATCAATAATTTTCCCAACTATTTATCTTTGTTTTTACCTAAACGTAGATTCCATGAACGAAGTTTTTTTTTTATTAGAACTGCACATCTGTAGAACTCTCTTCCGTTTGCCTGCTTTACAGCTGACTACAATTTGGTAGTCTTCAAGTCCAACGTAAACAAATTCTTGATGAGCCGTCCCCTGGAGTAATCCAATTTACAAAATTTCCACTTCTAACGATACTGTCCCATTGATTACCGTACACTCATTAACCCTTATCCTCGAGTGGCTTCCGCGCTTTGATAAGTGGTGACTTCTTTGTAAAAATAAGATTTTATATACTATACATGCACTGATAAAAATCTGTAGATCTTGTTCGCTTGCTTGTGTAACGATGTACACTCGTTTACATATGGTACCCATACGTTGTATGCAGTTTATATCGCAATGAAGACCCAAAATGAAGACAAAAAATAGTTCTTACTTTTTCGTGTAACAATGACATTTATTTCCGGTTACTTTCCCGAATAAATCGTGATCGTTCTTCTATTCTCTTTCCCCTAGGACGTGATTTCGAACGTGCTCTAGAACGTGCTCTCGAACGTAATCGTCGATTTGTGCACACGCTCTTTTTACACTTATTGTTCCTGATTGCTGAGCTCAAAAAATGATGATAGTTGTGGCAGATAAGAAATAAAAGTCCATTGTAAGTGTAATACTTGTGCAGTTATTTTAATGCATTTCTTATTAAAATACTCCCATTTAAATTGGTTATTGTTAAAAATTACGAGAGGCGTTCATAAAGTAAAGCCTCCTATTTCTTATCCACCCGAATGGATAAAAAATAATTGCAAATTACATTGTAATGATGACTGGCCTTATGCATTCATGACTTAAAATTCCGTTGTAGATATTGACGGTGTGAGACTCTAAGAAAGCGGTCCATGTCATGGGCGTGCTTCAAAAGCAGAGACGCGGCATTGGATTCCTTAAAACAGAAATATTGAACCAACCAAAATCCAATCTGCTCAATATTCATTAATCCGATACAATTGATGTTACCAAAGTTAGGAGATGACTTCGTCGATTTCAGGGTTGCAACAGAGATGTGTTTATTTACTATGCCTCCCCACGGGACAGAGTTAGACACCAGGGTCGTTTTTTAACGTGGAGAAAAGGTACAAAAATAAAAATTGTCTGAGTCGTGAAGGATTTCTCCTTCACCGAAAAAGAACAAGAAAATGAAGTGCAGCATCTGAAGAACAGATGGTATTTATTTGCTCCCCCACCGAACAAATTAGGCACAAGGCCAATTTTTAATGTGAGGAGTTAAGGGAGGGGGAAGGGAAAAAGGGGACCATCTCCTGAGAGGTGGGAAATGGGAGCTGGTTAAAGGTCAGGTATGTGGGGTTTCCCCCACATCTGGTATTTGCTTGCAGTATCTGCCGGAACAGATGGTATTTATTTGCTCCCCCACCGAGCAAATTAGGCACAAGGCAAATTTTTAATGTGAGGAGTGGTTAAAGGTCAGGCATGTGGGGTTGCCCCCACATCTGGTCTTTGCTAGTCATAGCTGGTCTTTGCTAGTCATAGCTTGTAGCATCTGCCGGAACAGATGGTGTTTATTTGCTCCCCCACCGAGCAAATTAGGCACAAGGCCGATTTTTAATGTGAGGAGTGAAGGGAGGGGGAAGGGAAAAAGGGGACCAGCTCCCGAGAGGTGGGAAATGGGAGCTGGTTAATGGTCAGGCATGTGGGGTTGCCCCCACATCTGGTCTTTGCTAGTCATAGCTAGTCATAGCTTGCAGTATCTGCCGGTACAGATGGTATTTATTTGCTCCCCCACCGAGCAAATTAGGCACAAGGCCAATTTTTAATGTGAGGAGTGAAGGGAGGGGGAAGGGAAAAGGGGACCAGCTCCCGAGAGGTGGGAAATGGGAGCTGGTTAAAGGTCAGGCATGTAGGGTTGCCCCCACATCTGGTCTTTGCTAGTCATAGCTAGTCATAGCTTGCAGTATCTGCCGGAACAGATGGTATTTATTTGCTCCCCCACCGAGCAAATTAGGCACAAGGCCGATTTTTAATGTGAGGAGTGAAGGGAGGGGGAAGGGAAAAAGGGGACCAGCTCCCGAGAGGTGGGAAATTGGAGCTGGTTAAAGGTCAGGCATGTGGGGTTGCCCCCACATCTGGTCTTTGCTAGTCATAGCTGGTCTTTGCTAGTCATAGCTTGTAGCATCTGCCGGAACAGATGGTATTTATTTGCTCCCCCACCGAGCAAATTAGGCACAAGGCCGATTTTTAATGTGAGGAGTGAAGGGAGGGGGAAGGGAAAAGGGGACCAGCTCCCGAGAGGTGGGAAATGGGAGCTGGTTAAAGGTCAGGCATGTGGGGTTGCCCCCACATCTGGTCTTTGCTAGTCATAGCTAGTCATAGCTTGCAGTATCTGCCGGAACAGATGGTATTTATTTGCTCCCCCACTGAGCAAATTAGGCACAAGGCCGTTTTTAATGTGAGGTAAAAACCAGCTCCCCTAAAAGGGGTCACTCTGGTTACCAAAAATAATAATTGTCCCAGTATAGAGGGTTTCCCCTCCATTGACTGGTAAAAATTATCTTAAGTGCAGTATCTGCCGGAACAGATGGTGTTTATTTGCTCCCCCACTGAGCAAATTAGGCACAAGGCCGTTTTAAATGTGAGGTAAAAACCAGCTCCCCTAAAAGTAGGCAAAAAGGGGGCACTCTGGTTACCAAAAATAATAATTGTCCCAGTATAGAGGGTCTCCCCTCCATTGACCGGTACAAATCATCCCAAGTGCAGCATCTGCCGGAACAGATGGTATTTATTTGCTCCCCCACTGAGCAAATTAGGCACGAGGCCGTTTTTAATGTGAGGTTAAAACCAGCTCCCCTAAAAGTAGGCAAAAAGGGGGCACTCTGGTTACCAAAAATAATAATTGTCCCAGTATAGAGGGTTTCCCCTCCATTGACTGGTACAAATTTACTTAAGTGCAGCATCTGCCGGAACAGATGGTGTTTATTTGCTCCCCCACTGAGCAAATTAGGCACAAGGCCGTTTTTAATGTGAGGTAAAAACCAGCTCCCCTAAAAGTAGGCAAAAAGGGGGCACTCTGGTTACCAAAAATAATAATTGTCCCAGTATAGAGGGTTTCCCCTCCATTGACTGGTACAAATTATCTTAAGTGCAGTATCTGCCGGAACAGATGGTGTTTATTTGCTCCCCCACTGAGCAAATTAGGCACAAGGCCGTTTTAAATGTGAGGTAAAAACCAGCTCCCCTAAAAGTTGGCAAAAAGGGGGCACTCTGGTTACCAAAAATAATAATTGTCCCAGTATAGAGGGTCCCCCCTCCATTGACCGGTACAAATCATCCCAAGTGCAGCATCTGCCGGAACAGATGGTATTTATTTTCTCCCCCACTGAGCAAATTAGGCACAAGGCCGTTTTTAATGTGAGGTAAAAACCAGCTCCCCTAAAAGTAGGCAAAAAGGGGGCACTCTGGTTACCAAAAATAATAATTGTCCCAGTATAGAGGGTTTCCCCACCATTGACTGGTACAAATTATCTTAAGTGCAGCATCTGCCGGAACAGATGGTGTTTATTTGCTCCCCCACTGAGCAAATTAGGCACAAGGCCGTTTTTAATGTGAGGTAAAAACCAGCTCCCCTAAAAGTAGGCAAAAAGGGGGCACTCTGGTTACCAAAAATAATAATTGTCCCAGTATAGAGGGTTTCCCCTCCATTGACTGGTACAAATTATCTTAAGTGCAGTATCTGCCGGAACAGATGGTGTTTATTTGCTCCCCCACTGAGCAAATTAGGCACAAGGCCGTTTTTAATGTGAGGTTAAAACCAGCTCCCCTTAAAGTAGGCAAAAAGGGGGCACTCTGGTTACCAAAAATAATAATTGTCCCAGTATAGAGGGCTTCCCCTCCATTGACCGGCACAAACTATCTCAAGTGCAGCATCTGCCGGAACAGATGGTATTTATTTGCTCCCCCACCGAGCAAATTAGGCACAAGGCCAATTTTTAATGTGAGGAGTGAAGGGAGGGGGAAGGGAAAAAGGGGACCAGCTCCCGAGAGGTGGGAAATGGGAGCTGGTTAAAGGTCAGGCATGTGGGGTTGCCCCCACATCTGGTCTTTGCTAGTCATAGCTAGTCATAGCTAGTCATAGCTTGCAGTATCTGCCGGAACAGATGGTATTTATTTGCTCCCCCACCGAGCAAATTAGGCACAAGGCCGATTTTTAATGTGAGGAGTGAAGGAAGGGGGAAGGAAAAAAGGGGACCAGCTCCCGAGAGGTGGGAAATGGGAGCTGGTTAATGGTCAGGCATGTGGGGTTACCCCCACATCTGGTCTTTGCTAGTCATAGCTAGTCATAGCCTGCAGTATCTGCCGGAACAGATACTACACTTTGATCTTGACCAAAAGGTGACAAAGCGAGATCCTGATTTTTACGACCGAGGCATCAAAAGAGGTTTGTGATAGTGCATTCTGATTGGTAGTAGCATTGTAAAAAAAATACATTTTTGAGCACAAAAAGTCGCTAGTTTTAATGGTACCACTCCTGTCCTCATAGTCCTTCAACATTTTAGTTTTTAAGTAAAAGAAAAGATGATTTAGTTTGGTAATGGCCCTCGTATTGCGGATCCAAAGACAAAGTTTGATATACGTTGGAAAAAAATTCAATCAAATAGAATGTTTATGTATCTTGAAGAGAAAATGTAACAGAATGCATTGACGTGTCAACATTCTGTCATATTTTTGGAAAATAAAAAGAGAAAGAAATAAGGAATCAAAACGCCAAACGTACGAAGCGCTAACAAAGAAACAGCAGTAATCCAGATCTTTTTCAGAAACTTGCCATATTTAATAAAAAATAAAACGTAGCAGAAAAAAAACTCAGATCTAAAAAAGAATAGACCATCCCCTCTCTCTCTCTCTCTCTCCCCTCTCTCTCTCTCCTCTCTCTCTCTCTCCCGAAACACTATGACACCATGTTGTTTCTGCTTACGCAGTTTGAGGTGACATTCGAGTGTATACTTGCTAACCTCATAAAACCATTTTCCTATGTGCTTTAAGACGACATTCTTCTTCTCATCGGATGAATAATTTACAAACGTACTTCTTGACTATAAAAATTTGAAATTAAAAAAAAAAAAAAAAAAACATTTATGTAAAAAGACTCCAGGCCAATGCATATAAAGTAGATGTATTTACCTTTTCGGAGTGACAAATGATTTTACAAGAAAATAACTGGCGAAAATGCATAACTATTAAAAGGGCGTTGAACGTAATATATATATATATATATATATATATATATATATATATATATATATATATATATATATATATGTGTGTATATCATCGGTGCCCACTCGTAACTCGTATTGGAGTATTGGGTCCTGTCGCTTGTCACCAGTCTCCTATCTTTGGGATTGTGTGTGACATGGCTGTTGAGTCCGTGAGCAGTTTTCGCAGGGTGGCGTAGTGGGGTAGTGGGAGGGGGGGAAGCGGTCGTTCTCGTCACTCCTTTTTTCCTTTCTTCCTAGCCTCTTCAATTTCTCTGCTTCTTTTCTCAAAATCCACGGTGCTATCATGTGCTACAACTCTAGGTGTATCAGAAATTTCGTGAAAAATAGTGAATAATTCGACCCCCTGTCTTTCCAAGCTTATAACTCCTCGAAAAATGTAACTCAAGCCCTATTTTATTTTTCAATTAAAGGAGCAAGGAGCAAGGTTTCATAAAAAAACCAACGTGTTTTTTTTTTTTTAAGTTTTAAACTTCGGACTTTACAGGTAAATTTCTTAAAAACAGTTCTTTTTTTTTGTTTTAAGTTTGAATATATTATTTATTTATCTTTTCTCTTCAATTTGTGATATATAAAACTTTGGTACATAAATTAATTATTTACTTTTTAATAGACATTTCAAAATGGGAGGCGTGAATTATTCGACCCCCTGTCTTTCCTTATAACTCATCGAAAAATGTAATTCAAGCCCAATTTTTTTTTTAAATTAAAGGAGCAAGGACCAAGGTTCTATTAAAAAAATAAAGAAGAAAAAACAAATAACGTGGTTTAAAAAAAAGTTTTAAACTTCAAACTTTACAGATAAAATTCTAAAAAAACACTACGTTGTTTTTGTTTTAAATTTGAATATATTATTTTTTTACCTTTTTTCTTCAATTTGTGAGTAAATTAATTATTTACTTTTCGGTGAGTAAATTAATTATTAATTTTTAATAGAAACTTGAAAATAGGGGGCGTGAATTTAAAGATAAGGTTTGTCTAAAATATTATATTCAGTTTATTGGAAAGACCATAAAATTTCACATTGGCCCACTAAATATCGTATAAATAAAGTCAATAGAAAAATTTGGATAGATTTTTAAATTTAAAAATTGAAAAATATTGAGTTCGGAAAATTCATTACTGTTTTAAAAAATATATTTCTATTACTTTTAAAACAATTTTAATAGTTTATTTTGGAAGTATAATCCATAAAGAAAATAAATAACCCACTTTTAACAGAGAAATTACGAGATTTTTATATTGTATTCGCAGTTTCGTGTTAGGGGTGTCAAAAATTCTCACAAAAATTCTGATGCACCGACTGCAACTCTCCACATCTTTCTGTCCCTGGCAAATTCTTCCCACGTGGACGGGACGATATTTGTCAGAGGCAAGATGCGCGTGAATTGATCTTTGTAGCGCATTTTGGGGCTCCCCGCGGCCTCATACCCTGGGCCACCTCCCCGTACAGCATTTTCTTGGGGAGCCTTGAATTATCCATCTTGTGGGCATGTCCAACCCAGCGGTCACGGATGCCCGTTCCAGGACTTCAACGTTAATGGTGGGGCTCTCCCAGTGAATTTGCAAAATCTGCCCCAGTTTGGTTTGCTGGAAGCGTTCCAAATTTTTTATATCGCTTCTATACAGTGTCCATGTCTCATATGCGGACGGAAGCGTGCAGGGGACTGCTTCCCGAAACACAATTATTTTAGTAGTCATCCTTAGCGCGTGATTGTTGAAAACGTTGTAGCTGAGTCGACCAAAGTCGGAATCGGTTTCCCTGATCCTGTTCTCCACGTTCTTCTTGCATGTGGGAGCAGATGTTAGGATGCTCCCAAAGTAGGGGAACTGGTCCACGTTTTCCAGTGTTTGGTCGGTTGTTGTGGTGGTAAAGTTTGGAAGTATCAGTCCTAGTGGATGTTGGACAAGGGTTAGACTGCATACTAAAGCGTTCATACGCAGAGTTATATGCATCTGCTAATGACTGCAGTTCCTCTGCCATCTGACCTGTGGTGGAACTGCGGTCAGCATACTGCCGTTCTTGCACTGCACACAAGTTTGTCTTCGTTCTGGCACGGAGTCGAGCGAGATTGAAAACGTGTCCATCCATAGGGAATCATACGTCAATCGAGGATGTTTCTGGGTAGGGGGTTATCTCATTGAGTATTGCTACCATGTAGAGCGAAAAGCACGTGGGAACCAGAACACAACTCTGCTTAAGGCTGCCGTTGATGGAGAAGGGGCCTGATAGAGAGTTCCGATGGAAGGCTCTCCCGATCATTCCATTATGGCGGGCACGCAGCAGTTTGACAAAGTCTGGTGGACAATCATAATTTGTGAAGAAAGCTCACATGGCATATCGTGGAACTTTGTGAAAGGCCTTTTTCAGACCCCAGAAAATGAACATGATGGTCTGTTGTTCACGGTTCTTCTCTTGTAGCTGTCGCATACAGAAGACCATATCTATTGTCCCGCAGGTGGGTCGAAAACTGCAATGGGACACTGGTAGGACGTCTTCTGCGATGATAAGGAGGCGGTCAAGCAGAATCCGGGTGAAAATTTCATTAGTGATGCTTAGTAATAATATTCTCCCATCTCTGAATATTTTGTCTACAGACCAAAAACTTGATATATAGGGTATTTGGACTTCGGAAACACTTTAGATTTGTTTTTTAGCCTGTAGAAATAGCTGCTAAAGAGTCAAAATTGAAAGAAAAATCAGTTGACCGTTTCACAAACTAACTTTTGCGCATGCGTACATATACATTTTTAACTTGAACTAGCTTAATTTTTAGCCTTTTTTCATTTATCTGCCGTTCAAACGGTAAACACGGAAGTTGAAGTGCAAATTAATGATTAAGGCTAGAGCACGAAATGTTTTGGTATCGATTCTAGCTGATGGTGTAGAAATCATTTTTGAAACTTTTGAAATCATAGTTTGGGTACAATGTAATAATTAATAGAAATCTTTCTCCATAATGATAAATACGAAATGAATTAAAATATCTTATTTTAGCGTCTTTTCGATCGGGCAACACCGGGCGCCTTGCTCTGTGTAATATAATTTTTTAAAAGCTTTTTATTTTTATCTTCAATCAATGATATATCTCGTGTTTAAGTATTTTGAATATTTCACGAATAAAAGAATAAGATGCCATTCTTAACAAACGCGGGATAATCGTGTAACATAGCGCGGACAGCTATATAGAAATGCAAAGGAAATGATGTCACCAATAAAGAAAAACAACGATCAAAAAGAGAAATAGAACGATCACATAAGCGACGTGGGACACGGAACGAGATAACGTTCGAGATCACGTGGGTCTCATCATGGCCGTAACAGTGAAGAAACAAATGTCGTTGTTATAAATAAAAAAGCGAATTGGAGTTATTTTCTTATTTTTGGTCTTATTTGCAACGAAAACTGAGATTACAACTTGTTTGTTCCCAGACAACGTTTTAGCAGGGAGTGTTCATAATTCAAAAAATGAAAGCATCTGAGATTGGGTAATAAAGTAAGGTTAAAAAAAAAACATACAATACTCATTTTTATAAAGATTGCTCCAGACAAGGTATGTAGCCACGTGTTGTAAGTATTGAAAAATACGACTTCAAGGTTAAATACCAGCCAAATGAAAAATGTTAGTTAAATAGATTCCCGGCCAGAAAAGAGCAATTCTTCCCCCTTTGTCGGAAGCATCGCTCATGGAATATGAGGATTAAAGGATAAAATAAAGGAAGCTAAATTACAAGGCTGTAGAAATAAACGCAAGTGAGATTTTCTAATCTCATGAATTTTTCCATAATTAAAAAAAAAGAAACAGAAAGTATAGTAAAAAAGTTACAAGATATTCGAGGTTCAAAGAAAATAGCAGGAAAAGTGTAAAAAACAAAACAAACAAAAAAACAGGAAAAGACAAAATTACTTTTTTTTTCATGTGAGAGGAAAGACGAAACGAAACGAAACGAAAAGCACAAAATATTTATGGAGGCTCAAAAAAAATAAAATAAAGAGTAAAAAAAGTATTAAATTGATATTCAACGTTTGTCCTCTGACTTCCGCTGTCTACTCGACTGGAATGTTTATGCTTGCCGCGAATAACTCAGAAAAGATAAAAGAGAAAATAAAGCAACACCTACATTTATTCATATCCGCCGATGCGAAGCCTGCGGTTGCTTTGCTAATGATATTGCTGACCGATGTCCAGTTCTTTACAAAACTTACATAAAAAAACATTTCTTCTATGCTTAGTCAACGTGCTTATATTGACTTGTAATGAAGAAGGAGTACTGTTTCCACATCTGGGCAGGAACTGGTAGAAACACTTATCCTGCCTTGACAGAGTTCAAAATAGACTTCGTAGGCTAGTAAGGGATGCCTTTCTCTCTTCCCTGCAACCTCTTTCCCAAAGAAGAGACGTTGCGGACCCGTCTCTGCTTTATCGTTATTTTCGTGGAAAATGCTTGTCTGAGCTCCAATCTGTGGTCCCTCTCTCCAAACGTTCACGAAAGCTCTCGTCTAACTAAAACCACTATCAATAATTTTCCCCATTCTTTATCTGTGCCTAAATCTAAACGCAGATTCCATGAACAAGGTTTCTTTCTTAGAACGGCACACCTGTGGAACTCTCTACCGTTTGACTGCTTTCCAGCTAACTATAATATGGTTGTTTTCAAGTCCGACGTGAACAAATTCTTAATCAGCCATTCCCTTAAGTAATCTAATTTACCAAATTCTCACTACTAACGATTACTACATGTTTCCCCAACCACTGTGCACTCTTTAAGCCGTATCCTTGAGTGGCTTCCGAGCCTTGATAAGTGGTGATACCTATATAAAAAAGAAAAAAGTTATTAAGGAAAACAAAAAATAAAGAAAAACATTTCAAGGTGCACCTACATGCCACGGCATCAAAATGTTTGATTCCAAAAATCACAAAAATGACTAACTAGTTTTGTATTTATTTAAGAAAATCAAATTTTCCGATTTTAAGCGATTTAAATTTTTGCATTAATTTGCATGCAACGTTTATGTAATTGAATTAATTTTGGTAGAATTTAAAACATTGCGCCCACTATTTAGTCCCATTCAGTTGATCGTAAAATTTGAATTTTCTAAAAAAAAATTTTTTTTTTAACTACTTGATAAAATGATGTGATTTTTTAAATATACCATCTTTGTTCTGTGACGAGTAATACACCATAATTACGCCTCTGTATTATCTTTAGTTTACATTTTCATTATAAGTGCAAGGCTAAATAAGCACCGAAAACGGAAGACAGATTGTCTGTCTGTCTGTCTGTCTGTCTGTTTGTTTGATTATCTGTTTCCGGGAAGATTTCAGAAACGACACTATAAAAAAACTATTTTCAGGATCAGCGGGAAACAAATTTGTGAAAGGAAGATTAATTATGGTTAACTCAACAATTTTATAGGGTATTTAGACTTCGAAGTCCACATAAGCCAAATAATTCAAATTATAAATCGTTCTCGCGAATCACGACTTTTTATTTATGTAAAATTTGCGGAGCACGGTGACAAAACGAAAGGATGGTGTGATAAACGGAAGAAGGAATAGAGGGAAAGAGTAGGTTGTGCGTTTACAGAATAAAGTGTTTTGTACTGATCGCTTATCACTTATTTAGGCTCATAGTTCATCCGATGATAAGGTTGGAAGATATTTTCTAGCTAGATGCGACATGCAACAAAAAGGTTAGGATAATTAAGCGACACAAGATTATTAAAGGGGGATCCATTATCCAAGAAAAGGCACTTTTACAGAATTCGGGCGATCGCCATGTTCTTTAGTGCATTTCACTAAACTGTTGCCAGGTGGCACTTTTCGGCCAATGAACAGGATACAATAACTTTAATATTGCTTTAATTCGGAAAAAAATGTTTCATTTAAATTATTAATTTGTTGTTGACCTTCAATATGTCTTTAATTCGAAAAATATTCCTTTAATATTATTTATTTGTTTGAAAAAAAAAACACTGTATATTTTATAAAAAGCTAATGTTCTTTAATTACCAAATTGTTTTATTAAAATTATATTTTCTTACACAGGCTTTTAATTAAATGTTTCTACAATTATATGTTGATACATTTTTATACAATAAATGTTTTCGTTTTCAAGTATTTTTGCGTCCGAAAAAAACTCTTGTTATTTATTTTAGTAAAGAGAAATTGGTGTTATCTCCCCAAATAATGACGCTTGCCCGGATAATGCAGATGTGCCCAAGTAAGCAGCTTAACAATGACTTCTTTGCTTCAGATTTTAAGACGATCACGTTGTAATTGGTTGTGGAGCAGTCTCGATGTATTCTGTACCATAGATAAAATTGCATTATTCCTCATCGTACGTTTTTCTCTGCTCGGGCCATCTTTTCACTTGTTACTTCAGATTGTGTTGTATACGTCTGTACTATTTGCTTTCTTATGTTTTCTATTGGTGTTTTGCTCTTCGTTACATTGGAGTAAAAGAAATTGGGATAGTTTGGGAATGGAGGTTTATTGAGAGAAACGTATAAATGATTAAAATTACCATTTACAGTTGATTATATAAGAGAAAGAGATAAATTTTACCTAAACTACCTAACTAACAAACTAATGATAGATAGATAGATAGATAGACAAAAATGTCGATAGAAATCGGCAGGATTTAAATACAATTTTGGTGTACTCCAGGTTTTGGGATAATACAGGCAAAAAATAAAATTTCGTCTAACTCATGATTTAAAATTTATGTTAGCGTTATCCAGGATTTCAAATATACTTTAAGTGTAACCTAAGTTTTAAAATACCATTTTTCTGTAACCCAGTTATTTAAAATACGGCTTTGGTGTAATTAACGTTATAACGTATAATTTTGTTGTACCCCAGGTTTGGAAACATAGTTTTGCTGTAACCTTGCTTTTAAAATATAACTTTGGTGTAACACAGTTTTAAAACATATTTTTGTATCCTATGCTTTAAAATATAACTTTGGTGTAACACATGTTTTAAATTTTAATTTTTTGTGCCCTAGATTTTGAAATATAATATTAGTGTAACACTGGTTTTAAAATATATTTTTTCTACCCTAAGTTTTATAATATAATTCTGTTGTACCCTAGGTTATAGAATATAAATTTTTATATACTAAGTTTTAAAATATAACTTTGTTCTGTCCCAGGTTTAAAAATATAATATTTTGTACCTTAATTTTTAAAATATAGTTTTAGTGTAACACAGGTCTTAAAACATAATTTTGGAATAAAGTAGGTTTTTAAATCTAACTTTGGTGTGACACATGTTTCAAAATATAAGTTGGATGTAACACATATTTTACAATATAATTTTAGTATAACCATTGCTATAAAATTCAATTCCGATGCACCTCCTGTCTCAAAATATAATGTTGATGTAACAACACAGATTGTTCACGAACCTACCCGAGTGCCTGACACTGATGGTCAATATGCAAGTCTCATAGACCTTTTTTTCACAAATAGTCTTGAGCTATATTCGTCTTCCGTTCTGTCCTCATAAGGATCTTCAGACCATTCAGTTGTCTCCGTTAAGATAGAAGCAAAATGTAATAAGTCCTCCGACATACCTCTTCATCGTACAGTATATCGATACTCTATGGCTGTCTGTGATAGCTTTCCTACATTTATATTAGATCTACCTCTTCGATCCCTGTTTAAAAATAATACCTCTTCCATAGTATCAGACCTGACTGAATGGTTAATTGTAGGTATAGACAGATTCATACCCTCCAAAACATTTCACCGAAAACCTAACAGCCAGCCGTGGTTCTTTCCAGAATGTGCTGCTGCCATTGCGCACAGAAATCACTATTTCTATCGCTTCCCACGTAATAGATGCACTAAGAGTAAAGCCGCTTTTAGGACTGCCAGCAACAACTGTAAAAGTGTAATAAAGAACGCGAGGGTTGTCTGCTCAGTCCGTCAACTCTAAAGTAGCTGAGCAGTGGCTTGGTTTCACTAATTTTGGCAAATAACAAACAGGGTCCTGAATGGAAGTGTGTGCTCTATCCCAACCATCATTAATGAACCTGAAGTAATCTTGTCAGCGTCGGACAAAGCCAAACTCTTTGCCAAAATCTTTGCAGCTAATTCTATCTTATAGGATCAGGGCCACTCTTCCGTATTTCCTCCTGTGTCTGAAAACACGCTATTCGACATAAAAATATCTGCCCGTGATGTTGCCAAGCTAATCAAAAACGTCGATTCCAGTAAGGCAACTGGACCTGACGGCATTCTTATTATAGGGTTCAAAAGCTTCAACCAGAACTAGCCCCCATCCTTACAAAGCTATTTAAGCATTGTCTTAAGGAGAATTGCTTCCCAACGCCCTGGAAAATCTCATCAGTATGCCCCGTATTTAAAAATTCAGGTAATCACTCATCTCCCTCTCAATACAGACAATCAGTCTCAATACAGACAATCATGAGTAAGTTGCTAGAATCTGTCTTAAATACAGAAGTAGTCAACCACCTTAGCAAAAATAACCTCCTCAGTGACATGCAATATGGTTTCCGTTCTGCTAACTCTACAGCTGATGTGTTTATAGTTATATCTCATAGAATTAGCAAATTCCCGATGGAGGCTTCCTTTCTAAGGCAATTGCCCTTGGTGTATCAAAGGCTTTTGATAGAGTGTCGGCAAGGGAGGCGTTACACGAGTCTGCCTCTGCTTTATCGTTATTTTCATGGCAAGTGCTCGTCTGAGCACCAATCTATGGTTCCTCCTGGCCTGACTTTCACGAAAAACACTCTTCTATCTGAAACAACTATCAATAATTTCCGCCTGTCTTTATCTGTGCTTAACCCTAAAAGTAGACTCCTTGAATAAGGTTTCCTTCTTAGAACTGCCCGCCTTTGGAACTCTGTTTCGTGTTTCTGCTTTCCAGCTGACTAAAACAAACATATATTTTAAAATATAATTAATAACCCATGTTATAACTGTTTGGTGTAACTAAAGTTTTAAAATAGGTTTTGATGTAACTAGATTTTAAAATTCAATCTTGGCGTAACACAGATTTTAAAATATGAGTTTTGTTTAACACAGATTTTAAAATATGAGTTTTGTTTAACACAGGTTTTAAAATATGAGTTTTGTTTAACACAGATTTTAAAATATGAGTTTTGTTTAACACAGATTTTAAAATATGAGTTTTGTTTAACACAGATTTTAAAATATGAGTTTTGTTTCACACAGATTTTAAAATATGAGTTTTGTTTAACACAGATTTTAAAATATGAGTTCTGTTTAACACAGATCTAAAAATATGAGGTTTGTTTAACACAGATTTTAAAATATGAGTTTTGTTTCACACAGATTTTAAAATATGAGTTTTGTTTAACACAGGTTTTAAAATATGAGTTCTGTTTAACACAGATCTAAAAATATGAGTTTTGTTTCACACAGATTTTAAAATATGAGTTTTGTTTCACACAGATTTTAAAATATGAGTTTTGTTTAACACAGGTTTTAAAATATGAGTTTTGTTTCACACAGATCTAAAAATATGAGGTTTGTTTAACACAGATTTTAAAATATGAGTTTTGTTAAACACAGGTTTTAAAATATAATTTTGGTGTAACCGACGCGTTTAAATATAATTTTGATGTAAACCATGACTTAAAATATAATCTAAGGGTAGCTTAGGTGTTAAAATATATTTGATGTAAATAATATTTAAATAATTCAATATTTGTATAACATAGTTTTTCAAATACAATATTATTGCGATACAGGTTTCATAATATATATTCCTTGGTCGTCATTTTAATTCTATTGTGTTTCTCATTGGTTATCTCCGTTTGTCTTAATCTTTCTTGCAACTCAACAATAAAATAAACTCAAGCAAAATATGTTTATAATCGACGACACAATTTATAATATTGATGTTTCCGTCTATTTTTTTTCTTCTTTAAATTAATTTTATTTCATTTTCTTTCGTATTTTATTCTTCATTAATATTTGCAATTCGGAATTCTATCCATAAAATTTTAGCACAGTAAATCTCACTAAAAATATCGTTTAATCAAATGCCGCGCATCTCGTCATTCTCGCCGCATTGACATTTTCCCATCGGAGAAATTATAATCCGTTAAATCTGTAACAACTTTGCCGTTCAAAATTTGATTTGCATTTCTTTATCTCGGAATCTTATTTCAAAGAACTCGTGAACGAGGAGGTCCGCGGATTTCTATGGATATCGGATCTTGTCTTTAAAATATTCCTCGTAAATATTGCTACACGAATGAAACGATTGAAAATGACCTGAAAAGGGCAAGGTTCGATTTCGGTTTCGCACATGCGTATTACAAAGCCTTTTTTTTTTACCTTATAACTGTATACCATATTTGTTGCGTGTTATTGTTTTTCCCATGTGAAAAACCTAATCTGTTGCGTTTTCCAGAAAAATATCAGCTTCATCAAAACATATTTGTCGATAAAATATATTTCTAATTCCGTTGAATTCCACCGGTTCTGCTAGAAAGAATTATTATCGGCTCACAAGGAGCTTTCACACAGGTCGTAAAGGATCTTCCCTTCAGAACAGCCTGTGGTTTTTTCTGGAAGCTGAGTGACAAAAAGTCTCCCCAGTTTTCCAGCGTTCTTCACCTCTTCTGATAATATTTGCAAGTGAATTTGCATTATCGCAACAGTCGCTTACCATCGATTTCTCGCTAGCAGCCGCCATTGGTCTACACTGGAATTTGAGTAGAAAAAGGCGTCCCCAGTGTCCAGGTTCCCTTCGTAGTTATCTATCGGAGGTCTAGTCAGTGCTCTCTACTCGGTCTTTCCATCCTGCTTGAACCTTCTCGGCTATTTGGCATCATTATTCGGTGATTAGGTAATAGAAGAGGATGGGGGAGGGAACGGGGATAGAGAACTTATAGATGTGTATCTTCAATGCTCTTGGTTCAATGCAATTCTTCTTCATGTTTTTTTCTCTGCAGAACTTCGTCTGGTCCGCGCGTGTGTCTCATGTGTATAATTTCCGCATTCAAGCGTCTTCCTTAATCGTTGAGCTGGTTTCATTATTGTTATTCGTTGTATATTTCCAGTCATTCCTCTGATTCCAATTTCTCCCATTATTTTGTCAAAGTTTTTCGGAATTCTTCCTAGTACTCCTATTATTATAGGTAGCATCTTGATTTTACTTATTTTTATCACGTTTCCTCTGGTGCTATCCGATCAGGCTGTCTGAAGATAATGGTTTTCTGACCTAAAATGCAATAAAGACCGATGTTATTCTTATTTATCATTGTTTCTCACTATTTCTTATTGTATCTTTTCCAATTGCAAAATTCAATCATGTTCTGAAAAGCCAGAATCAAAAACAATTAATTTTCTTCTGCAGAACTTAACTTAAACCCATGACTTAAATATTGAAAGATCTTGAAACATAAAAAAAAATATTTTACCAAAATAGTTGTAATCGGAAAATTAATAACTTCATGTATTGAAATCTCGTGAAACGAAACAACCATACAAACGATGACGTTTCGGCCGATGTAACATCCGGCTGTTGTTAAGTTTATCTTGCCGAATTTTGTAACGTTTTCTATCTAACCGGGGCATTTGTACGGAATTTCAAACGGATTTGTTTCAAACTTTTGTTTAACAAGAAAAGAACAAAGTTCGAAATATGACGCGTATGGAGCGCATATAAGAAAATCAACAGCAGCCTTAGGATAGCTGACTAGCGAAAATATTTGCAGCAGCAGCCGTTAAAGTACGTATGCAAATTGGCAAGTGTGCACGCACTGATGTCACAGGACGGAGTGAAAAAGAAAAAGTAAAAACGGCGCACATGGTTGAGCAAGTTTTGTAGAGTTCTCAAATGTCATATCGTTGAACTTTGACCCCTTAATAGCAGAATTTCTGGTCGAAAACATGTTATAAAGATTTTTCCAAATCTCAGTACTCTGTATATCAAATTTCAACTATTTAGACCGAAAATTGACAGAGTTATTGCGTAGGGAAATGTACATACACAGTCACACACACAAACACGTTCACTTTTACAGATATAATAGATAGATACAAAATATTTCTGTTTCATTATTTTATTTTAACCCATATCATTTGAAAAAAATGAGAAAACGTGTCAATTTTTTTTTCTAAAATTGTTTCTGATTAAGGATATGTTTTACTGTCAGGACTAATTCATATTTCCTGTCAGCGAGGTCTGTCACATGTTCGAGTAGGCAGGAGGTAAATTTATTTAATTGACCTTCCTTCCGACTTACAGGAAATGTCAATTATCTTTTACAGTAAAACATTGCCCTATAAATAAACAGCATGTAATCATCCGTTCAAAACTATATCAAACATTTTTTTAAATCTCTACTGCCCTAATCTACAGTTATTTTTACAACATTTCAGCCGATGTAATTCCTGGCCTTCCTCAGGTATAGCTTGTCGAACATGGTAATCGTTGATTGAGATTGTCGGACCGACTTCCTCATCGTTTCGGCCGTTTTTGCCCTCCATCAGGTGTTTTGTATCGAACTGGGGAACCGTTTGTTAGGAGTCTCGAACCCAACCCTTTATTATTATTATTACGGGGGTACCGTGTTCGGACTCCAGCTAGGCTCTGGGACATAGTTTCTGATTCTCTGTTTTGAATGTTACTTTTCACTGCCTTCCTTCAGGATTGAACTCAGCACCTTTGGGTAACTGTAAACTTTGATACAACGTCTAGGACCACTCGGTCATATGTCACTAGGACTAGGAAATGTTAGTCTAATTTCTGATGCCAAAAACGATTCCTTAAAAAACAAGTTGAACTTAATTTTACATTGTTAGTACGAAAGATAAAATGATGGATATTTATTGCTATTAAGCTACTACTGATATTAAAAACTGTACACCATAATATAATTTTTTAAAATGTAAATTAATTTTCCTTGTGACAAACAGAGAAAACTCGCTTTTGCCCGGTTCATCAGCACTGACAAAGTTGAAAATAACTTCAATGAATTAGTGAATTTTTAGATTTGTCTTACTTCTACGCTAGACACATTTCGGCACTCGCGAATCTTTGATTTCAGAATCTCCCATCTGTTAAATAGTGTTTACTTGTCATAAAACCAAGTTCTCAATATACGGATAAAAGGCCATTAACTCAAATCAAGTAATAACCGATTCATGGTTTTAATTGAAGCAATTTTGTCAGTTAAGTATGCATTTATTTCCACTGATTAGACGGAAATACACAGATTAAAACTGAAAATTTGCCTGCCAAAAATTTTAAGTATGTATTTTTTTTTAAAATATTTTAAAGAAATTTTAAATATATTTTACTAAGATGTGTATTATTATTCATCGGACTACTGTTCTCATCTTGAGTGTGAATTGCACAACGTTTCGGTCGATTTAACCTCAGACCTTCTTCAGGTGTATCTTTTCGAACTCGGGCATGTTTCTGTCGAACTCGGGAATTTGGACGTAATTTCCAGTTCGACAGAAACATTCCCAAGTTCGACAAGATACAGCTAAAGAAGGTCGGAGATTACATCGACCGAAACGTTTTGAAAATCACACTCAAGATGAGAACGGTAGTCCGATGAATACAAATAACCAATCCTCATCTCAAAAATTCCGAAACGTTTTACTAAGATGTTTACTTAAATTTCGTTTAATATTTGAACTTAGATTTTCATGTAAATATGAAAGTTAAATGGATTATTTTACTATAAAAATTATTATTGTTGTAGTAGTAGTAGTAGTAGTAGTAGTAGTAGTAGTCTGTGAAAGTTTTCAACAAACCTCTCTAGGCAAAAGTGAGATTCTAGTTTTTTCAGGCGATTACGTATGGAAACTCTGAAAAGTTTGTCGGGAAGGAAAACATGAATTCTTCACATATAAATTTAACATAAAAGAAGAATCGAATTTCTGATCTATTCTAGTTTTTTAAGGCAGTTTTCAGGGCGATTTTTGTTGGGAAGAGGTAATATTATTTTTGTAATTTGATTGTGTGTGATTTTATGATCATTCCAGTCAGACATTTTTATTATCACGTTCACCTCTAACAAATATCGCCAGTGGGCGTAAAGTGCTACTATTGAAAACCATGTCAAGAAAAGATAACCAAGATGTTGATTTACGTTACATTTAAACTTCTGCAGATCAATACAGTCATGGAAGCCGGTAGCAGAAAAGGAATTCCAAAGTCTAACTGTTCGAGGAAAGAAACTAAAAGCTTTCTCGTAATTAGGGACCTCAAGAGTCAGCGGATTTGTCGGGGATATACGCGTCGAGTGTAACGAGTTCATCAGAGCACATTCCATTAAAACATTTTTAAAAGAGCCACAAAGATGTAACATTGTGGCGATGGAACAGAGATTGGAACCTAGTTGATAAAGCGGGAACTATTAGATTGAAAACTCTTTCTTGACACTATCCAAGAAGAGGCTAGTGGTAGATGCACCAGCCCAAATGTAGCAACAATATTCTATTCACGAGCAGATAGTGGCCTTGTAGAGGTACAGTATAATCTGAGGTGGGAGTAATCTTCTAGCTCGATAGAGAGAACCCACCTTCTTTGCAGCAGCATTCGCAATATCTTCAATGTATTTTTTTTCCAGTTCCTATTGCCCGTGAATGTGAAATCGAGGAGTTTGAAGGAAGAATTCTCAGGTATCGTATTATTTGTCATCTATTTGTTTTTGTAATAGTTACGAGGAAGCAGCTTAATCTTACTAGCATTAAATGTGACCATCCATTTGCAGCCCCATTCTACTGTGGTCTGGAAGTCATATTTTAGCGATTCTGCCATTGTCTTAGATTTATGTGCATTCGCTCTTCCCTCGTGCATGTTATATAGCGTTGTATCACCAGCAAATATACCCATCTCGGACACAATATTATCAGGGAAGTCCTTTATGAATATCAGGAATAATAGTGGTCCAAGGATCGACCCCTGAGGCACTCCTGCATTAATATGCTGCTTGGATAAACGTCTATCAATGACAAACTGGTTGATCCTATTGTCTAAGAAGGATCTAATTATACGTCCGGTTATACCGTACGATTTAATATTTAACAGCAGCCCTTCGTTCCAAACTTCGCCAAAGGCTATACCCCTGGCTTCGCCTGCCTTATCCGTGCATGGTATTTGTGTTCAGGGATGACTATTTAAATATCTGCAGTAGAACGACATTACCTAAATCCATACTGTTTGTTAGAGAAAATGTTTGTTTTTGTGACGTGGTGGAGTAGTGCTTGATTAATTAAGGTCTCAAAGATTTAGAAAAGGTGGTGGGGGGGGCAGACTAATAGGGCGATAATTTAAAGGGTCAGTCTTTTCACCAGAATTCTTGTACACTTTCCATTTTCCAGCTATTAGAGAAGCAAGACTCAGCAAAGCATTTATTATGAAGCTTGGAAAGTACGGGGGCTAGTTCAGCTGAGAATTTCTTAATTAGTATAGCAACGATAAGATCAGGCCCACACGCCTTGAAGGTGTCTATTTTCTTTTTTTTATTATATCGCGGACATTCTCATTCATAAAAATACGTGATTTTTACAAAATCAAGCGTTGCTTCTGTCTGCATAGGTTAATTTTGAGGGAGTTGTTTGTCGGCTATAAAGTGGAGTTGGAGGCGAATCGTCAGGCAAGAAGTGCTACCTTCTCGGTTGCCGTGCATGCGACATTGTTTTTTTTTATGATAATGTGGGAATTACTGATTTCCTTTTATTCACTACACTATTATAAATCTTCCAGAAATCAAGAGTTCCTATCTTTTGCGATTCTATGCGTTCCCTTATTATTTAAGCACGCTTTCTGTTTTCTGTCGCTATTTTTCTCTGTCATTGATTTCTACCATCTATGAACTTTTGCCTATTTGTATTTGACTTATGACGTACTAACCGGCGGTATGGCTCCTGTCTTTGTGCAATGGCAGTTGTACGATCTGTAATGAACCATGTTGGTGAGTGGGGGTTGCTATAATACTTCCGTGTGGGAACATGTACTTCAATGTCCGCTGTGCACCATTCAGTTGTCTCATTGGCGCACTGTTGGTCTATGGGGAATCTCTGATGTGTTCTCTGATGGCGTCCACCTCAGTCCTTTTGTAGTAACGTGTTTGTTTTGTGCTTAGCGGTAAAATATTAAATTTATAGGAGAAACTGATCAACCAGTCCAAATTCTAAAAAACTTATTTTCATTTTTTTTTTTTTTTTGTCAAGTTTATTGGAATGTTCATTCACACATAATCGCCTAAAAAGTAGAATCTAATGTTGAAATGAAATTGAATTAGTTACGGGTGTTATCAGTTATTCTGTTTACATACATTACCAGTGAGGCAGATATATATGTATAATGTTGGTTTCTGATTTATAGAATCTAGCACTTCAAGAAATGACATTCTAAATTGGGATAAAAATGAAAATTGTATCAGTCTAGAAGGATTTTTTCACTGACTGAAGAGAGAAAATATAAAATGTGGCATAAAAACAGATATTACACTTTGAATTATTTATTTGCAAAAACATATAAAAGAGAGCCAGGTCATCAAAAGTGTGAGAGTGGAGATGGTCTTACACTATCTATCTTACTCTTAGCTTGAATCATTTCAGTCACCAGAATACCAGATTTACTCATATTCAAAATCGTGCCAATATGTTGAATATATATACACATACACACACGCATATATATATATATATATATATATATATATATATATATATATATATATATATATGTGTGTGTGTCAGGTCATGTCATATGCTACTGGTACCATGTAACCCAGTACTACCTGCCTCATGGTCGGGTCACCGGCGACTAAACTGGTTCCCCCACCAGACTTGTTTGGTGAGGAGGGCGGCTAGTCTCCCTGGAGGATTAAAAACAAGACCTTCCAAAGGGCGAATGAACTCTTTTTCTGGGTCAACGGCCAACTAGCACCGTGTATATTTGTGTGTGTGTATCTGTGTATTGGGGTGGAGAGGGCTCCTGTAAGCCGTGGTGAAGGCAACCTTTCTAGGAGAAGCAAATCTCTGATTTAAAAACCATAAAGCGGGAGACCAGTACCCCGCATTAAGCTGGTCTGCAGTTTAATTTGTTGCTGGCTATCTTGCTCTTGCTTGTTGCTGGATCTCAACATTTTGAACCGAGAGAGAGATTTAGCTGTCGTACAAAGCTAAGACTCTGTAACATCATCTTTGTATAGATACTCCCTCAGGCATTTGGGCTCATGGATTTTTAATTTCTGAGGGAGCGGCACTCGTCTGACAAGACGTTGCAATCATCATATATATATATATATATATATATATATATATATATATATATAATGTTTTCAATAATCATTAATACGTATTTAATTTTTTTAAAAGTTTCATAAGCTATCTAAGAATGTCAGTAGATTGTCTGCCAAAAATAAATTTATTCGGCGTTAGAAATCCAATCAATAAAAATTCATACAAAAATATTTGCCTGTCTACGATCTTCCATCCAAAAAAAAAAAAGACTTATCAACGTTGGGTTAAATTTTCAGGTGTATTTTATGACATTGTTAAAAATGCATAAGTTTTCATCACATGAAAAGAATTTATCATTCATACGTAAGATTTATGTACAAGTTTCCCCTGTGTATTTTGTATGTAGATTATCCGTGAGATACAATTAAAAAATGACCATCTCCGTTATTTATAGATTTTGTTCCACCGAAAAATTATTAAAGGGAAAGAAAAAAAAACAACTGACATAAATAAAGAGCTGGTTAATATTTTTAAAAAAATAAATAAATTTGGTATATTTATATCTTAAACTTATTGTCCTCTTTGCGATAAGTAAAGCTCTTGATATCTGAACATTTCTGTATAAACGAACTTTAATCGACGCCATTAAATGTAAGCTTTTCAATAGGGGAGGCGGGGGGTCTATAATACTTGTATGCTGTAGTTGCGTTTTATCGGGCGGTTTTGTTATTGGAAATAGAATCGGTAGTTTTATCGGAATCGGAAATTTAGAAAAGAATCGGTAATTGTTTCGGAATCAGGAAAATATTAGAATCGTTCCATCACTACACATGAAGTAATAGGTATATTCATATGTGGTAATAGGTAGCGCTCTATAGCAATAAGTAGTAAGATTTGAGTTCTAAAAAATACGTTTCAGGCTCCTTAATTTTTACTAGAATTGTTCACAAGGTACACTAGCGTAACGGATAAAGTATTAAGTTAATTTAATTCTTAGTGACAGTCATCTGGGGCTGCAAGCTTAAAATCCAATTGGGAATTAAGACTTCTACCAGGGCATGTCTGACGGAACGAGAACATACTTCCTCCTGTAACTTGTACGAGAACCAACACGTTACAGTTTCCAATCGCAGAACAGATAAAATATAGAAAAGAACTTCAACTCCTTTTTCTTTGTAACAACATCTATTTCCTCGTCGTGACGGCTGTGACGTCACCCACGTCATTTCATGCCTCTAACGTGATCTCGGACATTCTCTTCGTCTCTAATGTGATCGTTCACTTTCTGTTTTTTATAGTCTTTTTTTTTCTTTACGGGTGACGTCATTTCGCATGCATTTGCATACGCGCGTCCGCGTTATGTTACACTCCTTGGAGTTCGACAGGATAGACTTGAAGAAGTTCGGAGGTTGTATCTGTCAGAATGTTTTGCGAGTAACGCTCAAGATGAGAACAGTAGTCTAAATATTCAAAATAATTCAAATTATCAATCCTTATCTCAAAAAATTCAGAAACATCATAAAAAAAAATCATAGACAAAACAAACAAAATTACTCACGGATCATTTTATATTTAAAGTTATTATTTTGTCGCATTCTTTTGTCATAGATAACAAGTAATCTGATAAATATTCATTTGATTCTAACTAGCCGATTTGTTTATTTTTCTTCCTATTATCAAATATTTATTTGATTCTGACTAGCCGATTTGTTTATTTTTGTTCCTATTATCAAATATTTATTTGATTCTGACTAGCCGATTTGTTTATTTTTCTTCCTATTATAAAATATTCATTTGATTCTGACTAGCCGGTTTTTTATTTTTCTTCCTATTATCAAATATTCATTTGATTCTGACTAGCCGATTTTGTTTATTTTTTTTCCTTCATTTTCCGAGTTTTTTGGATGAGGATTGATCATTCGTTTGATTGTACTATCGAAATACTATTGAATGTTTTTCTTACAGCCCTTTCAGCGCTCTAATCTCTGACCTGCATCTTATTTGACACGACTGTCTTTATTGAGAATACTGTTCTCATCTTGAGCCTTATATCCAGAACCATTTGGTTCCAGATATCCCTAGCCTAATCGAGAATCTTTCTTCTAAAATTCGAGAATTTATACAGTCTTTCAAACAGAAGCTTTTATTTAATTCATATGAGAAGCTTGGTGTCATTTTGTTAAGCCTTGTCTGAATAGAAGCTTTAAGTAATGCTTGAAAATATCATGCAGTCTCCCACCAACGTATGTTAACTATTCTTTCCCCTCTTTCATAGTTCTTGGTGTGAAAAAAATTAATGCACAACTGCTTCTTCTCCTTCTCACAATCCCTCGTCTCAAAATTCAATACACATCTGACAAAACTCACTTCTGCCAAGAAGAATACCCTTCTCTAATCAATAGGTTTTATTGACACCGTCTACTTTTCATACGCATATTACATGCCCTGAGGTGTCGTTAGCTCATAAGGAAACGCATCGGGCACAATTTTTCTTTATTCTTCTTGCTTTATGCGAACACTGTAGGCTGTACAAAATCAGGTTTGTATTAATTTTCGACCACAAATAATTCCTTACGCTGACGTGGATTAAATATGGGTATCGTACGAATATCCGCACATTCCTGAGTTCAACATAAATATACCCGACTTGATATTATGTTTATGAATTATTGAAATAAGAATAGATGATTTGTATATTTTGGATTATTCGGACACGTGTTCTTCAGTTTTATTCACAGAACTTTCCGGTCAATGTAACCCACGACATTCTTCTAGTGTTTTGTTTAACTCAAAAATACTAACAAGACCACTGTGAATTGTTTAAGACATTAAACTAGCCATGCCTAACGAAACGAGATTATGCAACTAACGTTGATTAAATAAAGCATTCCGAAAAATTTCGGTGCAGATTTTTTAATTCAATATTTAAACAAATAAATTCTGAGTGCAAAGAGTCGCTTGTTTCAATGGTACCCTCTCGTCTTTGTAGTTCCTCAACGTTTTGAGTTTTAAAAAGTAGAAGTGACCCTCGTAATTATGGGCGTACGGAGTCTTAACGCTAGTCGTATGCAAGGCTTAATGTTAAGCAGCACTGTCGCAATCAATATGCAGCTGCGCGTACGAACGAGTCTGGCTTGTGTTCGGTGTCCATTATCTTGTGTGACGAGACGAAGCGGATTAACGCAAAGGCATGGTACATGAATCTACAGAAAAGGAAGAACGATAACCCATAGAAATTCCTGTAATTAAGGAATGGTTTATTTCTATGGAAAGTTTTTGAAGAAATTCTTTTAAAACTTCGAGCCATTACTTTTAATGTTTCACTGGTGATATTACACAAAACAAACACACCGTACACAACCACATACTTATATATATATAAGTATATATATATATAAGTATATATATGTATATATATATATGTATATATAT
Source organism: Euprymna scolopes (assembly GCF_053919585.1). Lineage (NCBI taxonomy): Eukaryota > Metazoa > Mollusca > Cephalopoda > Sepiida > Sepiolidae > Euprymna > Euprymna scolopes. The sequence continues at coordinate 91,743,793 of NC_136510.1, forward strand.
ATACATATATCTTTATATATATATATCTATATATATATATACACATATATATAAGTATATGTATATGTCTATATATACGTATTTATACACATATATGTGTATATATATATTATACTGGTAAATGAATATATGTATATATATATATAAATATATATATATATATGTGTGTGTGTGTGTGTGTGTGTGTGTGTGTGTGTGTGTGTGTGTGTGTGTGTGTGTGTGTGTGTTATGCGTGTTTCAGAATAAACGCAACCCATAAAAATAAATTTAATATCGCTTCAGACTTCAGATATAAAAGTAAAATAATGGTGCTTCCATTAAAGAACTATTGAGAGTGCGAAGATTCGGGAAATTGGAGAACGCGAATCGATTCTGCACTCAAACGTGCGTGCAATATAAAAACACATTATACATAGGAACACATACACAGTCATACACACAAACGTATATATATATATATATATATATATATATATATATATATATATATATATATATATACGGACATGTAAAGGCTTCACTGTACTATAATGACAATGTCTCGATCAATAGTTATTAATAACTAAGATTTTATTTTGCTTCAAATATCAATATTGAAATATCCGTATGTATTATATATATATATATATATAGCTATATATATATATGTATGTATATATAGATAGATAGATAGATAGATAGATAGATAGATAGATAGATATTCCAGGTTTCAAATTTCCAAAAGGAAAAACCATTGAATTTGAAAGCAGGATATTATTGTCTTACATTGAGTTTAATAAAATTACCATAAGTCGCCACAATAAATTCACTGTTTTAGTCTTAAAAGACACCGCCATGTAACAAAAGACCTTCGGTCGTGCACGAGGCTAGTTATTTAATCTATATGGGTGTGTGCATATATTTCAAAGTACATGTCTGCATTAATATCTATTAATATAAATAGCTCCATTTATTATTGAGCGCTATTATATAAATATATAAACCCGGTCGATACTCTCTCGATTTTTATCCGACGAGTACATTCTTAACCTAAGCCACTGTATACTATATATACTGATAATTTTCAGAATGTGAGAGATTATATAATTATTTCCACAGTACAAACAACGTCACAGCTCACCAGAGCTATGACAGCCAAAAATCGGAAGTTCAAGACATGAGTTTCGCCTTTATCGGGATTCGAAACCTGAGCCTTTTGCGATTATTCTGCCACATGAGCAAATGCGATACACACAAGAAAGCCTATTAACTAACACGTTATTAAATACTAAGGTCATAAGCAACCTCGTGTTCTTGCAATAAGCATCTTTCATCTTTGTTATCGCATTGAATCAAATGAATCAACGTCTTGTAGAATATGATTTCCATAAAACACGTGCATCTACTGAAACTTTTGTTTTTTTAGCATTTTCACCCTAAACAAGGCACTTTTACACTTTGACGTAGAGAGCTACTATCTTGGACATAATTTGTAGGAGTACTATGTATGGAGTTGAACAGCAAGATGTTTGTCTACATTACATTTAAACTTTTCCATATCAGTACAGTCAGGGAAGCAGAGTCCTGGAATGGAATTCCAAAGTCTAGCAGCCTTAGGAAAGAAACTATTAGGCAAGAATGCTTTCTTACATCTAGGGATTTCTAGTGTGTAGCGGTGGGTTTTGTTGCTTGTCGGGTGTATTTCGGTCGAGGGGGCACAAGGGCTTGAATAGAGTGGAAAACGTACAATATGATTAGAGACAATACTTGGATGCACAGAGAAAAACTTGGGCCTTTAGGAAATCTCATCGCTTTAAATTAATGAAACAATGAAGGCTTGAACGCCTGTTTTGTTTTATTATTTATCCATTTCTTGACGGAATAGATAAATTTGTAACTCTCTAAGGGATTTTGTGAGACGTATACATTAGCGCCCGCGGGAGTTGAACCCAACAGGCCAAACTCACAGTTCGAATCTATAATTACTGATAATATATATATGTGTATGTAAAATCTTTTCGATATTACATAAACTACATCAAATGTAAAAGAACACAAATTTTCGCAAATTAACCAAACATGACTTTTTTTATTATCAGTATACAATTGTTTCGGCCTACCACCGAGATATCTATAATGTTCAATATATATGAGGAATTAATTTCTCCATGACGTTATCCGCAGTGCTCCTAAAATAAGATAAATCTCCAGACAAAGACAATATTGTGTTAAATTCGGCATTCATTTTATTTTTTTTAATTGTTTTGTTACTGTTATATCAGGTATCCGTTGTTGTAGCGTGGCAGTTATGCTTGATTCGTGTCTGTTACAGTTCAAACTTCTCTTGGAACCCCCACGCTGTCCGGCACTGTCGAATAGAAACAAACAAACAAACAAAAATAAATTTATCCGACTCGGTTTTTCTATTTGTTTTAACACAAATCGTTTATTACCTTATTATCTTCTTTATCTTTATCTCGATGCCAGCTTAAGAGTTTCTCGCTGCCACAGCTGAGCCATTATCGCCTTCACTTTACACGTCTATCTTCTTCGCTGCCGACTTTGTTTCTCCCGACCATGTGGTGTCCTTTTTTATTTATCTTTTCGCGTAAGTTCTTACACACTTCCTAATTTACACACGCGTTAACCCTCTGCTCCTGCTGCTAAAACAATCGATCGCAATCCATCATTCGGTTGCTGCTGATATTTCCCCACACGCTCATACGCGCTCTGTTAGGTATCTCCCGTTCCAAGACAATTCTTTAGAAGAATTTAATTAAACCTGACTGATGGAATAAAAAAAGAACAATAGAATAAAAACCCAAAGTTTACACGATAAAATCTGTATAATTAAATCCAAATAAAAACGTAGTCTGTTTGGATATTTCTATTTTATAACTTTTTGTCAGAAATTTCTTTTCTTTCTTTATTTTTCTCCCTTGTAAAAATAAAGGAATTCCAATGCGTTATTTCCAAATATTTAAAGACCACGTTTTAATACATAAACTGTTTAAATAGTGAGGGTGTATGTTGATTTTTTTCTTATATTTTAAGAAATTTTACTGAAGCAGGGTTGAAGTGCTTCAGCTATGTTGTGCAAGAATACATTTTCAAATGTTAAAAATATTTTACGAAGTCATTCAAATCATTGCAAGACCAAATCAGAGTTTGCGTAGTCTTTGATGTTATGATACTATCTCCTCGGAGGAGGAATATCTTGGGAACGAAACCAGCTCTCCGGGGAATAAGCGATATTCAACAATATCTAACGATACGCGCATGTTGGAAGCATCAACAAAAACGGGTCAATATGTCGTCGGCTAAATCTGGCTGACATGAACTGCTTCTTCATGGCATAGTGAAATCGAACACTTGTACAAAAATAGCGAACAAATGCATTTTATAAAAACATATAATTTATTTAAGATTTAACAATGAGGAGCATATCTCTATAAAGACCAGCTGAAACAGACACATGCTATGTTGTGTCTGCCGACCTCTAAATGCAAGGGTCAACTGTTTAAAACAATGAAATTATATTTAATTCTCTCTTTCTTCATTAAAAGAGAGAGAAGGGGAGTGAAATAGAGAAAAAGAGAGAGATGCGTTTTAAGCAATGTTTTATTTTTCTCAACTTCAGATATCGGCGTGTAAGTCTGATCTTTCTTGAATTATTCTGACACCTGTGAAGTTTCATAACGCCTGTCAATCAAACCCAACTGACATGTCTAACCTTCCCAAACCCACAAAACACCAGCACGAAACGTTTTTAACTTCATCACAAAGTCAGGCACAAGCTAGATATAGGGGTTATTAATGTAGAACCCCTCAGCTCCTTCAAAAGGAGCTACGTCCTTGGGCTACAATGTTTGTTGGTCATGCCTCTGGAACTTCACTAAACAGAAATGGATATTTGGTGACGTAATCAATCATTGGGGAGCTTTAGATCCCCCCAGAGGCCAGAGGAGGGCCGAATAACTATGCAAGATAGCTATTCGTTCCCGGGTGACGGCAGATAACTCGAGGATCTAAAATAGAGAATATAAATATATATTTTATTTCATGTCAAAATAAATATTGTTTGAAACCAGAGAAATATATTTTGCAGTTAAAATTGATGACAGGAAACATGGAGCATAACACTGGCTGGCCTTGGTAAACTCAAAGTCAGATGTCATGCTGACATGATGACCTTATAGGTCATGAGAATTAGTATGTTTGTAGATCTCAGATCCCAGAGTCGGGAATTGCACACACGCAAAATCTGGGGTTTTCCAATTTCGTGGCGAAATCTGATTGGCTTGGGAAACTTCCACCCCATCCACATACCTCACTATATACACTACTGTCGCGCGAAAATTAGCGAGTTTGTAGTTGAGTTTCGAAGAGTTTCCAAAAGAGTTGTGCGCGAAACTGGAGGTAACCCGCCGTCCCCTGAAGACGTAACTCTTTTTCTCCTTATCCATCCGTCTGACGCTGTCTGTGAAGAGATTAGAGACTTTGAAACAAAATTACCAAGAACTGAATGATAATTGTAAAACTATTTGTACATAAGTTTGTGAAATGAATTCTGTAGAATAGAATTTCACGAGTCTGTTTTTCTTTCTGCCTGTGGCTTCGATATTCGCTTTCAGCATACAGGATTCAATGTACCAACCCTAGAGAAGGACCAGACGATCCGAGCCGAGTTTCCAGACAAAAATCCGCGCTTCATCAGTGTGGGGTTAAAATCAGTTTATTCTTTCTTGACCATCTTCATAATGTTATTTCAAGATACTATCCTACTATATAGTTTTTCGTATGAGTTTTATTTTCGCGATTCTTTCTCAATATCCTAGCAACCATAATATTTATATCTCCCCTTGCTGGTGGAAAGGTTTTACGCCAAGTAGTTCAATAGTTTTCTTTTGCAATTCTGAATTTTGGAGATGAGATGTGAATGCTTTTGTTATGTTGATTAATCGGACTATTATTCTCATCTTGGGTGTTATTAACACAACGTGTCGGCCGCTGCAACCGGCGATCTTCTTCGGGTGTTGAGAAAATGCTTCTTTTCCTACTAAGGAGAAAGAGGATTGGCTTTGCATTACAAGAATTCGAACCGTTTGTGTGAGAGCGGATCCATAGATCATAAATAATGTTCAATCATCAGGGGTCACTAAGATATTTAAAGCTTTTTCTATGGTTCAATTTTTCGGGATATTTATGCTAATTGTTATTATTAGTAAAAAAGGGGGTATCTTCACAATAAAAAAAAAATCTGTTATCCCAAAGTTGCCCCCTACATGTGTCTGTTTTAAAGAAACAAAAACACGCATGAGTATCAATCCTCTGTTTCGTAAAACAGTTTTTAAGGGATCAAAAAGAGGTCAAAATTGAAAAAACTCATGATACATTTTTTAAGTTTATGTAAGTATATTTTTAATCATGTTTGTACAGTGATAACGTCACCAGCCTTGAATATTAACGTATCTTCTTTTTTTTTGTTTTTTTTTTTTACTGCTCTGAATGAAATACTATTACAATTTAGACATCTAATAAAGCTATGGGTGGGTTAGGTTTGATAATCCAAATATTTACATTATATATATATATATATATATATATATATATATATATATATATATATATATATATAGTCAAGCAAATATTATTAAATGAAATGGAGACATTTTGCTTTGTGCTTCTTTTTTTTTTCGATTTCCCGTATAATCTTTTTGTATCAAAATCAAAAATATAACTAAAAATTCCATAGCTGTTGCTGTCACGAGCGCATTCGATTTATCCTCGAGTCATCATCAGGTGTTGAAGTAAAAGTGCGAATGAGCGAAAATGAGAATTAAAAGTGAAAACTAAAATATACAGTAAACGACGATAAGGTGAAATATAGATTCGATGAAAAGTCGATTAAAAATATAGGTCGATTAAAAATTCGAGTATATAAAATCAGCAAGTTTGTGGACACAAAGTCCGTTCAATACGAACTACGCAAGACAATTTAGAACGTTAGTACTTTTCTCGGGTGTAATATCATTTATAGTGGCTGTAAGTGTTCTAATGTATGATGCTTCAAGAATTTTTTATTTTTTTAATATTATTTTCATGTTATATAATTTTTATGTTGTCAACCAGAACCTATCTAAGATTGGAGGGTGGGGGACAGTTATGTTCTTTTATCAAATGTTTATATGTGGTACTTGCATTATTTAGGTGCATGGTTATTCGCCGAGACAACGTTGGCGTTGTATGCTCAATGTATGTATTATATATATATATATGTGTGTGTGTGTGTGTGTGTGTGTTCTGCGAATCTGAGATAAAATAAACCAATGCAAATATATACATGAATTCGGAAAGATATTTTCCCATTGTTCACTGGTACGCTCTCTACTTGCATATTATATATATATATATATATATATATATATATATATATATATGTGTGTGTGTGTGTGTGTGTGTGTGTATATATATATATATATATATGCACGTGTATATACACGCTAGTATATACGAATTCTATTAAACATATATTTACGTATATATTTTTATTAAAATTATGTATGGAATGTAAAAAAGAATAGTTTGTGCATTTCATGAGAAAAAAAATCAAGCAATTGCAGGAAAAAAGATCAAGTGATATTAACCTCTCGATAGGACATTTTCTTTGTTTCTACAACCGAAGACGTCTCGTGCAGACGTCATTAGCATTTTCTGGCGTCCTCTCTCTCTCTCTCTCTCTCTCTCTCTCTCTCTCTCTCTCTCTCTCTCTCTCGCTCTCTCTGTCTTTCTCTCTGTCTCTCTGTCTTTCTCTCTCTCTTCCTCTTTCTCCTCCTCACTATCCCCTCTTGCTCTCTTCCTTTCTCTTTTTACTTCTCAACCTCAATAAGTATCGTTCTCTCATATATATATATATATATATATATATATATATATATATATATATATATATATATATATATATATATATATATATACTAGCAAAAGTATCTGTCGTTGACGTGGTTCAAAAACAGCCTAAATAAACTCTGATTTATGAAAGTATGAGAGGTTACAAAAAGGAAGAGTTATAAAGAGATAGCTTCGAATTTGGAGGTATCAAAACCAAAGCAAAATATGATAAAAGTAAAAATAAAATAGATAAACCCCATAATTTATTATGCCATACCTGTTCACACTGAAACACTTATCACAATATTCTGTCGATCTATATTAAAAGACCTTGTAAAACTTTGTGACATATTTCCATTCTTTGGAGATCAGGCGCGAACGAACACCCCATAATTTTATTATACCATATTTTTTTTCAAACTGAAACATAATTATCAAAGTATACTTACGCAGATAGATATGAAAAGTCTTTATTAAAGTGTGTGCCTATTTCCATTCTATAGCGCGAACGAGGACCCCACAATTTTATCATACCATCCCTATTTAAGTTAAAACATACTTATGAAAGTATTATTATGTACATCTATATCAAAAACACTTGTAAACGTTACTTTTTATCTTAAATTTTTTATTTCCATACTTTGTGGACCAGGCGCATACGCAGACCCCACAATTTTAATGAATCATCATTATGCCAGATCAAACATACCCATTCCTGTGTCTCGATACATCTTCTATCATTATATGTGATCAGTTTTCTATAATAGTCAACCATATAGGAGCCTATTCGTGACCAGACACACACACAGACGTTCAGCTTTATATATATATATATATATATATATATATATATATATATATATATATATATATATATGCACGTGTATATATATATATTTAGTTGTAAATAATTTGTGAAGTTCGTCATCATTGTCTGCCTTCGGGACGTGAGTTTTTGTGTACATACATTTTATTTAAAAAAAAGGAGAAAAGAAAAAGGAGAAGGAATGAAGGAAAAAAAGACAAACAAAAATAACAAGAAACTCCAGCCGTTTGAAACGCTGTTCTATTCATTTGGATTTTTCGTCTGATTCTATGTATATTTAGTTTGTTTTCGATGTTTTTTTTGTCAAACTCAATGAATTGTATCGATCGCCTTCGTCCTGATCATTGTGGATGTGTATTTTACATGTATGTGCATGTGTACGTGTGTGTATTCACATGTTAGTACATGCTTATAATGTGTGCCTCTATGTGTATATGTGTGCATGTGTGTGAGCATGCATATGTATGTTTGCGCGCATTCTGTGTGTATGTATGTATGTGTGCATGCATGTGTTTATTTCTATGTGTATGTGGAGTGGAGAGGGCTCCTGTCAGCTGTGGTGAAGACAACCCATCTAGGAGAAGCAAATCTCTGATTTAAAAAACTACAAAGCGGGAGACCAGTGCCCGCATTAAATGGTCTGCATTTGAACTTGTTGCTGGCTATCTTGCTCTTGCTTGTTGCTGAATGTCAACATTTTGAACCGAGAGAAATTTAGCTGTCGTACAAAGCTAAATCTCTGTAGCATCATCTTTGCATGGATACTCCCTCAGGCATTTTTCTATAAAAATAATCCTATAGGAATGGAAAAGTTGTGACGCGTGTAGGCTTGAAATGCTGGGAGCATGTAATAATTGATCTGCCATCATTATATATATCCGTGTATGTACGTATATGTGTACGTATGTTTATATATGTACATATGTATGTATATGTATATATATGTGTGTATATGTATGTATATATGTATATATGTTTGTGTTTGTTTGTATGTATATATGTATATATATGTTTGTCTGTGTATGTATACGTATGTGTATCTATGCATATGTGTATGTTTGTGGATAAATGCATAGATATGTATGCATATGTATATGTAGTTGAATGTATGTTTATATATGCATATATGTGTACGTATTTGTGTGCGTATATGTATGTATATGTGTGTTTGTATTTGTATATGTGCGTATATATGCGTATGCATTTGTATATGTATGCATGTGTGTATGTATATGTATTATGTATGTATGTATATCTGTATATATGTGTGTATGTTTATAGATATATGTGTGTCTGTGTGTGTATGCGTGTACGTATATATATGTATATATAGCAATGACCGTCTTCAGTGTCATGTCTGCTTGAGTGTGTGAATTCGCCGGTACCACTAAAAAAAAGAAAGTTATGTAAGGGCTCATGGACTTTAAGTGTATGAGGGAGTGGCACTCGTCTGACAAGACGTTGCAATCATATATATATATTAAAGTCTTCCTGCTACTACTTAATTTACTCACATAAAGTTAATATACGAAAGTATAGATTTATGTGTAAACTTTACTTCAAAGTGCTCAATACGTAGGTAGAGCTAGTTCATAATTTATAAAATATATATGGTGATTAAGCTACACTGAATATTCCGCGTTTCATCCACTCTAGGAATCTTCAGTCTTATGCGCATAATCCTGAGGAGTCTTAGAGTGTATGAAACGCGGAATATTCAGTATAGCTTAATCGCCATATATATTTTATAAATTACTATATATATATATATATATATATATATATATATATATATATATATATATATATATCTGTATGTATTCACAATTTTCTCTCTCTGTTTATCTATTTGTTTTTCCCTTATATATGTGTATATTTACATCTTCCTTCTTTCTCTTTCTCTCTCCTTCTTACTCTGTCTCTCTCTTCTTCTCTCAATCTTTCTCAATCTCTGTCCGCAAAATTTTCTCATTTCAGTGAGAATGACAAGAATAAGAAGAGTTGAGAGATATTAGCACATTAATTGACAATGAAGTCAACGCCCTTGTCAGCAGATAATAGTATTTGACGATATTAATTATTCCGAGTTCTCTACCGGCAGAAAATCGTTATGTACGGCATCAGACATGTTGGCTTATGTAACCCGATGCAGACCACGAAATAGGCATGCCGATTTAAAATTAAATCGTTTTGTTTTTTTTAGCCTGTTTAAGATTATACCTACTTAATTTTGTGTATGTAAAGCCTCCTCTCCTGAGCGATTTCAGTCGATTTTCTTTCTAGGGATTATGAAATTTACAATCAGTCGAGTGTCGAATATATATTCCGTTTTTAACAACGTTAGATTTCGAGTTTTAGTTTTGCACTAAGGTGCTGGTGTCCTCCTAAAGATAACGTATACTAGCAGGCTGCATTGCGTTGTAAGATACGCTTAAATATGATACAATTAATTATGTAGATTTCTTATTGTTGTGGGGGAATCACCATCCAAATGGACTGTTCTAGCCATTATATAAACCATAGACCTTTTGATCCCAGGTGTGGATTAAACACCAGAGCTACCCCTTGCCTGCTCGGTGACGTTTACTACTCTTTTCAGTTGTAACCTTTTCACGTTGTTATTCCAGTAATATATTGTTTTAACTCTATTCCGTTGTTCTGTTTTCTTTGTAACTTATTGCAAGCCATAACAATTGTTAATTATTATAGAGCTAATTCTATATTAATTATTATTTTATAACTAATATAACGAAGTAAAAATAAAGATTAAACTTAGATGCCATCAGTTAGAATCGAGACTAAAACAATAGCTTTCAAGCATCATTTTTACCATCTTAACAAAGGCAATATGCATAGAAAAACTTAGAATTCGTCTTGCATAAGCTGCACATGCGTAGATAAAAGCCGTTTAGTCGAAATACGCCTGTCAAGTAAAAAAATTATCTGAAATTAAACCTTTTAAAAGCAATTTCCTCACGCTAAGCATCAATCGAATTTGTTTCACGCGTCTAAGTCATCTATATAATTAGTTTTAAGTTTGCAGACGTACAAATTGGCAGAGTAGTTTGGTAACAACCGTTTCGCACATAGATAAACAAAGTCACTTAGATACATATATCTATATATATATATATATATATATAGAGAGAGAGAGAGAGAGAGAGAGAGCGAGAGACAGAGTGTGTGTGTATGTAATGGCATGTCCATTTTAGGATGTGATCATAGCGTAGTATCTGCGTTACCTGTGGCAAGCAGGGCCAAGGGTCAAACCATTATTATTATTATTATTATTATTATTATTATTATTATTATTATTTGATTTGAGCGACGGATAGTCGCTTGATCAGTTATCATGATTAGAAGAATAAACAATTAAAAGGGGGAAGAGATGATTGACGTGTGAATCGCAAAAGGAATGTGAAAATAGAAAATAGAAAATAGATGTAAACATTATTTTGGGGGGTTGGATAAACAAATAACTAGATGAGCACATAAGGTTGCTCTGAGTCACGTAATGATGTGACGTAAAGGATCACATGATTTAGTTAGTTTTGGAGAGATTTAAAGAGTCGTTAGCTGGACACCGGAAAGGACAGACGATCAAATGACGTGGGGAGCGGCATCACTTGGACAGCCAAGATGTAAGAACGTGTAGTCTCTGAAAATGCTGACCAGATTAATAGAATAAATTTTCATAAATAATTCAGGTATTTGTTGTGTTATTTACATCTGTTAAAGAACTCTTTGTCTACAACTGTTTCGATACGTTCTCGTCTATCGGTTCCTATTAAAACTGCTGCATGAATGTTAAATATACAGCATAGACGATCACAAGCAGACATATATTCACACACAACATATGACACGTTTTATAATATGTCTCGATATACAACATACATATATGCGCGGTAAATCTATGTAGTAAAAGTTGCACAGTCTCTAACCACGTCTCTCTTGGGTCAACATTGTTGTATACTAGTGGCAAGTGGAGGTACAGAACGACTAGAAACAATGCCGATGATAAGAGGAGAGCACATACAGCGCCTAGAATTCCCAAATGGTCAACCATCTAGTACTAGCCAGGCCCACCGTTGCTAAACTTCGGTGATCTGGCGAGAACCGGTGTGTCAACGTGATTATATATATATATATATATATATATATATATATATATATATAGAGAGAGAGAGAGAGAGAGAGAGAGTGAAAGAGAGAAATAGAGAGAGAGAGGGAGAAAGTCAGAAATGGTCGAAAAATATTGAACTCTGTTTAACCTCTGTTCTATATCTTCTTCTGGGAAAGTGAGAAAAAGAGAGTGGAAGAGAGAGGAACTAGCACTCCGTCCTGCATGACTCCGCCGTAAAATACGCTTTTATATGATAAAATATAACCCCGAGATACCGTGGCCACAGGATACTTTTTTTTTTCAGATTACGATATGGAATACGATGTGTTTCCGGCCCTTGCTTACGGTGTTATTTTTAATGTTATTTGGTTATATACATGGGTTTTATATAGTGTATTATATTTTATTACTAATTGTTATGCCGTATCCCGAGGTTATTCTGTATTTATATCCATGACGATTTTGTATTTATAATTAAAAAGTCATGTTTTATCGATTATAATTTTAGATTCATTGTTTTATCGATTCTTTTAGTGTACATCACACATAGTGTTGCCTTTGGGGTGACCTGGTAGTGAAATACGTTTAAATACCATTTTCAATTTTAGCATATTGCACCCAATATAATTTTAGTGTTTTTAATACTGAAACACGTGAATTGGGTGCCATATATATATATATATATATATATATATATATATATATATATATATATATATATATATATATGGCACCCAATTCACGTGTTTCAGTATTAAAAACACTAAAATTATATTGGGTGCAATAGAAAAAGACAAAGAATAAGAAAATAGAGAAGAAAGCAAAGAATATAGTGAAGAAGAAGGATAAGAAAAAGACGAAAAAGAATAAAGCGGAAGAAAAAAAAAGAAGAAGAAGAAGAAGAAGAAGAAGAAAATGCCGGGCAGTAAGAAGCGGTATGTTCTACATATACATATTCATAATGAACATTATAGGTTGTCGCTGATAATTAATAAAAGAACAAGTACAGAACTAAGGAACTAATGCACGCGCAAAATACCCGTAAAAAATCATTTACAGTAATTAAAACGTTAAACATCGAAAAAAATATCTTGCAAACTTATCAACCACAGAAACCTAACAAACGTAACGCTCCTACGCATCGGAGACTCCTTCGGATAAATTATCTAAGAAACATGGACAGCTTGTACAATTATAAACGAGAAGTTCCCGAGTATAGAAAACACTAAAAACATCTGAAGCGAGGAGGCACAAAAAAATTTTTTTCCAGTACCTACTTTCCGATATAATTGCATTAAAAACAAACTTTCTCCGTTGCCATTGAAAGTGACAATAGCTAACTTATTCTCTGCATAAAACATGCACCAATCTCGCTATGAAACGTTTTACATTGGAAAAAAAGTATTAGAGAAAAACACTCACGTTTTATTCTTGCTCTACGAAAAACTTATCTAATGTTATCAGTTAATATATTAGCTGAAGGAAATAAAGTCTTAATAACTGCAACAACATCAGGAATCAATGATGGCACTTGTATGAATGCTGTCTGGCTAGAAATGTCATAGGCAAAGATAAATGCCAGACATAATGATGGAAAACAAGGGGTAAAAAGATCAATGAATGAAAACGGAAAGGAACTTGAAAGGAAGATATAACGAAAACAAATTACGATTACGACACGTGTAGCATTTGTTCTAAATAAAATTATATCACTGCTAGGTCATCATTCGTCTACACAATGGAATATCATTTTTTTATCTTGGCTTCTATTAGGTCTTCATGCAAGCGTTTTAGTTCTGTAATTGATGTACTAAATAGCAACACTTTACTTTATGTCTATAACCATTATTTTTATGAAAACATTTCCGCTGATGAGATAGCCGTTTATGTAAAATTCATGGATTAAAGAAAAACATAATTTTTTTGTAATCCTTGTCCAATAATAAATCTGTCGTAATCTTTTTTAATTTACTGAATTTACTTCCAAGTTTATATATATATATATATATATATATATATATATATATATATATATATATATATATATATATATATATACTGGAGATGGTAATTAATAAAAACTGAAGAAAGTGCTCAATACTGTTGTAGAGCAAATATGTGTTTTATTTTTTATTTTTTATTACGGTATCTTTCTGTTAAGTTACCTTATTGTTTTAGCTACTCGGCTTTCATCCCAAAATAGCGAACATTTCTGTAAAAGTCTGAGAAAGCTACAGACGGCCCAAAAAATGGCTGAGTAGCTGAAACAATAATGTAATTTAACAGAAAGATACGGTAAAAAAAATAAAACGTATATATATATATATATATATATATATATATAGTAAGTTATAAAAATATATATGGCAATTAAGTTACACAGAATATTCCGCGTTTCATTCTCTTGAGAATTCGTCAGGCTTATGCGTGAGCCTGACGAATTCTCACGAGACTGAAACACGGAATATTGTGTCGCTTAATTGCCATATATATTTTTATGACTTACTACCTAGCTCTACCTATGTATTGAGCAGTGTTGAACCAAATACTGAAAATTTACGCATAAAATTATACTTTCGTATATTTGTATATTAATTTATGTGATTAAATAAAGTAGTCATATATATATATATATATATATATATATATATATATATGTATATATATATATAACCTTTCTTGCAAGTCTTCCACTACCTCTTTCTTGACCTTTAACCTTCCACACACACACACACACACGCACACATACACACACACGCACATACGCACACACGCGCGCACACACACACACACACGCACACACACACACACACACGCATACTTTCCCATTTATTCCTATATCCAAACACAGAGTCAGATCCGCATTCCTATTGGGTCTTTTTTCCATAGAACCAAATCCTATTTTTAACAACATTTAGCAGAACCTCCTGATATTAACTCCCTGTGGCTAGAGGAAACCTGAGGTTGTCATTGCAAAATTTGCTTTCGTCTAAGTTGTATCGCCTGAAGCGGTCTCTAGTTACGTGTAACTAACTGACCGAAACATGCTTATGACTGTATAACAACATATTATTGCTTATGTAAAAACAAATAAAAAGTGTATTCACGCTTCGTCCTTCTTCCTTCTCCTCCATCTCCCTCTTCTTCATCTTTCCCATCGTCCTTTGCCCCATTCTCTCTTTTCCATTCTTTATTATTCCCTTTCTTTCTTGCTCCTTTTCCTCCCTTTCCTACTCTTCTCACTTTCACTTTTATATATATAAATATATGTATATATATATATATATAAATATATATATATATATATATATATAAGTGAACGTGTCTGTGTATCTGTGTGTCTGTGTGTCTGTGTACATTTCTCTACGCAATAACTCTGTCAATTTTTAGTCTACAGACTCGAAATTTGATATACAGGTTACTGAGATTTGGAAAAATCGAGGGGATCGGTTTTTGGCCAGAAATTTGGCGATTAAGGGGTCAAATTTCAACGATTTGACCTTTGAGAACTCTTCCAAACTCCTCCGACAATTTTCGGTCTACGCAGTTGAAATTTCAGATATAGCTCCCTTGGACATAGATCTAACTTAATAACTTGATTTGAGCCAAAAACAATAAATGTTAAGGGGTCATAATACGGGTCAAAGTTAAACAAAATTGACATCTGCGGTGTCTTCCAAATTACTCAGACAATTTCTGGTCTAAATATTTGAAATTTTACATAAAGGGTATTCAGAGATAGGGTAAGCTTTTTCATCAATTTTGGTCGAAAATGTTTAGTTAACAATATATAAATGTATGTATGTATGTCTGTTTGCATGTATGCCTTAAACTTTCAATGGAGGCGACGGATTTTACCAAGATCGGTATCGTTTTAAAATTCGACCTTTCATACGACAAATATCGAAAAATTGGCTAAAAACATTAATATCTTCCCCTTCAACTAGGCACTTTTCCACAGTGGGGGTCATGTGTTTCGCCGATATTTTTTAAAGTTATTCTCTCCTTTACATTGTCTAGCCTTAATTTTAAAAAAATGTCGCTTCCGGTTTGGCGGTGATCGTAATAGCATAAACGTTATGTTTTACCCCGTTCTTTTCCTCCTTTGCTGGACGGGTTCGGGCCTGCCTTCCTACTACCACTTTTTTTTTTTGCTCAACATACACATCCAAACACCCGGGCAACGCCGGGCTGAAATACTAGTATACATATATAAAAGTGAACGTGTCTGTGTATCTGTGTGTCTATTTTTGTGTGTAGTTTTCACTACGCAATAACTCTGTCAATTTAAAGTCTACAGACTCGAAATTTTATATAGAGAGATTTGGGAAAATATTTGTGATCGGTTTTCGGACAGCAATTTGGCTGTTAAGAAGTCAAAGTTCAACGATTTGACTTTTGAGAACTCTACTAAATGCCTCCGACAATTTTGGGTCTAATCACTTGAAATTTTAGATATAGATCCCTTAGACAGATCTAAATTAATAACTTGATTTAAGTCCAAAACAATAAATTTAAAGGGGGCATAATAGGGGTCACTTTTTTTTAAAATTGACCTGTTTTTTCTCAGCATACACCTCCAAACACCCGGGCAACGCCGGGGACCCATGCTAGTATATCTATAAAAGTGAACGTGTCTGTGTGTCTGTATTTCTGTTTGTCTGTTTGTCTGTCTGTCTGTGTGTCTGTGTACGTTTTCCTTCGCAATAACTCTGTCAATTTTTAGTCTACACACTCGAAATTTATATACAGGGTACTTACATTTGGGAAAATCGATGTGGTCGGTTTTCGGACAGAAATTTGGCTGCTAAGGGGTCAAAGTTTAACGATTTGACCCTTAAGAACTCTACCAAACTCCTGCGACAATTTTTGGTCTAAACACTTGAAATTTTAGATATAGGTTCCTTGGACATGAATCTAACTTAATAACTTAGTTTGAGCCCAAAGCAATAAATTTTAAGGGATCATAATAGGGGTCAAAGTTTAAAAAAATTGACCGTTTTATTTGTTTTTTTGTTTTTTTTGCTCAACATACACTTCCAAACACCCGGGCAACGTTGGGCTGAAATGCTAGTATATATATATATATATATATATATATATATATATATATATATATATATATATATATATATATAAGGTTGTAACAGCATTCCCTTTATATTTTTATGTACCTGGGTTTTTTTTATATTTTGTATAGTGTAAAATATCATCAAAGACCAATAATGCCATATTGATCTTCTATTTCAAGGCTTTAATCACAGACACAAATATAAGAACGTTTCTGTTTGAAGGCTTCGAACTCATTGACATAAACATAAACGCTATACCAAATACAGACATTTGAAGATTATTATAAATATATTTTTATAATAATAAAGAAAAAGCACACACACATATATACATATATATATATTATATATATATAAATCCGTAATCCTGTCTGTTTATTTGTTTGTTCACAATTTGATTAATATATACAAAACTTCCTGCTGAGAACGGTTATCTATATAAATTTTATTTACTAGAAGATTTTCTATATAAATAAATAGCATCACGATCAATATATATACACTATATTGAAGGCAATGTACATAATAGAACTAATCTAATTTGCATATTATATTAAAGAAAATCTTTTTAAATAATTCGCTCAATTAAAATTACTGATTATAGTAATGTAATTGATGTAATTGTTCTATTTAAGAGTATTATTTACAGTTAATTTATTTAAATTATTTTAATTCAAGTTATTTTGTACTATTTGCTAAACTGCCACATTTTAAGAAATTTTCACTGATATTTCACTTCCGGTTATGAACGGATATAGTTTTTAACCAAATCGAGAGATATGGTGATAAAATGATTTGTTTTAATTATTTATTTTCTATAAATGTAAAAGTTACAAATATTGATAAAAAATAAATAATTAGGCTAAGGATAATTTTATTTTTCGACGAAATATTTTAAATCGTTAGCCCTCTATTAAAGTCTCGGC
This sequence comes from Euprymna scolopes, assembly GCF_053919585.1. Lineage (NCBI taxonomy): Eukaryota > Metazoa > Mollusca > Cephalopoda > Sepiida > Sepiolidae > Euprymna > Euprymna scolopes. The sequence continues at coordinate 91,761,613 of NC_136510.1, forward strand.
TATAAATGTCGATTCATTGTAAGGTGTGAGCACGTTTACCAAAAGGTTAAAATTTATTTCCTACGGACGATTTTAAAATCATTTTTTAACTATTAACTTGACTGTCTGAATTTTATTATCGTTTCCATAATACTTTGAAAAAGAAACAAGGTAAAGTAATGCTTTTTATATCAGATATATTCCTACGCATTTTTTTTTTTTCACTTTTTTTTTTTCTTCGATTTTCTTTTGAGAAAGATCTTATGTTTTCCTGTCTGGGTAATTGATTTAGTTGATAATATATATTTGTGTGGGGGATTTTCGACGTAATTATGGTTTTTTTTTCGGGGGGAGGGGGGTGTCGCTTTATGTCTCAGCGTCACTCAAAGAAAAATAATTGCAGAAGTACAAAAATGCGGGTGTTTTTATCTGTTTAGTACTTCTGCAGTTTACGAACCGTGCTATTTTTTAGATTTGATTTACAAGTGTAATTAAATTTTTGCCGTATCTTTTGTTTATTAAATTTTTATGTGAAAGTCCTTCCTTTATTAAAAATGGGGTACGTTTTATATACACAACCAAGCATAGTTTATCCGCAAAAATCCTAATTTATATTTTTGGGAGCAACACAAACTGAAAACGGACCTGTACAGTTTTTTTTTCTACGTAATGTAGAAATTTCGTTTACATTTTTACCAGTGGTATCTTTTTCACATTTTTTACATCATCACTGCTAATTTACCCCTATTTAATCTAACTTTAACTTTACAAATCTATTGACACTACTGTAGATGAAGATGATGCTGTGAAATATCCTACAGAGTTCTTGAATTCAATTGAGCTTTCTGGAATGGCTTCCCATCTTCTAAAAGTTAAAGTTGGTTGTCCTATCATGATTTTAAGATCATTAGAGCCACCAAAAACAACTAATGGAACAAGATGTGTTGTAACTAGATTGCATAACAATTTGATTGAAGCAATGATTACATTTGGGGCTTATAAAGGTCAAACTGTACTCATTCCGAGAATTCCACTGATGCCAAGTGATAGCGAGTTGCCCTTTGCTTTTCGGAGGCTACAGTTTCCAGTGAGGCCCTGCTTTGCTATGAGCATTAATAAGAGTTAAGGGCAAACATTCAAAGTTATCGGAATTTATCTGACAAACCCATGTTTCAGTCACGGCATGTTTTATGTGGCAGTTTCAAGAACAGGAACTTCAAAATCAATCAACATATTAGCTAATAAAAGAAAAACAAGAAATGTCGTTTATCCAGAAATTTTGGTTTCGAACCTGTAATTACATAAATATTAAAACAATGCCAATTATTATTGTGTAATACAAATATATCCGTAGCAAAGCTCGGGTAAATCGGCTAGTATATATATATATATATATATATATATATATATATATATATATATATATATATATATATATATATATATATATATACTAGCCGATATACTCCTATAAATTTGTTGGGTTTTTTGTTTGTTTATATTCATATTAAAATCTTTTTTTTTCTAAGAAAATAGTGGCATTTTTTCTATTTATTTCAAAAGAAAATACAACTTTATTATTTGTGGAATGGTAGTCACTAGAAGAAGATGTTGCTAATTTGCATATTATTTTAATTATTCATCTTAATTAATTCTCTATTAGTTTTTCCGGTTTTCTCATGGGATTATCATCTATTAACTATTACGTGAAATAATTTTCGTGTATATATTCTACATGATTTATACTTGCGAAATATTTGCGTAAAAAGGTTATAGTAAACACAAACCTTTTCCTATATATATTTATGCATGCGTATATATATATATATATATATATATATATATATATATATATATATATATTAATTTCACCTACCAAACTTCTCTGTCAGTTTTTGGTCTACAGATATGAAACTTAATATATAGGGTATTCGAACCAATGTGAAACTTTATATTGCGGTTTTAGCCAGGGAAATCTGTAGAAAAGTGTGAACATCGAAAAAATGAAATTTGTCAGGTGATGGTCAAATGATGAGATGCATAACGTAATAGCTATTGGTTTATATTTTTATTTTATAATCTTGCAGCAAATAGGTCAGGCATTAACGCTTTCAAACTTTGCTTTCGTATAAGTTGTATCGCCTGAAGAGGTTTCTAGTTACTGGTAACTAGCTGACCGAAACACGCTTATGACTGTGTAGCAACATGATCTAAAATGGAATACGTACATCAAATCTGTGGCCGAAGTTGCTGGAAAATGATGGGATCCTTATATCGATCCAGTAGATATCTACCTGCTGATGCAATACTCTACCTATATAAGAGCCAGGTACGTCCAGGGATGGAGTATTGCTGTCATATCTGGGCAGGAGCTGCCTGTCTTGCCTTGGCAGAGTTCAGAATAGACTTCATAGCATAGTAGTGGATGCCTTTTTCTTTTCCCTGCAACCTCTTAAAAAAAACTCTTTATCACAGAAGAGACGTTGCGAGCCTGTTTCTGTTTTATCGTTATTTTCATGGCAATTGCTCGTCTGAGCTCCAATTTATGGTCCTCCTCGGCAAACATTCACGAGAAACACTCATTTGGCTGAAAACACTATCAATAATTCGCCCCACTCTTTATCTGTGCCTAAACCTAAATGTAGATTCCATGAACGCCTGTGGAAATCTCTTCCGTTTACTTGCTTTTCAGCTGACTACAATATGGTCGTCTTCAAGTCCAACGTAAACAAGTTCTTGATGAGCCGTTTCCCTTAAATAATCCAATTTACCAAATTTACACTTCTAACGATTACTATGATATTTTACTTTTGACTACTGTACACACTTTAACCTTCATCCTCGAGTGGCCTCTGGGCCTTGATAAGTGTTAATTCCCTTGATAAAAAATATTATTGCTACTGTAAAAGCAAATGAAGAGTATGTATTTATATGTATATGTATTTTGTTGTATTAATACAAAAATAGAATTCATTCCGTTGAAATATGTCTTTGCTTCAATTTATTGTTGTGTCAGTCTTGTACACTTTATTTCTTTCTAGAAATTACCTTTATATACAAACTAGCATTTCAGCCCGGCGTTTTTTAACTTTGACCCCTATTATGACCCTTAACATTTATTGTTTTGAGCTAAAATCAAGTGATTAAATTCGATCCATGTCCAAGGAACCTATATCTAAAATCTCAAGTGTTTTGACCAAAAATTGGCGGAGGAGTTCGGTAGAATTCTCAAAGGTCTAATTGTTGAACTTTGACCCCTTAACAGCCAAATTTCTGTCTGAAAACCGATCACAAAGATTTTCCCAAATCTCCGTACTCTGTATATCAAAGTTTGAGTCTGTAGACTTAAAATTGACAGAATTATTGCGTAGGGAAATGTACACAGACACACACACACAGACACATACATTCACTTTTATAAATATATAGATAATATAATATATAAATAATACTTCAAGAAAATTGCATTACGAACTTATATATATATATATGTGTGTGTGTGTGTGTGGTGTGTGTGTGGTGTGTGTGTGTGTGTGTGTGTAGGTTATTAATCGATCGGTATAATTCATAATGTTATGAATGGGAATGGTGTGCTTCCTTTTTTGATCGTTGTTGCATCTTAAACAACTTGAAGCATTTATTTATAGTCTCGTTTGTTTATAAGGATTTTGTATTTGAGCCATGAATTCGTATTTCATATAAGTTTTACTTTATTCATGAGTTCGCCAGAATTATTATTTTTATGCCTGATGGACTGATAACGCCTGAAAGTGGGATTAATATGTCCGCTATTTGCGTGGCGCACTGTCTATACTGGGTATTATAACTCTCCTGGGGCTATCAATTTTATTTGTTCCCGCTAAACCAGAGTTTGTGAACAAGTGTTCTGTAAGCTGTTATACGTACGCCTCACATCTATGGGACATTGCAACTAAGTAACAACATGTTGAACAGACTACTGAATTCACACGCGGAACAAAAAGACGCGGCCATCTTGGGTAGAATACTTTCGTTTAATTATATCGCCAGATGCTTATTAAGATTAATGCAGATATCTTTTTGTAAACAAACAAACTAGGCACTTGAAAAATAGCGGACAAAGTTCATATAAAGATGTGAGTTCCAAGCGCCGACCCCGTGAGGTAGAACAGCCGACTATTAACTGGATAGTTTTCGGTTCGATTCCTAGCTTGAGATGCGTATTTGATATTCTCATCTACATTAATGTTGTATTATTTCATGCAATCATCAGTGTGTGGATATATATATATATATATATATATATATATATATATATATATATATATATATATATATATATATATATATATATATATATACTCATCCACAGACCGACTGTTTCGCTGTATCACAGCTGGTGAGCTCGGCAGGTGTTGAATCATCCAATCAGCCGTAATTACAATTGAAGCTCGTCACTCACAACTGTTGGTCCTCGATGCACTTATCCGTTGCGCTACATCTTTATGTAGGCAATTCTGAAACACAGCCACAAAATGAATCCGATAATAAAACTTCGTATAAAATTTAAACTAAAACGAAATATGGAATATGATGAAGAAAAAAATAAACTGATGTCAAAATATTTCATAAAACGATACACACATTATAAAACAATAGAGATAGCTTATTAGCAGATCATTTCTCACATAATTCCATCACACACCATCAAACGGATTTGTTTTGTATTTTTAATTAATTAAAATACAAGAACAATTTCAACTCTAAAACGTAACATTGCTTATTGGAAAAACACAATCACTGCTGACATTCAAATCAGTCAATATTTCTGTGTGTGTGTGTGTGTATGTGTGTGTGTGTGTGTGTGTGTGTGTGTGTGTGTGTGTGTGTGTTTATTTTATTAGCGATATTATAAATCTAGGATCGGATTTATCTCCCCTTAGGAAGGGTAGACTCCATTTGAAATAAAAAGTTTCCCTATACTTTTGGACGTTTACAAATACAGACACTAACACACACACACACACACACACACACACACACACACACACACACACACACGCACACGGACACACACACATACACGTGTGTGTGTGTGTCTGTCTGTATTTCTGTATATCTGTCTGTCTGTGTGTATATATTCGTTTTCTATTTATTTATTTAATCGGATTACTTGTATATCATTTTTAAAATTGGCTTTACGAAATGTAATACGAAACCCTACACATAAATTTCTTAATAATGTTTTTTTTTTTTCGTTAACTGGAAAGAAACTTATATAAAATAATTTTATAAAAAAACAGTAGGTTCTCTAGGAAGCAATGTAGAACAACATATATTTTGGACTAAGTTACTGCTTGGACGATTTCACGGATTTCGATGACAATAAAAATATAGGGGTGTGAAATATTCGTTAATCATCATTCAATCCCGGGAAACGTCGGGTCTCCCTGCTGGTAACAGGATAAAAAATATCTGATAATAAATGACTACAAAAATTTCGACGATATGAACTTAGTTTTAAATTCATATACGAAGATATATACAAACTGTACTGTTTCGCTGCACCACGGTTCATCAGTGCAGCAAGACTACCAAATAACTCAAGTCAGGATGGAAACTCGATCGCCTAGGGAATAATCCGTTCTTCACATCGTTACGCTTTTGATTGCTGCTGAGATGAGAATGCGAAATTACTATGTTTACAGAAAGCTGCTTTTGTATTATTTTATTGTGTGTGTGTATATATATATATATATATATATATATATATATATATATATATATATATATATATATATATGACTACTTCATTTAATCACATAAATTAATATACAAAAGTATAGATTTATGCGTAACCTTGAAGTATTTACTTCAACAGTACTTAATACGTAAGTAGAGCTAGGTAGTTAGTTATAAAATATATATATAGCGATTAAACTACACAGAATATTCCGCGTTTCATCCACGCTAGGATTCATAAACCTGACGAATCCTAGCGTGGATGAAACGCGAAATATTCTGTGTAGCTTAATCGCCATATATATTTTATAACTTGCTATATATATATATATATATATATATATATATATATATATATATATATATATATATTAGTGTATTTTTAGTATATATATATATATATATATATATATTTCAGAGGAAACATAATTTAATTTAAATACCAAAAAAAAAACAAGAAATGGGCAGGTGAAATTATTAAAATTTCCTTAAGGCCTTATCGTCTGATCCTCTAAGAGGAAACGTCAGAATGATAAATTAAAAACTAAGAAACGTGATATATATAGCGATTAAACTACACGTTGTTTTCCAGCTACTATGCTTAGAGTAGTTTACACAACTCGAACCTTTTTCTCTTCTTTTCGTAAAGATGTTTTGCCAACCATTCAAAATAATTCTGTTGTTTATAAATTTGTTTGTCAGTGTGGAGCTGACTACGTTGGCAAAACATCCCAAAGATTAGAAATTAGAATATCCCAACATATCCCTCGGGATATTCGACTACACCAGGTTTCGAGAACATCCGGGCACTCCCAAGCTCATGAGTCCGCCATTGGTAATCACCTGTTGAGTATAAATAGGTGTTCTGATCAATATTCCGATGGGTGGTTTTCTGTTTTATACAGTGTGAGGTCGAACTATCATCTCAATATTATTGAGGCGTTAGTTATTAACAACTCTCGACCTAGCCTGTGTAGACAAAAGATTCTGAAACATCAGTTGGAGATATTCATTGATTTAAAACCACCTGAACAGTGAGACTTTTTTTTTTTTTACTGTTCTTCCAACTGAAACCAAAATTCCCTTCTTCCCTCATTCGTTTCTTAGTTTTTAATTTATCATTCTGACGTTTCCTCTTAGAGGGTCAGACGATAAGGAAATTTTAATAATTTCACCTGCCCGTTTTTTTTGTTTTTTTTTTTTTTGGTATTTAAATTAAATTATGTTTCCTCTGAAATTTCTCCTTCCATTTTGCTGTACCAAAAATCTACTTATATATATATATATATTAGTGTATATTTTAGTGTATATATATTAAAACACTATTTTTATATCGCAGGCGTCAGTAATCCTCGTGACAGCAATGGACTTCAAATTCTGTAGTTTTTCTTGTTAGTCTGGCCAAATGCTACCAATAACTTGGTTTTGTACGCTTGGCACTGATTATCTTACTAAAAATGACTGAGGTAGGCGGACGGTAGGCAAGCTCGACTAATTACAACATCCGTGAAAAGCCAGTTTCGATTTTCTCGGCGACTCGCCGTCGTCGCTATCTTCAAAGGTCAGGAAAAGGGTCATCCATTTTCTCAAAGACCCAGTTGATCTGGACGACGCACGTGAGGATGCAATCACGTTGTGCCACAACCGCCCGTACGCGATATTGGCAGTCTATTAATAATGGGATTGTCTAAGTCGGCTATATACATAAAGGCGTCGTTAAAAATGTAATAAATGTTTACTTTGCGTCTCCATGGAGATGACCCCGAGACTGAGCACGGGCTGATCAGGGTCGTAGACAGAACGGTCACTATGGATGATTAAAAGACAATTATATAAAACATATAAATCTGCAATTTGACCAAATAATAGAAAATCCGTTTTTTTCTTCATTATTTAGACTACTATTTTCATTGGAATGTTAATTTCCCAATATTTTGGTCGATGTAACCTCCGACTTCCCTCCGATATAGCATACTGGATTCCAAAACCATTCTCTCTTTGATTCATCAAAAGTGAATTTGTAATTTTTATTACTAGGACTATGACAACAGCATATTCTTTTCCTTGTTTTGATTCTCAGGTATATATCCATTGATATCTTATGTTTTTATGTAGAGTGAGGTGGTTCTCGGTTGATTAATTGTGTCTAACTGTGTCGGATATATGTGGCGTGTGGCTTCCTTCAGTCTTGACAGACTATGGATACCCACTGTAAGATTGCGTGCGCGTGAAATTTGTGTGGCAGGAGTTGCGCAGTCCCCAACTACGCCTCTCCTGAGTCAACATTGCTACATACCAGTGGCAAGTTGAGGTACAGGACGACTGGAAACAATGCCGAGATTAGTGGAGAGCACATATAGAACCTAGAATTCCCAAACGGTCACCCATATGGTACTAGCCAGGCTCAACATTGCTTAATCTTCAATGTCTGTATTTTGTATTTATATCTTTATAAAATCCAAGTACGCCCAGGATGAAGTATTGCTACCACATCTGGGCAGGAGCTGCTAGAAGCAGCTTATCCTGCCCTGACAGAGTACAAAACAGACTTCGTAACTTAGTGGGGGATGCCCTTTTCTCTTCCGTGCAACATCTTTCCCACAGAAGGGACGTTGCGAGCCTGTCTTTGTTTTATCGTCATTTCCTTGGCAAGTGCTCATCTGAGCACCAACCTATGGTCTCTCCTGGTACATCTTTCACGAAAAACACCCGTCTAGCTGAAACAACTGTCAATAATTTTCCCCACTCTAACTGTGCCTAAGTCAAAACGTAGATTCCATGAACAAAGTTTCTTTCTTAGAACTGCACACCTGTGGAACACTCTTTCGTTTCCCAGTTGACTATAACTTAGTCGTCTTCAAGTCCAACATAAACAAATTCTTGATGAACTGCCACATTAAGTAATCCAATCTACCAATTTTCCATTACTAACGATTACGACAATATTATTTCATTGATTACTGTACACTCAATAAGCCTTACCCTCGAGTGGCCTCCGAGTCTTGATAAGTGGTGATTCCTATGTAAATTTTTCGCATCAATTTGAAAACACCTATATATATATATATATATATATATATATATATATATATATATATATATATATATATATATATATAAAAGTGAACGTGTCTGTCTGTCTGTCTGTGTACATTTTCCTACGCAATAACTCTGTCAATTTTTAGTCTATAGACTCGAAATTTGAAATACCGGGTACTGAGATTTGGGAAAATCGATGTGACGGGTGTCAGCTAGAAATTTGGCTGTTAAGGGGTCAAATTTCAACGATTTGACCTTTAAGAACTCTACCAAACTCCTCCGACAATTTTGGGTCTAGACACTTGAACTTTTAGATATAGGTTCAAGGAACCTGGATCTAACTTAATAAAGTTATTTGAGCCCGAAACTATAAATTTTAAGGGGTCATAATAGGGGTCAAAGTTTTAAAAAATTAACGATTTTTTTTTTTGTTTTTTTGCTTTTTTTTGCACAGCATACACCTCCAAACACCCGAGCAACGCCGGGCACCCCTGCTAGCATATATATATATATATATATATATATATATATATATATATATATATATATATATATATATATATATATTAAATTACCAACATGTAAGTTTCTGTTTTACTTAGTGTGCTTGTTGTTCTAAATTAACAAGTGAAGATTATTTATTTATTTAAGATAGCGCTTTTTAGTAAAAAAAAATTAAAAAAATAAAATGGCAAATCTCTCAGATTTTCAAAGTGAACAGTTCTTTGGTGTCAGGATAGCAGTTGCTAGTAGTTCTTTAGAGGGTGCCCGATCGAGAAAGACTCTCTGGAAGGTGATGATAGCCTATGAAAAAAGAAAGAAAACATCCCCATTAAAGAAAATTTTGGAAGAAACCTGTCTAAAAGTGATCGTAGAGGCCTTGTAAGATTGTTATTTTGTGTGGCCTGTTTTTATATTTGCTTTTCGCAATTCCGGTGTTTATAAAAAATATTCTACGTTATTTGAACCGGATGTGATGTTCATTGCGTATCCTTTTTTTTTTTTAATCTCATTCTCGTGTCCGTGGCTGTTCTATGGGCCACTTGTACATTCTCAGCCTCTACGAAATCCTGCTTGGTTTGATCGGGCTCGGCAGTCTCGGATATTCTGGATACGATGCAAAAGGATAATTAAGAAGATTTTAGAGGCGACACCATTTAAATTAATGCCTCTATTATTGCATCAATCGCGTCGGTCGCCTTTTTTTGTAAAAGAGGAGTATTGCGTCGCTTCAGTCCTGGGGTAGTTGTCCAGAGCGCTACACAGCGTTGAGAACTGGGTGCAAGTAACTGGGCCATAAAGTCGGTACAGCTCTTGCAGAGTTCCGCCGGAAGTGCGTCGCTCCTGCAGATTTGTTGATTTTTTTTAGTTTTTTTGATAACATCTTGCATCTCTTCTCCCGTTGGCATGCCGGGGTTGGCATTATACTCGGTGATATATATTTGATATAAAGATTTTACACACAATTTTTTTTCTTTTTTTACATTTTCAACCAAAACAAGGCATGTTGCCACTTTTATGTAGGGGCTACTATCAGGGACATAAAGTACAGGGGTACTATGTAGGGAGTTGGGCAGCAAGATGTCGGTTCACGTTACACTTGAACTTCTGCAAGGGAATTCCAAAGTCTAGAGGTTCTGGGGAATAGGCCTATATCTACAGGAAACTATGTGGGGAGTTGTGCAATGAAATGTCTGTTCACGTTACATGTAAACTTATGCAGGTTGCTACGGTTAAAGAATCAGGAAACAAGGAATGAATTCCAAAGTTTTGCAGTCCCAAGAATAATTATTAGAGTAGAAGGCTTTCCAAAATCTTGGGGCTTCTACAGCGAGGAGGTGGGATTTTGCTGCTGGACTGGTCAGTCGTGAGTATAGACATCGAGGGGACGCAAGTGATCCGAGTTTATTAAAGCACATTCTATTAAAGTTCTTGTAAAACAGGCACTAGGATGCAGAGTGACGAGGGGACGAGGCTTGTAGCTTGGTTGGTAGTGCGGGAGTTATTTGGTTGACGTTTCTTTTTTTTGGGGGGGGCGATTGTCTGAGAGGGACAGATTAGGAGTTGATGCACCAGTCTAAATATGGCAGCAATACTCCATGCATGGTCAAGTTGTTGTTCTTTAGAGATACAGGATACTCTTCGGTGGAAGTAATTTTCTAACACGCTTTACGGAATTCACCTTTTCTGCAACAGCCTTGGCAATGTCCTCAATGTGTTTGTTCTAATCCATGTCGCCTGTGAATGTTAATCTTAGAAGTAGTAACGATGGGGTCTCTGTCATTATATAACGTATTACACACGAGACCCAACACGTTGTAGCAGAGTACGTCGCAAGGAACATAGGACAAGTAATAACTTTTTTTGTAATAAGGACGTTTTTTCCTTATCTTCCCGCCATCCGATACTTCGCAGTACGGCTGTGACATCATTCACGTTTCTAACGGGATCACCCTCTCTAATGTCCTTTTCCTTCTTTTGTCTTTCTTTTGCCTTACCATGACATAATTTCGCTTAGAGCTTGGTATTCACATATAGCCGCCACGGTTCCATTAAACTATCGAATGAAGGTAGTTTTCTATTGCTACTGCCTTCGTTTTACCCTCATGTTAATTGCGGAACGTTGTATTATCAGTAAATATACTCATCTCACACAATGTTCTCATCAGATCATTATCAAGAAAAATAAAGGTCCAATGATTGACAACTGAGACACTTAGTATCCTGTTGTTTTGATGTAGGGCCATCAAGAACAACTACATTTTCCTTTTGTCTAAAAAAGATCTCTGTATAATTATAAAACTCAGATTAGCTTAGTTGCTTGGGTGTTTAAACTGTCCATCCGGTTTGTGACTTCCGGTTTCAAAAAGTTCGTCTGTTTAGCCTTTTCATGGCAGCCTTCTCTTTAGTCCGATGTTAAAAGACCCTGCTGCTATTCAAAGCATACACAAGGTCAACAGTATATGCGTTAAAAAATGACCGTCAGTAGAAAGGGTTTGCATAAATCTAGACTGTCTGCAAGAGTGATTAGCTTTTACGGGGTGTTAAGCTAACGTTTCATGGATTAATGACCTCAATATTTTAGCCGCGCGCGTTTTTTGCAAGTCCGGCAAAGGCTTTTTCTCAGGGGGGGGAGGGTACAATGTTTTAGAATATTTTATATACTCTCTAGATTATAATGTCTATGATTTGCGAAGTGATGTCGTCTCTAGATATGATCGACTTTAATAAAATTTACTCTATCCCACCCCTAACCCTAACCCTCACCCTATCCCATCTCCTCGCTGAATCGAAAGTGAAAGCAGCTTCACGGCCATTCGTTCCGGAAACAATTAGTTTTGATCAATGTGTGGAAACCCCCTCATATCAGACAATTGCTATTCATTTGGACACTCCCTTTTTTTAGGGAGGAAACAGCGGAAAGCTAAACTGGCTCATTTCTCCACCTGCGTATTAACTTAGCAAGTAAACTTTCTTGATTGAAATCGATAAATTTGAACGTTCTTCGCTTCCTATGGCTTCGTAGCGTAGCGGTAAAATATCACTTTTTTGTTTCACTTTCTCTTCCACCTTTTTGTCACGGGTTCGAACCTCCCTTCCTACTAACACTTTTTTACCCCTCCAAACACCCGGGCAACGTCCGCTAGTAAATAAGAAGCGATGGTCCCAAAAAAGTAATTAATCTACAAACTGAAAAAAAAAAACATAGTACATAAAAACTATGGTAATACCAATAATTATAGAATGACTGGACTTTGCAGCCATCACATGGAAGCTTCATTTTATGTCTGGTCAATTCCTCTTGTTGAACAATGATTCTTTAGTTGTATAAACAGTGTTTGTCTGCAGAAACAATCCTAATCTATATAAAGTGAGAAGGTTTAAAATTATATACACGCCAATTTAATTATGTTGTTTACTCTTTGACAGGTGCGCGGTACTTAAATAGTTCGTTGTATTAATTTGCCATTTATTATTTCTTTTATATCTCCCGTCGATTATAAACGTCTATTTCCCAGAATTCCAACACCCAATAAAATTCACTCGTTTCTGTTTTTGTAGATAGAATTGCTTTTAAACAAATTGCAATAGATTATTTTAGATGGGTTCGAAGAGAAGAAATACGTTGGAATAATATCTCTATCGATATATATTTAGACTAGCGGGACCTAATGCTGACATTTTTTCAGTTATAAATTTATTATATGTTTTACTAGAATATCTTGTCCTTTTCTTTTCAAGTTTTAACAACTTGTTCTTTACATTTCCATGTTTAATCTTAACCATATTACTTTTCCTGCTCGCATTTTTCTATTGTAATATATATATATATATATATATATATATATATATATATATATATATATTGTGTGTGTGTTTTCCTGCTCTCGTTTTTCTATTGTAATATATGTATATATATATATATATATATATATATATATATATATATATATATATATTATAAAAAAGTGAATATATATATATATTATAAAAAAGTGAACCATATCGTAAATTCAATCAACTAAAAAAGGAAAAGAAAAAAAAAATTATATATATAATGGGGCAAGTTATATGTACAATTAAATAAAATAAATAAGTCGATTAAAAAAGATCGTTAAAATATACCCAAAGCGCTTTTCGTTCAGACAAACATTTTCAAGGGTCATAAGTCTGAAAATTATTATTTTTTTAGAATATTTGGTAGTGATATGGAATACGAGCGGAGAGGTTAAGAAAAAAAAAAAAAAAAAAAAAAAAGAAAAACCTGACTACCCAAATAATTCTAACTGAAGCCGGAGGTTTCTCTGCTTGCACAAAGTAGGGGGGTTAGCAATGATGGCAAGTGCTTCGAGGACAGACAGGTGGAACTTTGTGCGTCCTCGGTGCAAAACAGAAAAACACTCCGGAGAGAAAACAAGACCGTATTCCTTTTTATCGACCAAGTGTTGGCCGATGGACGATTCTATCAGTTGAGATTTTCTGGTAGTAGCTTGATGATCCCTGATGAAACGGGGAACATGTTGGGCGATTCTGACCTGAAGACGCTGGGTCGTCTTGCCTATATAGACGGCACCACACCGACATTGAAATTTATAAATAATATTACTAGTTTGGGAGATAGGCAAGACATCCTTACGAAATGAGGGAAAGGCGGTTTTTGTGGAAAAGGCAATACGGAGCGATAGAGCACCAAAATTAGAAGACACCAGAGAGGAAATCTTATCGCAAATAAGTTGGCCTTCAAGTCCAATCCAATATACATATATATACAATCCAATATACATATATATATATATATGTGTGTGTGTGTGTGTGTGTGTGTGTGTGTTTGAGAGAGAGAGAGAGAGAGAGAGAGAGAGGGCAATCAGTTATTGAATAATCATAAAATCAACATTTTCGTTCGTATGTTTTTTTTTTTTTTTTCATCAGTCACTTCAATAACACAATATTCTACATTGCTAGAATCTTGGTATACACCATTTTGGCCTTTTGGTCAGGATCAAAGTGTAGTATCTGTTCTTCAGATGTTGCACTTCCATTTCTTGTTCTCTTTCGATGGAGGATCAGTCCTTCACGACTGAGACAATTTTTTTATTTTTTTACCTTTTCTCCACGTTAAAAAACGACCCTGGTGTCTAACTCTGTCCCGTGGGGAGACATTGTAGATAGGTACAATCTTGGTATACACTCATGTATGTGTTTACCAGTAATGATGGAGGCAATATTACTTTCCCTTATATATATATATATATATATATATATATATATATATATATATATATATATATATATATCGATGCCTTCATTCAGTCTTGAAAGACAAAGGATACCTCCTGCAGGGGCAGCTGCGCGTGTAATTGTGTGGCAAAGGTTGAGCAATCTCAAACCACACCTCTCCTACATCGGCATTGCTTGCGTCCAGTGGCAAGGAGCAGTCTAGGGCGACTGGAAACAATGCCGAGATAAGCGGAGAGCACATACATTACCTGGAAGTCCTAAATTGAAAATCTCAGATACGAGAAATCGGTTGACGATGATATAAATGCAGCAGCAGTTGCAAGCTTAACAGATTTCCATATTTGTTTGAAGAATTGTATTGTTTTGAAGGATTTTTTTATTTTAGATATATTGGAATAGACATATAAGATTTAATCGAGGGTTGTAGTAGTTATCGAGGCGCACTACAGACTTGACGTGACGAGTTCGAGTTTTGTTGAGGCGACTCCATCATTTCCATACAACTGTTAATTATATATTTCATAGATTCATATAACATTCGTTCATTGGATAACTAGTCTAGAATTAGCAAATCTCTGAAATAATACCAGGTTTTCTCTGCTGATCCCGGCATTGTAGTCAAATATTCTTGAATTTTCACCAGTGCTTAAGTAATGCAGTTTCAAGAGGAGAGAAATGTGGTTATGGATTGTGCGACTCATGTCTCGGTATTGAGGCCTTACATAGATACTTACTTTCAAAACTGAGAGTAGATACCTACAGAGTAAGATAAGAATCCCAACCTTTAGAGCTAAAGCGATGTTTTTTTATTATTTTCCCATAAATACAGGCGGGTTTTAGTGATCCTATTATTTTATTGGTCCTAATACAGTGAACTTGTTACAGCTTAAGCTGTTATCATTTTGTTATTGTGTTTATTTTTATTTGGGTGAATCGGTGGGTATTGTGTAAGTGTTTTTAATATCGTTTTTGCAATAAGAACGTTTTCAATGTTTTTAGTATAACCAGTTGTATTTACTACGACTCGACGTCGGACGTAGATTTTATTCCTGTTTTTGACGTAGTCACAAAAATAAAATACAAAAACATTCCGCTTAATATTGTAATTTGAAATTTTTCGAAAAAGTTAGGTTTGATCTACAAAGACTCGCTCTCTATTCTCTCTCTTTTTTTGTTTTGTTTTATTTTGTTTTGTTTTTGGAATCCTTTCAGATAAGACTTCATAATTTGTATATTCCTTTTTCTTTTGAGGACTGTTATCTTCATCTTCATAGTTTTTGCTGTTTCCGATTGTTTCGGCCAGTTCATCCACCGGCCTTGTTCAGGTAGTAATCGCAACATTAATAATGATTAACAGCATTCCTATCCCGTCGACGTTAATCACCTGAAAAAGGCATAACTGTTGAACTCTCGAATGTTTCTGCCAATCGCGAGAATTTGGATGGAATTCCAAACGTCCACCAACAAAGTATAAAATGAAAAATAATAATAGAAATAAGTAATGCTGATGTTGATATAATCAAATAAATTATAATTATATATATATATGTATATATATATATATATATATATATATATATATATATATATATATATATGCATATATATATGTGAACAGCATTTGGAGACTAATTTGTATTCGAGTCAAACTTAATTGTGTATTCTTTGCTTTTATATGTGAACTACATCTGTATATACCTCTCACTACTAAGTCTCTCTCTCTCTCTCTTTTTTTAATCTTTTAAGATTAGGCTTTATAATTTGAGTATTTATTTTCTTTGGACTGTTACCTTATCTTCATAGTTTTTTTGTTTATTAACCACGTTTTGGCCAACTCATCCTCTGGCCTTCTTCAGGTAGTAATCGCAACATTAATAATCATAAACAGCATTCCTATCCCGTGGATGTTAATCAACTAAAAAAAAAATGTTAAGTTGGAGTATCCTTTAATTATGAATTCGTCTAGAGAATTGGTTGGCCCTATGCCAGTTTCATTTAGAAAGAATATGTCCGATTTCGTCTCCTGTAATTGTGTTTCAACCTCTGGAAGGTTGGAACGTAGACCCCTGATGTTGGAAATTTGGATAAAATCTCGAACGAAACCTTATATTTACTTCACGGGAGTAGCATGTTCTTGTTCCCTCAGTCATGACTAGATAGCGGTTTTAAGTAATTCGGAATTGTAGCTTCGGTCGCCTACACTAAGAATTGAACCTTTGACCTTCAGAAGAATATCACTTTCACAATTGATTTTTGTAAGTACTCTAACCACTGCGCCATGAAATCGACAGGAAAATTCCCGAGTTTGAGTTTGAGAAGATACACAAGATTCCCCATTTTCAGCTAATCAATTTCCACCTTCTTATCATCATATATTCTACATTTAAATCCTTTGAATATGACTAAAAATTATAACGAGAATGTCTGAGCATCGTCTTATTTTTGGATTTAATGATGAACTCTTGATTCCCAACACGTTTCTGCGTCATAATTACTCTAACGTATTTAAACCAACAATTTTGAAAACGAGGATTTAATCTGGAAGATGAGAATTTTATGGTCAATTGTATGGTTTTTCTTTCAAAGAAAATAAAGACGTTCATTATTGACGCTGCACATTAACCTTGTAACTTATATAAATTCGAAAATTCTGAATGTTTCTGATTTTGAAATTTCTTGAAAATAAAACTCACAGACTGATCGATCTATCTACCTATCTACTATCATATAAAAAGGAACTTTGTCTCTTTGTGTGAGAGAGATTGTTCCCTATGAATTCCCTAACGTCTGGGCTGATTTTTATGACATTTCAAAAAATTAATGTTTCCGCTTGAATCATCATATGTGACTTGCTCATTTAAAACTGAAATTCAAGCTATGACAATTATTAATATAAGTTAAAATTTCTAAGTTCAAAACACAAGGGATGTAGGTATCAGTGAATAAGAACATCATCAACAAATTTGCTGCCTGCGTTTTTTTTTTCCAGTTGATTTAACACGAATTTGATGCACTGAATATGAAAATCACATTGGCTTTGCTTAATCAGGTCAAGTTTTGGAGCTATGGCTACATGTAGTTTTTTTATGTTTTTGTTCTCATTTATGCACATTTTAGAATTTGTTAGAGTAAAATGTCATGTTGAATAATCGTTTTGATTATTTTAATGACAAGAAACATTCAGGTATTATAGTTCTGGGTGATTACGTTGAAAATGGATCAATTTGAAGTCATAAAACCTCGAAATCTTCACAAAATTGGCGCTCAGCATACACGAATGAAGATTGACCTGTACACAAATAGTGAGTGGCTTGCAAAGAAAGGACCCCCCCCCAACGATCTTCCTATGGACAGAGATAAAATATTCTTCCCACCGCTGCACATCGTTCGGCTTAATCAAGCAGTTCACCAAGGCTCTGGACAAGGATGGTGAATGATTCACTTATTGTGCCAGGATTTTCCAGGATTATTCATGGAAAAGTTGAAAGCTGGCATCTTTGATTGTCCTCAAATTTGGTAGCTCGTCGGAGATCAAGAGGTCAAAAACTCAATGAAGGAACTGGAACTGGAAGGGTGAAAGGTATTTGCTTTGGCAACAATGAAGCCAGAAACTACGCAAAACTTGTAAATAACATGCTGACTGCTTTACACAAACCGGGACTTCATCATAAACATCAAAATGCAATACTTATTTTCACATTTGACGGGTTTCCGGAGAACCTAGGTTCAATGAGTGACGAGCATAGAGCGAGATTCCATCAGGACCTGAAAGAGATGTAAAACAGGTATCAGGGTCACTGGAATGCGGTCATGGTGGTTGACTCCTTTTGGAATCTGAAGAGAAACCTTCCTACCATTGAGAATTCCAGGAGTTCAGAGAAATAGAATTTCAAGCCCTGAAGTTTGAACAATGGTGAAACAACATGCACTTAACGTGTACCTAACTTTATCGATACCCACCATTCATTGGTCATTTATTAATTGTAGGAATAATAAAGATCCAAGGATATACTCCTGAGGCACTCCCGCATTTATATCATATTGTTTAGATCCACGACCGTCGAGGGCAAACTGCATTTTTCTCTTATCTAGGAAGGATTTAATTATGTTGAGTATTCGTCCAGTGATACCGTATTATTTGATTTTCCTTAGAAGACCTTCAGGTCATACCCTGTCAAAATCCTTAGATATATCAAGCACTACCGTTCTACCCTCCCCTGCTTTGTCCAGTGAATAGTATATACGTTCAGAGATTACAGTTGGGATATCTGCTGTGGAACGGGCTTGCTTAAATACATATTGTTGGTCAGTCATCTGTAAGCTGGTGAACTAGAGCTTGGTTAATTATGGACTCAAATATGTTGGCGAAAAGTGGGAGGAGGCTAATGGGGAGATAATTTAATAGGTTAGTACTTTCGCCAGAATTCTGCAAAACTGGTACCACAAAAGCAGTTTTTCAAAGAGAGAGTCAGGAAAGCAATATTCATTAAGTCATTTGTTATAAAGTTTGGAGAGAACTGGAGCTACTTCGGCGGAGCATTTTTTTCAATAGCACAGCCGCGATGAGATCAGGTCCACGTGCGGTTGAAGTAAGAGGTGATTGTCAGATTCTCTAATGTTATGTCTGTCCGCAAAGGAAAGACAGGGAGGGGATGGTTAGCAAGGTCCAGTGTGGAGTTAGAAACAAACCGACTGGCAAGCAGGTTAGCATTCTCGGTTGCTGTGCACACAACCTCATGATTGTTGGATAGTGGGGGAATTGTTGATTGATATTGTAGCCTAATCTTCTCCATTATCGAAGTATAATTTATTCTGACACCTACACCAGAAAACTTAAAGAAAACAAGTTTTTTTTTCAGATAGGTTTTCTGTTGGTTTACGAGATCATAATAAACACCACCCTAAAACAAATAACAGGCGCACCCCCCCGAAATGGGAGTTCATTTTACATTAAATTAATATAGACAAGTGATCCCTCACTTTTTGAAATTATAATTATTTCATATCTTAGAAACTACTCGTTTCCTGGAATTTTAATTGTTATTTTCGTTTTCAGCACCCTTGAAAATCTGTAGTAGTTATAATTGAAAGGGAGTTTTTGAGGGAGGAAAGATACTGCATATTTTATGGCTGTACAAAGTGCCAAACTCCGGATGATGAATGATCACCTTAATGTGGGACCTTAACAGCAAATGTAATGAAGGCCAATACATAATCCAGATCATTAGCTTTCCAACGAGCATTCATTTGTTAAATTATGGCCATTAGTCACTGAGATTATATATATATATATATATATATATATATATATATATATATATATATATATATATATATATATATATATATATATATAGGCTCGTAGCCAAATATTAAACAATAAAGTTTGTAATTTGTCCCGATTGCCTTAAAAACACACGTTAAATGTGGAGACATTTTCTCAAACGCAAAAATACGCTTGTGGGGAGTGATCTATAGTCTTAATTTAAAATTAATAAATATTAATTTTATTATCATTACTATCAGCAATGAATGATTTTGTTTTAAATAAAAAAATTAAAACACACACACACACACACACACACACACACAAAGAAATGAATCGTTTTTGGCATCGGGAAATAGACAAAATTTTCCGATACCTACTCCGATACCGCTAAAGTTCCGATTTTCCCGGTCCAGATTTCGATTCTGATTTAAATTAATAGTCTCAACACTAATATATATATATATATATATATATATATATATCTATATATATATATATATATATATATATATATATATATATATACATGTCAGTGTGCTAAAAGGTTTCCATCCTAAATTCTGCGCAATTATACACGATGTAAACCTATGCGTAAAAACAATTAAGCGTAATAATTAAATGAATCGAATCACCTAATTAGAAACCATAAAAATAATTATTAGTTAATGAACTCTCGTCTTTCAAAGGAATATGAAAATTGATTAACCATTCATGAAGCTGCTCGCCTATCAATGACTTAGTATATATGGGAGTTCGTTCTAATAATATATAAATAGAAAAATAGATATTTTATATATTTTTTTATTACATTTTCACCCCGAACAAGGCACATTGCCACTTTGATGTAGAGCGCTACTATATGGGACCTAAGCTACAGGGGTACTATGTAGGGAGTTGAGCAGCAAGATGTCTGTTCACGTTACACTTGAACTTCTGTATGTCAGTACAGTTGGGGAAGCAGGGACCCGGAAGGGAATTCCAAAGTCTAGCAGTTCTGGGGAAGAAACTACTAGAGTGAAAAGCTCTCTTACACATAGGAATCTCTACCATGTAGGGGTGGAATTTAGTTGCTTGTCGGGGGTATTTACGTCGAGGGGGTACAAGTGCTTGCAGTTCGTCGGAGCATTCATCATTAAAATACTTGTAGAACTGGCAGAACAGTGAATATTTCATCGATGGGACAGACGCTGAAGCTTAGATGACAGTTCAGGACCTATCAGGTTGACGACTCTCTTTTGAACATTGTCCAGGAGCGAGAGACTAGTAGAAGATGCACCAGCCCAAATATGACAACAATACTCCATACATGAGCGAATTGTGGCCTTATAGAGATACAGAATACTTTCGGGCGTTAGTAGCTTTCTAGCACGGTAGAGAGAGCCTACCTTCTTCTGCGGCGGTCCTAGCAATGCTCTCAATGTAATTGTTCTAACTCGTGTTCCATGTGAACGTTAGGCCGAGGAGTTTAAAAGAAGTATCTTTAGATAATGAATCTTTGGTCATTGCTATTGGTGGTAGAGAAGATTTATTGTAATTATTGAAGGAAACAAGTTCAGTCTTGCCAGCATTAAAGGTGGCCATCCATTTTTGTCCCCATTCTAATACAGACTGGTGATTATCCTCTAGTGTTTCTGCCATTTCTTTAGATATGTGTTCATTTGTATTCCTGTCGTGCCTGCTATAGAACGTGGTGTTATCAGTATATATACCCATTTCAGAGATGATTCTGTCAGGGTGGTCATTTATGAATATTAGGGAGTAATAGAGGTAGACACTCCCGCATTTATATCATATTGTTTAGATGTACGAACGTCGAGGACAACCTGGATTTTTCTCTTATCTAAGAAGATTTAATTATGTTGAGTATTCGTGCAGTGATACCGTATGATCTGATTTTCCTGAGAAGACCTTCATCCCATACCCTGTCAAAAGCCTTAGATATATCTAAAGCCACTATTCTACCCTCCCCTGCTTTCTCCAGTGAATGATATATACGTTCAGAGATTTCAGTTAGGATATCTGCTGAGGAAGGGCTTATTTATATTATATTGTTGATCTGTCAGAAGTTTAGCATCTGTAGAGCTTGGTAAATTATGGACTCAAATATTTTGGCTAAGTGTTTGAGGAGGCTATTGGAGCGATAATCTAATGGGTCAGTCCTTTCGCCAGAATTTTTTGAAAACTGGTACCACAGAAGCAGTTTTCCAGCTATCTGGAAAGCAAGATTCTTCAAGGCAGTTATAGTAAAGTTTGGAGAGAATCGGAGCTACTTCTGCGGAACATTTTTTTTAATAGCACAGCCGGAATGAGATCAGGTGCACATGCTTTTGAAGTGCCAATGTGTTTTATGATAGCATGCACCTGAGAAGGGGTGATTGTCAGATCGCCTAGTGTTACGTTTGTCCGCTATGAAAAGTGGTTAGCAAGATCCAGTGTGGAATTGGAAGCAAACCGACTGGCAAGCATTTTAGCATTCTCGGCTGCTGTGCGAACAACTTTATGATTGTAGGATAGTGAGGTAATTGTTGATTGTCCATTATTTATTACGCCGTTGTAGATTTTCCAGAAATCACGGGTCCTAATTTCTGATCTTCGGTGCGTTTTTTGTTGGTTTCTGTAAATTCTCTTTTAGCTGTCGCTATTTCTTTCTTACAGTTACTCCTAGCTTCTATATCCTTCTGTCTGTTGGAAATGGACTTATTTCGATTAAATCTGCGGTACGCATGCTGCCTTATCGCAATGGCAGCTGCACGAGTAGAAGTAAATCATTGGGGAGAGTAGGGCATGCTATAAAATCTCCGCGTGGGAACATGTGCTCAATTTCCGTTATGAACCATTCAATGGTCTCAATTGCGCACTGTTCAGCAGGAAGAGAAAATATATTTCCCCATGGGTCATCTCTGATGAGATCCCTGATGGCTTCTCAGTTAGCGTTTTTATAATATCTCGTTCTGTTGAGCAGTGGCTCTTCATTTTTAGCTCTAGAGTTTAGGGAGATTTCAGCAATTACCACAGCATGATCAGCGTTCCAAAGTGGGTTGTGTGAGTTCGTTATACATTCATCGGAAATTGTGGTCAGAAAAATGATGCGTATCAATCTCAGAGCGAAAAACAGCTGAACTTTATAAGTATATGGATCGATATATTGTTTTTAATATCTACCAATATTAGTTTAAAATCAAGGAATGACGCCTGTATACATGTATCTATTCAATGTATATACATAATAACAAACACATATACGTGTATCTATTCAACATATTTACATAATAACAAAAATATGTACATGTATCTATTCAATGTATATACACAATAAAAACAGTATGTTCGTGTATCTATTAAATGCATATACATAATAATAACAATATGTACGTGTATCTATTCAATGTATATACATAATAACAACAATATGTACGTGTATCTATTCAATGTATATACATAATAACAACAATATGAATGGTTGTCTATTCAATGTATATACATTATAAAAACAATGTGTACGTGTATCTACTCAATGTATATACATAATAACAACAATATGTACGTGTATCTATTCAATGCATATACATAATAACAACAATATGAATGGATGTCTATTCAATATATATACATAATAACAACAATATGTATGTGTATCTATTCAATGTATATACATAATAACAACAATATGTACGTGTATCTATTCAACGTATATACATAATAACAACAATATGTACGAGTATCTATTCAATGTATATACATAATAATAACAATATGCACGTGTATCTACTACATGTATATACATAATAACAGGTATATGAATGGTTGTCTATTCAATGTATATACATAATAACAACAATATGTACGTGTATCTATTCAATGTATATACATAATAACAACAATATGAATGGTTGTCTATTCAATGTATATACATAATAACAACAGTATGTATGTGTATCTATTCAATGTATATACATAATAACAACAATATGAATCGTTGTCTATTCAATGTATATACATAATAACAACAATGTGTACGTGTATCTATTCAATGTTTATACATAATAACAACAATATGTACGTGTATCTATTCAATGTATATACATAATAACAACAATATATACGTGTATCTATTCAATGTATATACATAATAACAAAAATATGTACGTGTATCTATTCAATGTATATACATAATAACAACAATATGTACGTGTATATATTCAATATATATACATAATAACAACAATATATACGTGTATCTATTCAATATATATATACATAATAATAACAATATGTACGTGTATCTATTCAATGTATATACATAATAATAACAATATGTACGTGTATCTATTCAATGTATATACATAATAACAACAATATGTACGTGTATCTATTCAATGTATATACATAACAACAATATGTACGTGTATCTATTCAATATATATACATAATAACAACAATATGTACGTGTATCTATTCAATGTATATACATAATAACAACAATATGTACGTGTATATATTCAATATATATACATAATAACAACAATATATACGTGTATCTATTCAATATATATATACATAATAATAACAATATGTACGTGTATCTATTCAATATATATACATAATAACAACAATATGTACGTGTATCTATTCAATGTATATACATAATAACAACAATATGTACGTGTATCTATTCAATGTATATACATAATAACAACAATATGTACGTGTATCTATTCAATGTATATACATAATAACAACAATATGTACGTGTATCTACTCAATGTATATACATAATAACAATATGTACGTGTATCTATTAAATGTATATACATAATAACAATATGTACGTGTATCTATTCAATGTATATACATAATAACAACAATATGTACGTGTATCTATTCAATGTATATACATAATAACAACAATATGTACGTGTATCTATTCAATGTATATACATAATAACAAAAATATGTACGTGTATCTATTCAATGTATATACATAATAACAACAATATGTACGTGTATATATTCAATATATATACATAATAACAACAATATATACGTGTATCTATTCAATATATATATACATAATAATAACAATATGTACGTGTATCTATTCAATGTATATACATAATAATAACAATATGTACGTGTATCTATTCAATGTATATACATAATAACAACAATATGTACGTGTATCTATTCAATGTATATACATAATAACAACAATATGTACGTGTATCTATTCAATGTATATACATAATAACAACAATATGTACGTGTATCTATTAAATGTATATACATAATAACAATATGTACGTGTATCTGTTCAATCCATATACATAATAGCAACAATATATGTGTGTACCTATTATATCTATATATGAATAACAAAAATGGAATTTGCTTTTCAATTTAACATATTTTGTGATAGTATTGCTTTACTTTTGGTTGAGAATGTTAGCGAAAATATAAAATTGTCGCTGATAAATTGTCTTGCCATAAGCCAAACAACGCGCACGTGCGTTGTTTGGCTGGCCGTCGGAAAGCATAACGTTTTTGTTTGTTTGTTTGTTTGTTTGTTTGTTTGTTTTTTGCAACAATTGTAAATGCGACATTCAATATCATAATACCGGAAAACATACAATGCCTTCAAATCGCATAGAAAAGAGAAAATAATTGCTCAATACACTTCCGTAATTTGTTAATTTTGTTAATTTTTTAGCAGAAATCTTAATATAAAATACGCAAATATTTGGGAACTAGTTCCTCATATATATATATATATATATATATATATATATATATATATATATATATATATATATATATATATATATATATGTGTGTGTGTGTGTGTGTGTGTCTGTGTATATATATATATGTATGTATGTATGTATGTATGTATGAACTCTTTTTCTGGGTCAACGGCCAACTAGCACCGTGTATATTTGTGTGTGTGTGTGTGTATGTGTGTGTATGTGTGTATGTATTGGGGTGGAGAGGTCTCCCGTAAGCCGTGGTGGAGGCAACCTTTCTAGGAGAAGCAAATCTCTGATTTAAAAAAACCATAAAGCGGAAGACCATTACCCGCATTAAGCTGGTCTGCAGTTTAATTTCTTGCTGGTTATCTTGCTCTTGCTTGTTGCTGGATCTGAACATTTTGAACCGAGAGAGAGACTTAGCTGTCGTACAAAGCTAAGACTCTGTACCATCATATTTGTATAGATACTCTCTCAGGCATTGTGGCTCATGGATTTTAAATGTTTGAGGGAGTGGCACTCGTCTGACAAGACGTTGTAATCATCATCATCATCATGTATGTATGTAATGCGACGGTTTTAAACAGCGCCAATCTACACATAGTGTGTTTAATTGTGAAAAAACTCTAGAAACTAATTTTGATAAAATAATTAACAACAACACTTCCGTGTTTTGTTTATTGTCTTTTTGTTTTGTTTTTTTTTTATTTAGTCTTAATGTAAAAGACACAAATTTTGTTTTGTTTTTTTTAATTTAGTCTTAATGTAAAAGACACAAATATTTCTGAGCTAAACTCTTCGATGTATAAATATACAGGAAATACGACGGTTTGATTTGGAACATCGCCAATATACACCGAGAATGGTATAAAAACCCAAGCAACTGTTATTTTCTTGTATGTTTTGACGAAAACGCCTTCGCGGATGAAGGAGATTCTTATAGTGGATAGCGTGTTTTATACTTTATATATAAAAGCAAGTAAACGTGTTATTTAACGTTCGTTTAATGATTTTCTCTTTCTTGTAATTTCTGATCTTAAATACTTGAAATGACATATGCATTAAATGAACTTGACGTCGGGTGCGATAATATAGTGACGCATATATTTTAATGTTAGTAAGTGTTGGTTTATAAAGCGAAGTACTGCATTCCGGAATATGAGCATTCTCAGAGCTCAGCCTATCAGAATAGATGGACTTTGACGAAGGAGCCTTTATTAGTTATTGATCGAAAATTGGAAAGATTATGTTAGCTTCATGTATCTATTAGACAGTTACGGTCGGGGTAATTACAGAATAGAATTCGGGAACCGGCTGTTGTATTGGTATTAAGGAGGGGTGTGGACGAACTGTGTCCAGGCAAGCAAGAAAATAAACAATGGAAATTTCAGGCGATCAAAAGAACGATCGGTCCCATGAAAAGGTGGCATAAGCTACATCCAGGCTAACGAAAATAAATAATGGAAATCCCGGAATTTGAAGCGACCTATATCCATGACGTCAATCGGTCATGGGTCACACCGAAAACCAGTAAAACTGCAATAACAAGCTGGCGAGGAAATAGGTTAACAGGTCGAAGAGATATCAATAAAAAGAGAAGAGAAACAAAGCAACAGTATGAGAGAGTCAGAGAGACGGACAGATGCGAGACAAAAATTGACACAGTTTGCGACCCACCTCTACCACGAATCCCCACCGCTGCCATTGTATTGAAGGGTGTATATTAAATATATCGTAAAACAAAGTCGTTTTTATGAACAAAGTGTCTCATATTCATTGATAAATGAAATCACTCTCCAATTTAATAGCTAGATGATCATCGGCCAGACATATATGTAACATTGGCGGGAAGTTAAACAAAATAACAAAACAAATAAGGCCTTCTTTCGTTTGTCCATTTTTGTTTATAGGTCACGCCAATATAAGAGCTGATTCCCTGCATTGCTATAGCATTCTCATACACTTCCATATCTATTATTATAAATACTTAGACTTGCTTTAGGTCTAAAGAATTTTTTAATTTGTAAATTTTTAAAATCCTTCGGAATTTATATATATATATATATCTATATATATATATATATATATATATATATATATAGAGAGAGAGAGAGAGAGAGAGAGAGAGAGAGAGACCTAGAGCATTAATTAATTTAGCTTTTGTGCAAACTATCATTTCCTGCACCAGCAAACTGTACATTGAAAAATAATAATTAAAGTAAGTAATGCAGATGTTAATATGATCAAATGAAGTATAACTATATATATATATATATATATATATATATATATATATATATATATATATATATATATATATATATAAAACATTTGGAAACTTATTCGTATTCGAGTCAAACTGAAGTGTATATTCTTTGCTTTTATGTGTGAACTCTATCTGCATATACCTATCACCTGTATTTTTTTTTGTTTTGTTTTTGGAATCCATTCAAATTAGGTTGAAATCCATTCATAATTAGGCTATATAATTTGTGTGTGTATTTTTTGTTGATTTTTTTACAGACTGTTATCCTCGTTTTCATAGTTTTTGTTGTTTCACCATGTTTCGGCAAACTCATCCCCTGGCCTTCTTCAGATAGTAATCGTAAAATGTATAATGATAAATAGCATTCTTATCCCGTGGGTGTTAATCACCTAAAAACGGCCAGAACTGTCGAATGTTTCTGTAGAACTCAGAAGTTTGGAAAGAAATGGCGAACTTAACCTTTTATTTACTTCACGGGAGTAGCATGCTCTTGTTCCGTCAGCCATGATTAGATAGAGGTTCTAAGTAATTCGAATTTTTATTTTCGGTCGCCCATACTAAGAATTGAACGTTTAACATTCAGAAAAATATAACTTTTACGATTGATTTTTGCAAGTACTCTAAACACTGCGCTATGAATTCGACACGAACGTCCCCGAGTTTGAGTTTGACATCTTATCTATTTAATCATATCATCATGTATTATACATTTTAATTTTTTTATATGAATATATATATATATATATATATATATATATATATATATATATATATATATATATATATAATGTGAGGTTAGAAAGAACGATCACGTGGTGCGACTTTGTATTTAATTTTAAATAAACAGATATTTATTTTTTTTTTAAGTTTGCATTTTAGGCTTATAAAAAAGCCTTCATCAGGATTTAAAAAAAAAAAACAATACAATATACATATTTTTTCTTTGTTCTTTTTTCATGTGCCATGATGTCGTTTTAGCAGAGTGCTTGTGTATTGTAAGTCCAATTCTGAGCGGCGTCTGTGCGCGAATGTGTAGTATGAGCATTAGTCAACTTTAAAGAAGCAATGGAATTTAAAATGTGAGGTAGAAAAGAACGATCACGTGCGAATTTTTATTTTTTTTTTAAATAAACAGATATTTATTTATTAAAATATTCACATTTTCGGCTTATACAAAAGCCTTCATCATCTTTCTGGACTTACAATACACACCATTCTGCTAAAACGACATCATGACACGTGAGAAAAAAAATAAATATATATTGTATTATTTAAAAAAAAAATTCTGATAAGCGAAGTTTAATTTAATGTATCAATACTTTTAAAAGAACAGTGCTCATAGCACTGGAGATATATAATAATCTCAATATGTATATGTATCCTAGAGCTATATCGATATTGTTGGTAAAGATTAATAATTGTAAATAATGAATCAGTTCCAAAAGGAGAAACAAAACAAAATCAAAATCAAAACATTGTTTTGATTTTGATTTTGAAACTGATACATAATTTACAATTAATTATCTTTATCATATATATATATATATATATATATATATATATTATCAATATATATATATATATATATATATATTGTAATAGGCATATGCAATCTATATATATGTGTGTGTGTGTGTGTGTGTGTGTGTGTGTGTGTATGTTTTGTTATAATGTGGAAAAAGGAATTTCAGAAAAGTGCTCTATAATAAGGAAACATACCCAAGATAAGAGTGTATTGTTTATATTTTTATTTTCAGAAAGTTTAGATGAGTATTGGCTGAAGAGAGCTGGATATGGCGATCTAAAACAGTCTTTTATGATCAAGTTTGAAACTGACGGTACCGATTACTTATCTGAACGTTTTAAAAATGATTATATATATATATATATATATATATATATATATAATATATAATTTAGTATTAATTTTAAGATGGTTCATTATCGTATAATAAAGATTTATGAAATATTAAACACTTGTCCAGAAATAGAAAAATAAACCTTTTAAAAGAGATACGAAACTAAAAAAAAAATGATATAATATTATTAACAAAGACATCCTCATTCAATAAAACACGTTCAATAAAGTCTAATAAAGACTTATAAAGAATTAAACACTTGACCAGGAGAAATAGATAAATGTTTTAATAAAGATACGAAACTAAAAAATACGACAATACTCAAAACAAAGAGATCATCAAGCAATAAAAATAAAAACAATGCTGGCTTCATGAGACTCATAATTTACGAGGTTAAATTATGAAAAAAAAAAATGTACCAGAAAATCCGTATGGAATAAAGTACAAACTTCGCAGCAAGGACTTCAAAGCAGGATTTTATAACCATAGATTTAATAATGGAAAGTATGAAATAATGCATGGTTATCCGATTATTTTTAGCAGGAAGCAGACAGCAGTAAATCACTAATGGCGGAGTGCAAGTTAGATGATTGGATCGATTTATGTAGACCCTTGTGAAAAAAAAACATTCCATGATAATATTTCGAACTCTGTTCGACTAGCTTTCGTTCCAGCTCACTACAACATAGTTGTCTTCAAGTTCAATGTAAACAAGTTCTAAAATAATCAAATTCTACCCATTTTCCACCACGAACGATTACTACGCTGTTGTTTCGGTGACCATAGTATACTCTTATTCTCTTGTTGCCCAGGGTCTGGAAAAGTGGTAACTGCGTTATAAAAAAGTGCCTTTTAAATATAGGGCATCATAAATTGATGGTATAACAATATTTCGTCTTGTTTGAAATGGAGTTATATTTTAGCATGTCTTGAGTATAGGTCTTGTGTGTTTGTTATTTTTTATTTTGTTTTAGCTGGGGATGGAGCATCCTAGTTCATGCTAGACATTCACCCGCTATCTCAGATATTCCAAGCAAGGGATTTTTTCTAAGTGTAATTCTTTGTATGTCTCTTGCACTGGGTTCAGCGGATATATTTGTCTGGTAGATTTGAAAATTCTTTTTCATTTTTTTTATTTTATTTCTTTGAAAATTGTTGTGGGGCAGCGAAACCAGCTACCAACATTGCCCAGCTTTTTATTGAAATCAGCCGAGAGCTCTTTTTAGTATCCTCGATGTCCCCTTAAGTGCAATTGTCTGGATCTCTTTTGCACTTGGTCCACCAGGAATATTATTTAGGTAGGATTTCAGGTTCTTTTTTATAAGTCCTGTGACACCTATAATAACTGGTATTATTGATATCTTCCTAAGATTTCAGTTTCTTTTCATATCATACATGAGACCTTGATATTTTGTCTGTTTCTCCCTTTCAGCTCTGTTCAGACCTCTATCATTAGGGACACTCACTTCATCCAAGGTTGCAACTCTCTCTCTCTCTCTCTCTCTCTCTCCTCTCTCATTCTCTGACTTATTCCATATAACTATGTCAGGTTTCAAAGAAGCATGTTCAAGATAGGTGGTTGTAGGGATTACATGGTCGTAATGTATGGTATATAAGGCATTTTCAAATGTTCTTTCAGGTTGATGTTTCCAGGACTTGCTGCTACACTGGATTTTAATGTTTTGCATATGGTCCAGTGGGAGTATTTACATACTCCATCATGTCTCGCTGTGTAGTAGCCACCCCTCACCAAAACCTTGCAACTTGATACCAGATGATTCACACTTTCCAATTCTGTATGGCAGAATCTGCATTTATTGTCATTAATAAGACCTGCCATCTTCTTGAATGCATTCGTCATCAATCCCTGGTCTTTAGCAGCCATTATAGCCCTTTCCTGATCATTGTGAAGGGTTCCCGTCTTGAACCAGTCCAAGGAATCTTCTTTGTCTTTGTATCCCTGAGAGAGTTCTCCCAGAAAATACTCTGTACGCTGTTGTTGGTCCC
Organism: Euprymna scolopes; assembly: GCF_053919585.1. NCBI lineage: Eukaryota > Metazoa > Mollusca > Cephalopoda > Sepiida > Sepiolidae > Euprymna > Euprymna scolopes. The sequence goes on from NC_136510.1 coordinate 91,793,236, forward strand.
ACTCGTCAAGGTTCCTCCTTTGGAAGGTCCCGGTATATTTCTCCTTTGGAAAGTCCCGGTATATTTCTCCTTTGGAAGGTCCCGGTATATTTCTCCTTTGGAAGGTCCCGGTATATTTCTCCTTTGGAAGGTCCCGGTATATTTCTCCTTTGGAAGGTCCCGGCATATTTCTCCTTTGGAAAGTCCCGGTATATTTCTCCTTTGGAAGGTGCCGGTATATTTCTCCTTTGGAAGGTGCCGGTATATTTCTCCTTTGGAAGGTCCCGGTATATTTCTCCTTTGGAAGGTCCCGATATATTTCTCCTTTGGAAAGTCCCGGTATATTTCTCCTTTGGAAGGTCCCGGTATATTTCTCCTTTGGAAGGTGCCGGTATATTTCTCCTTTGGAAAGTCCCGGTATATTTCTCCTTTGGAAGGTCCCGATATATTTCTCCTTTAGAAGGTCCCGGTATATTTCTCCTTTGGAAAGTCCCGGTATATTACTCCTTTGGAAAGTCACGGTATATTTCTCCTTTGGAAGGTCCCAGTATATTTCTCCTTTGGAAGGTCCCGGTATATTTCTCCTTTGGACGGTCTCGGTATATTTCTCCTTTGGAAGGTCCCGGTATATTTCCCCTTTGGAAGGTCCCGGTATATTTCTCCTTTGGAAAATCCCGGTATATTTCTCCTTCGGAAACTCCCAGTATATTTCTCCTTTGGAAAGTCCCGGTATATTTCTCCTTTGGAAAGTGCCGGTATATTTCTCCTTTAGAAGGTCCCGGTATATTTCTCCTTTGGAAAGTCCCGGTATATTTCTCCTTTGGAAAGTCCCGGTATATTTCTCCTTTGGAAAGTCCCGGTATATTTCTCCTTTGGAAAGTCCCGGTATATTTCTCCTTTGGAAGGTCCCGGTATATTTCTCCTTTGGAAGTCCCGGTATATTTCTCCTTTGGAAGGTCCCGGTATATTTCTCCTTTGGAAGGTGCCGGTATATTTCTCCTTTGGAAGGTCCCGGTATATTTCTCCTTTGGAAGGTCCCGATATATTTCTCCTTTGGAAAGTCCCGGTATATTTCTCCTTTGGAAGGTCCCGGTATATTTCTCCTTTGGAAGGTCCCGGTATATTTCTCCTTTGGAAGGTCCCGGCATATTTCTCCTTTGGAAGGTCCCGGTATATTTCTCCTTTAGAAGGTCCTGGTATATTTCTCCTTTGGAAAGTCCCGGTATATTACTCCTTTGGAAAGTCACGGTATATTTCTCCTTTGGAAGGTCCCAGTATATTTCTCCTTTAGAAGGTCCCGGTATATTTCTCCTTTGGAAGGTCCCGGTATATTTCTCCTTTGGAAGGTCCCGGTATATTTCTCCTTTGGAAGGTCCCGGTATATTTCTCCTTTGGAAAGTCCCGGTATATTTCTCCTTTGGAAAGTCCCGGTATATTTTTCCTTTAGAAGGTCCCGGTATATTTCTCCTTTGGAAAGTCCCGGTATATTTCTCCTTTGGAAAGTCCCGGTATATTTCTCCTTTGGAAAGTCCCGGTATATTTCTCCTTTGGAAAGTCCCGGTATATTTTTCCTTTGGAAGGTCCCGGTATATTTCTCCTTTGGAAAGTCCCGGTATATTTCTCTTTTGGAAGGTCCCGGTATATTTCTCCTTTTGAAAGTCCCGGTATATTTCTCCTTTGGAAAGTCCCGGTATATTTCTCCTTTGGAAGGTCGCGGTATATTTCTCCGTTGAAAAGTCCTGGTATATTCCTCCTTTGGAAAGTCCCGGTATATTTCTCCTTTGGAAAGTCCCGATATATTTCTCCTTTGGAAGGTCCCGGTATATTTCTCCTTTGGAAGGTCCCGGTATATTTCTCCTTTAGAAGGTTCCGCTATATTTCTCCTTTGGAAAGTCCCGGTATATTTCTCCTTTGGAAGGTCCCGGTATATTTCCCCTTTGGAAGGTCCCGGTATATTTCTCCTTTGGAAGGTCCCGGTATATTTCTCCTTTGGAAAGTCCCGGTATATTTCTCCTTTGGAAGGTCCCGGTATATTTCTCCTTTGGAAAGTCCCGGTATATTTCTCCTTTGGAAGGTCGCGGTATATTTCTCCTTTGGAAGGTCGCGGTATATTTCTCCTTTGGAAGGTCGCGGTATATTTCTCCTTTGGAAGGTCCCGGTATATTTCTCCTTTGGAAGGTCCCGGTATATTTCTCCTTTGGAAGGTCCCGGTATATTTCTCCTTTTGAAGGTCCTGGAATATTTCTCCTTTGGAAGGTCCCGGTATATTTCTGCCGGTTCTTTTTTGCTATTTCTGTGGCAGCGTATTTTGGTGTTTCAGCCTCATCTTTGAGATTCCTTTTCATTGGTGTGGCTGTTCTTATAATTACTGGAATGATGAAGATCTTCCTAAGATTCCAGTTTCCTTTTATGCCGTAAATAAGACCATGGGATGTCGTAACCTTTCTTCCTTCTAAGCTCTATTTTACTCAGCGTCATCGGAGATACCAATTTCTACTAAGGTTACTTATCTCGCCCTCTTTGGCCCATATTTTCAGCTCAGGTTCAATAACTCATTCCCTATATATATATATATATATATATATATATATATATATATATATATATATATATATATATATATATATATATATATACAGGGTGTCCGTAAACAATCAAGGCAAACAAACGTTTTCTGTTTTCCAATATCGCTTCAAATAAATTTGCGCTCTTCCAAAGTTAGCTTGTGTGGCATGCTTGATTAAATATACATGTAAAAAAAATAAATATTAACTATTATAACAAATATAATACAATAAAACAATAAGACTGTATAGTAACTTTACGGACACCCTGTATATATATATATATATATATATATATATATATATATATATATATATATATATATATATATATATGGCGATTAAGCTACACTGAATATTCTGCGTTTCATCCACTATAGGATTCGTCAGGCTTATGCGCGAATTCTATGGTTGCTTCTTATTTTTATATATGTTGAGGATTTCTAGTTAGCCAATCAGCTTTCTAGTATCTACCGCACCCCTTCCTATCAGCCAAAAAAAAAGGAAGGAAAAGATCTACCTTAAACCACTAACCTAGTTCTAAAACAGATCCTTTGTTCGATAAAATGCATGCCCATTGGCTGATAGGAAGGGGCGCGGTAGATACTAGAAAGCTGATTGGCTAACTAGAAATCCTCAACATATATAAAAACAAGAAGCAACCATAGAATTCGCGCATAAGCCTGACGAATCCTATAGTGGATGAAACGTAGAATATTCAGTGTAGCTTAATCGCCATATATATTTTATAAATTACTAACTAGCTCTACCTACGTATTTAGCACTTTTGAAGTAAATACTTAAAGTTTACGCATAAATCTATACTTTCGTATATTAAATTTATATGAGTAAATGAAGTAGTTATATATATATATAAACATGTATGTATAAACATATATATATATACATACGCAAGTATATAAATACAACTTTGTCTATGTGTGTATTCCTTATAGACTTCGAAACGGCTGAACAAATTTTCTTAAAATTTCCAGAACTTTAGTGTATAAGTCTGGAAGTAATCTTATTTAAGTTTTGTCTCAGAATACCCCCGATAATTACCGATAATCGATAATCAAAACCGTTATTTTAATTTACTTATCATCAGTATTTTTCCATGTCGTCATTTACCAGCAATGATGGAACAACAGGCGGTGAAAATTCTACTGTGGGTAAGTTGATAGCTTGTTTTTTTTTCTTTTTTCTTTTGAATGACGCGGTCTGTAGGTTCAAACTCCGCACGTAAATTTTTTTTTATTTCATTAACCGAAAATGTACGTGTTGTTTTTGTTTTTTGTTTTGTTTTTTTTGTATGCCATATTTTGTAGGTTCAAACCCCGCAAGTTAATTTTCTTAATGTTTTTTTTTTCATTAACTGGAAAAAGTTTATATAATAATAAATACGGAATCTGCATTAATTAAAATATCATTTATAAGCGTATATTACGACCAGGCAATACCCGGCAGCCCGCTAGTATACAAATAAATGGCAAAAAGTCTATATTCAAAATTCCAAATTGGTGTTCCTCTTACCGTTTATATCTTTCATCATGTTAAAATATTTAGTGCTTTCGTTGTACAGAAACAGTCATATAATTATTATGTCAATTTTTAAATATTTTCCGTCTTGACTCATCAGAAGAATTAGAACTCGTTAACTTTAAAAAGAATAAAATAATTTTAACGTGATTAAATATATCTGAAAATATCCGAAGATTAGTTGAAATTGCGTTTTGTTATATTTCTGCCACTATTTTTTTTCTTTACTTTGTTCTGCTAGTTATTAACTCATTGAGAGTTTTCACGCAGGCCACCATCAAAGAATTCTATTTGAGAATAACCGGTGATGTTCCCAAGAATCTGAATGACGACAAGTCTCCCTAGATTTCAAGTATACTCCACATCTTTCGTTAACACTGGATTTTGGGTTGCAATAAACCTCCCCAAGTTTCCAATCCTCTTCTCACTCATCCAGTGGAGGTTGGGTTAGTGCTTTCTCTCTTCAGTGTTTACATCCTACTTGACGCTTCACGAATATTCAGTGTAATATAGATTAATGTCTTCTCCTTTTTGTGGGGTGCCTTATAAGTATACTGCTTCAGTTTTTTTATGATTCCATGTAGAGTGTCAGTTTCTATATGTCCGGCTCGCACTTGTTGCTCATGTGTATTATTCTCCGCACTCAAGGATTTTTCTTTAATATTTCGGCCGTTTTCATTTTTGTTTCCCGTTATATCTTCCCGGCCATTCTTTTGATTCCAATTTCTCCCATTCTTTATCGTAGTTTTTCGGAATTGTTCATGATGCTTCTCCTATTATTGGTGATCTTGGCTTTCTTCATCATTTATTGGTGATTTTGGCTTTCTTCATCATTTATTGGTGATTTTGGCTTTCTTCATCATTTATTGGTGATCTTGGCTTTCTTCATCATTTATTGGTGATTTTGGCTTTCTTCATCATTTATTGGTGATCTTGGCTTTCTTCATCATTTTTTGGTGATTTTGGCTTTCTTCATCATTTATTGGTGATCTTGGCTTTCTTCATCATTTATTGGTGATTTTGGCTTTCTTCATCATTTATTGGTGATCTTGGCTTTCTTCATCATTTATTGGTGATTTTGGCTTTCTTCATCATTTATTGGTGATTTTGGCTTTCTTCATCTTCCCTATCCCTTTTAGCTCTTAAACATACTGTGTGTATTTGCTCCTTTTCACAGTCGCCTTGATATTCATCCTGTGATCTACTGGAACAGCGAAATCTACGATTTAGCAGAACTATCTCTATATTAATACGATAGCGTGTGTGTTATTTTGTGTGTCACGCTAACATCTTTTTTTCTTCAGGGTGACTATCGTTTGATTGCTACGACTTTCCATTTCTTGTAATGAATAATTTTACCAAGAATTCTTCATAAGTTTTTCTTTGTTGCCCTTACTTGTCTTCTTATTCGCGTTTTGCTTCTTTTCATACCCCTTCTTCTACTCCTAATCATCGTCCTCTCTTTTCTTCTCTTCTCTGTCATCTCCTATTCCTCTTCTATCTCTTTCTTCTTTTTATTCTTCTTCTTCTTCTTCTTCTTCCCCTTTTCTTCTTTCTTATGTATATTAATAAGCTTTAAGCATGTGTTGCTACAACCGTGAAAGCATCATCCGCTTCTAACAACTCACTTTAAGGGAGATAATCCGTGCATCGGTACTTCACTTCGTTCGCTTTTATAAACCACTTTATGAGTTTCCCCTGTTCTCTAGACGCGTCTTTCCTCCATAAAAAGGCAGCACATTTCTCTCACCATTATTCAATATTCAATAAGTGTGATGTAAAAATTGCAACACGAAGATCAACGCCAATATGCGCATTGCGTTTTGAACAGAATTGCATAAACGCAGCCATTACATACAGTAAAAGAAATAATAACTAAGAACAGATACCTTTAGCATGTGCTCCGACAATTACAGACTTTTAACAATGAAAATGGTATTCCAAAATGATAAGTTTGACGATATACGCTTACACACCTTTGTTTTATCGTTATTTCCATGGCAGGTGCTCATCTGAGCTCAATCCCTCGCCCCCCCCCCTCGCCAATCTTTCACGAGAAACACCCGTCTGGCTGAAACTACTGTCAATAATTTTCCCCACTCTTTATCTGTGCCTAAATCCAAACGTAGATTCCATGAGCAAAGCTTCTTTCTTAGAACTGCACGCCAGTGGAACTCTCTGCGGCTTTCCTGTTTCCCACCTGACTACAACTTGGACATCTTCAAGTCCAACATAAACAAACTCCTGACAAACCGCCCCCTTAAGTAAGACACTCTATCAAAACCACCAATACTAATGATTACTACAATACTATCTCATTGATTACTGTACACGCAATAACCCTTATCCCTGAGTGGCCTTCGGGCCTTGATAAGTGGTGACTCCCATGATAAAAAAACACCGAATGACAAGACATCTAATTGTAATTCGTGGACAAAGCTAAATTTCTTTTTCAGATTAAAGTAGATCCGTCTAAATAAAATATATATTATACTAGCATTACAGCCCGGCGTTGCCCGAGTGTTTAGAGGTGGGTGTTAAACCAAAAAAAAGTGGTAGTAGCTTAAATATAAAATAGTTTATGTTAAAACACTTAGAATATATAATATTCTATGTTAAAACACTATTAATATAGATTGTACTATCCTAAAACATCTTCAATATAGAATAACCTATGCTAAAACACGTTGAATATAGAACGGTTTACGCTTAAAGTAACTTGACTCCAAGTAGAATGACTCGTGCTAAAAACCTTGAATATATGTAAAATATGCTATAAGAAAAAAAGGTGTTGCATATATAAGAGACACAATAAGACTACAAATGAACTAAAGAAATGGCAGAAACACTAGAGGATGACCTCCAGTCTGTAGTGAATTGGGGACAAAAATGGATGGACACATTCAATGCTGCTAAGACTAGTTTCGTTCAATAACTACATCTACCACTAATAGCAATGGCCAAAGACTCTTTATCTGAAATTATATCTTTAAAACTCCTCGGCCTAACGTTCACAGGAAACATGAGTTGGAAAAATTACATTGAGAGCATTGCTAGGACCGCTGAGAAAAAGGTAGGTTCTCTCTACCGTGCTAGAAAGCTACTGACCCCTGAAAGTATCCTGTACTTCTATAAGGCCACCATTCGCCCATGTATGGAGTATTGTTGTCATATTTGGGCCGGTGTATCTGCTACTAGTCTCTTGCTCCTAGACAAGGTTCAAAAGAGAGTCGCCAACCTGATAGGTCCTGAACTGTCATCCAAGCTTCAGCCTCTGTCCCATCGATATAATGTAGCATACCTCTGCCTGTTCTACAAGTACTTTAACGGTGAATGCTCCGACGAACTGCAAGCACTTTTACTCCCTCTACGTAAATGCCTCCGACAAACCCGACAAGCAGCAAAATCCCACCCCTTCACAGTTGAGCTCCCTAGATGAAAGAGAGCCTTCGACTCCAGTAGTTTCTTCCCCAGAACCGCTAGACTTTGGAATTCCCTTCCAGGTTCCTGCTTCCCCAACTGTACTGACATGCAGAAGTTCAAGTGTAACGTGAAACGAAATCTTGCTGCTCAACTCCCCACCTAGTACCCCTGTAGTGTGTGTCCCTAATGGTAGCCCCCTACATCAAAGTGGCAATGTGCCTTGTTTTGGGTGAAAATGTAATAAAAAAAAATAATAAAAGGATGTCGTATGCTAAAACGCTTGAATATAAGGTGTCATGTTAAACGCGTGGAATATAGAACTAAAGCACCTTTCATATAGGATATCCTATGTTAAAATACATTATTATAGAATGTCTAATGTTAAATGGTAGATTGTACTAGACACAAATATCGTGAATATGGATTGTACTATCCTAAAGTATCTTCAATATAGAATACCCTATATTAAAAAACGTTGAATCTAGAACGGTTTATGCTTAAAGAAACTTGACTATAAGTAGAATGCCTTATGCTAAAAACCTTTAATATATGTAGAATATTCTATGCAAAAAAAGGTTGCATATAGAATGTCGTATGCTAAAACGTTTGAATACAACGTGTTCTGTTGTACGCGTGGAATATAGAATGTCTTATTTTAAACCGTTTTTCTAAAAAGGTTCTTATTCTTAATCGCAAGGAAAACTGAATGCATTATTCTAAAATGCGTTAAATGCGGAGATTCTGGCTGTATACTACGTGGAATACTAAGACCACATGATAAAACACATATCAACCCTTTTCAGGTTAATTAACGCCGGATCCAGTGATTTTGAAGAATTTTTTTTTAATAGAATATATTTGTTGTTTTCAAGTCGGTTTCTATTTAATCCATAGTTGGGACCTAAACAGGTACTATCACTCTGGGTCAGAGTGGACCTGGAAGCAATGGCAATTAAATGGTGGCTCCACACTCCCCAAAGCCCGCAAGCTGGGGCCACACCATCGGATATAGTTTTACGTCATATCCAGGACCGCAGATCATAAGAGTAAATGCTTCGGAAATGAAAACGACAATGTGTAATTTACTAGCCATGAGTATATTGTCAATGAGATGCGTCCGTTCAGTCTACGCTCTTATCAATAAAAATGTATATACAAACCTAAGCCTGATAGAATAACCGGCAAACCTACCGATATAGGAAGGAAAAACCGACGTGACTATCGATACAAGACCGATCGTAAGAACGGCTGATTCACAAATTAAATGGGATATGAGATCAATTCGGTTGACACTTTCGCCAGAGAGAAATTAAAATCAACAAAATCCAAAGCAGCTGTTTGGACAGCAGTTAAGATTTCAAACGAATTAATATATAATTATAGATTCAATAAGGAAACAGATACGACGTGTTAACATCGACAACCGTATTTAAAAGATTATTTAAGACACGTCTGTAAAAGAATAAACATTGGTAAAGTAATTTGAGCACTTCCTTTCTGGAAGGATAATTAATTTCCTGCTCAATAATTTAAATAACTGTTTGTTTATAGGCTTGTTAACGTCTTTCTCCACCACACGTATATATATATATATATATGTGTGTGTGTGTGTGTGTGTGTGTGTGTGTGTGTGTGTGTGTGTGTGAATTGGCCAGGCTACAGTGGAAGGAACCAAGTAAAAAAAAAATAAGCAAAATTCATCCAAAAGCAGTAAAACAAAACACCGTTCCTATGTCGATAGCCTGCAAGAACAAATGAAGGCTAATTTAGGCATATTCTATTGGTTTGAAAATACAAGTTTTTTGTTACTAATCGTCATAAAAGTAAAACCATACAATAGTATTATAATCTTAAAATCACTGCAAATTTTCATGCAATTACATGCACATTTTAATGCAGTTTTGTCCAATAGAATCAAAGATATGAGCATTTCTTCAATTTATCCACGAGTATATATATATATATATATATATATATATATATATATATATATATATATATATACTAGCTGTTCAGTCCGGCTTTGCTCGAGCCCCATATACCGTTCACAACTTTATGTGTATACGTATGTATATATTAAAAAGTGTGACTCATGTCCAGGTACCTTGCATCTAAAATGTCAAGTGTTTAAACCCCAAATTGACGGAGGCGTTTGGTAGAGTCTGCAAAGGTCAACTCTTACAACTTTGACCTCTTGGCAGCCAAACATCAATCTAAACACTGATTATAATGCTGGTTGCATATCTAAATACCCTTTATGTAAAATTGATAATATTGACACCCAAACTTAGCTGAATATTTTTCTAGAGACAGCAAAGGTAAAATCTTTTAAACTTTACCCCTTGTCAGACAAATTCTCGGTCAAACACCGATTAAAAAGCTTGCCCTCTGTCTGAATACACTTATTGTACAATTTCAATGTTTAGACCAACAATTGGCTGAATAATATAGTAGAGACCGCAGTGGTCATTTTTTTTTAAATTTGACCTCAATTTTCACCTCTACACATTTATTGTTTTGGATTCAAATCAAAAAATAAGTTTCATCGTATCCAAGTAAACTTCATCTGAAATTTCAAGTGTATCGACCTAAAATTGGCGGAGGAGTTTGGTAGTTTAAAAGGTCAAATCATTGAACTTTGACCACTTGACAGCCAAATTTCTGGCCGAAAACCGTACAAGGATTATCTGACTATTTCCAAAAGAGGACAGATATAACATATGAGATATATTTGGCATCAAGTCTCGCCTTACTGTTATTTCAGATCATTTGAAACCACAGCAGCAAGGTTAGTTTCCCTTACCATCAAGCCCAGGGGTTTTGGAAAAGTATATATACATACATATATATATATATATATATATATATATATATATATATATATATATATATATATATATAGTAAGTTATGAAATATATATGGACTCTAGGATTCTTCAGGCTTACCTGAAGAGTCCTAGAGTGGATGAAACGCGGAATATTCAGTGTAAATTAATCGCCATATATATTTTATAACTTACTAACAAACTCTATCTACGTATTGAGCACTTTTGAATTAAATACTTAAAATTTACGCATAAATTTATACTTTAGTATATTAATTTTATGCGAGTAAATTTAGTAGTTATATATATATATATATATATATATATATATATATATATATATATATATATATGTATGTAATTTTGGTTCGTTAAAAGTGAATGAAACCATATTTCTACGTTACCAATTTAATTGAAATTTTCAGAAATTCTATTTTTAAAGTCAAGGAATGTTTGCATGTTATTAAAATAATTTAACATTGCGAATTATAAAAATATTTAATTAAATAAAAATATTTTTCGTAACTGCGAGATTATCGCCATTTTATTTCCGGTAGAAATTAGCCTTTCACTTATTGAGATAAGTATTATTTACATTAATTTTTATGATACTCATGCAGAGAGTGATCCGTGCTGAAATAATGTTATTATTTAAAAAGTCATTCTTAACATGAGGAGGGGAGAATGTTTTGTACCTATTCTGTACTTTAACCTTACAATTGAATAAAAAAAACATATCGTAGATGGACAAAAATCGGAGGCCTGCAATATAAATGCTGGAGTCCCTCAGGGGTCAATCCTGGGGCCAACTCTCTTCCTGATCTACATCAATGACCTCCCTAAACAAATACTTAAATCATTCGTTGACATCTATGCTGATGGCACGACCATCTAAGGCAACACATCAAAGGCTGTAAATGACAAAGTTCTCTCTGATTCTCTCTCCCCTGATCTCGAGCGCGTGGTTCAGTGGGGGAAGATGTGGCTGGTTACCTTTAATGCATCCAAAACCAAACTCCTATCCTTACATCATCAACGCTCTGATCCCCATCTGGCATCAATTGTGATGGATGGCTCACGTCTGGGTGAGGCCCCGTGTTTTGACAAGCTTCTGGGATTGACCTTTACTCCTGATCTGAAATGGAACACGTACATCAAGTCTGTTGCCAAGGTCGCTGGAAAGATGGTGGGATCCTTCTACCGCTCCAGAAGATATCTCACTACTGATGCAATTCTCTATCTATATAAAAGCCAAGTACGTCCAAGGATAGAATACTGTTAACATATCTGGGCAGGAGCTGCTAAAAACAGCATATCCTGCCTTGACAGAGTACAAAATAGACCTCGTGGCTTAGTGGGGGGTGCCCTTTTCTCTACCCTGCAACCTCTCTCCCACAGAAGAGACGTTGCGAGCCTATCCTTGTTTTATCGTTATTTCCATGGCAGGTGCTCGTCTGAACTCCAATCTCTGGTCCCCCCTCGCCAATCTTTCACGAAAAACACCCGTCTAGCTGAATCCACTGTGAAAAATTTCCCCAAATCTATATCTGTGCCTTAATCAAAAGGCGGATTCCATGAACAAAGCTTCTTTCTTAGAACTGCACGCCTGTGGAACTCTGTTCCGTCTGCCTGCTTCCGACCGGACTACAACTTGGATGTGTTCAAGTCCAACGTTAACAAATTCCCAATGAACCGCCCCTTGAGTAAACACTTCATCAAATCTCCTCACTAACGTAATGTACTTGCAATAACCCTTATCCCTGAGTGGCTTCCGGGCCTTGGTAAGTGGTGATCACTGTGTAAAAAAAAAATCGTAAAACTTTAATTAAACGTGAAAATATGATTTAAAAATAGCGGTGATCGCTCTCTGCATTAGCACCATTTTTATTTATTGCGGACTATTATTCTCATCTTTATTAGTTGTTGTTTCACGACTTTTCGTCCAACTATTCTTCTGGCCTTCATGAAAAGAAGTACGTACGTGAGAAATTATTTTTTCCTTTTATAAATGTTCAGTAACTTTTTCCTTTTATTATTCTTAAACAGTAAAACTTTTCTTATTCATGAAAACAGTTAAGCCTACGTAAATAAATAAATGTTTGTACATGTGACAAATTATCAATAAATGGTTTAGTTACTTTTTTTTTAATTATTTATGAAAAGAGTTAACATGCTTAATTTCTATACTTATAGGTTTTTGGAATTTTTTTTCACTGGATTATTATTGATTGGGCACTAATTAAACAGATTATTTAAAAAAAATTAAAAAGAAATCATTATTTCGACATTTGAAAGTGGTGCTCACTTTTTAGTTACAACGTTCTGATAAATCAGTCACCTATTTTGTAAGCAATAAAAACGCGGTATATCAAAACCATAGAAAGTAAAAATAATATGAGCCTCTACCGCATTTGTAAGTCAGAAATATATTTGATTCTCAAAGAAAAAAAATAGATTGAACATGACTTTTTTTATTGTTTTTATGAAAATAAAGTTTCGAGTTTTAATTATTTTTTTTTTTTTTTTTTACTTATTTAGTTAAAAGTCAGTTTGTGGGTGTTTTTTTTTTTAATTGTTTTATGAAAGGTGAGTTTTTTTTGGGTTTTTTTTTCAAAACTTTTGTTTGTTTTTTTTGTTTTTTTTTTAAGTATTATAAATTTCACTAACATGCTGGAGAAATGTTTAATAATTTGGTATTTTTTTAGATTAGGTCCACCTCCACAATTTTCCTTTCAATGACGACATTTATAGATTTCCGAGTATGCTGAACACGCAAATCGCATTGAAATTTTGCGGAAATAAATAGTTGTATTATGCATTGTATTCTTCGGCGGCCATCTTTTTACGTGCACACGCGCCATAAACAAATACACGCACGTAAAAAAGATGGCCGCCAAAGATTACAATGCATAATACAACTTTTTATATCTTGATAACTACTTATTTCTGCAAAATTTCAATGCGATTTTCGTATTCAGCATAGTCGAAAACCATTTCAAGTCGTCATTTAAAAGAAAATTGAGGAGGTGGACCTAATCTAAAAATTTACCAATAATTTTTCATCCCGTACGCCTCCCGATACATTGAAGCAATGTCAACATGCGACCATTTTATATCTCCCGAAGACACTTCCGTATTTAGAAAAAAAAAATCAGTGACCGATTTACCAGAACGTGGTAACTAAAAAGTGAGTACCCCTTTCAAATGTTGAAATGATTTTTTTTTTCAATTTTTTTTTTCATAATCTGGTTAGTGTTCAATCAATAATAATCCAGTGCAAAAATTTCAAAAAACCTATCAGTATAGCACTCCACCACGTAAGTAAATAAATAAAAAAATGTTACATGCGTTAGCCTCGACTAGGGGGGTACTAAGGGAACGACCATTAAATAATTATGCGGGTCGCCATGGAACTCAACGCCCAAGGAGTACCAAAATCGTTTTCATGATCTGAAGACATTTTTTTTTCGAAAAGTGGGTGATCACTTTGCCATGTAAATTTAACTTAAAATGATCACCCACTTTCTGGCCACCTGAGGAAGGGACATTTATTTTCGTGTTTATTGGCTTAAAGGTTTTTTGACAAGGCAGTTTGGTACGCGAATGCATATTTAACAGTTTTCGTTTATGCTCACGCATAGCATAAACAAAGGCTACGTCTGTGAAATGGAAAATAGTCCCAGAGTTCAGGGATTAATACCATGCAAAAGAAATCAAACAAAAAACTTTTTAGCCAAGAAACACACAGAAAAAAGAAAAAAAAATAGCATCCATTTTTTTTCTATCGAATTCATTTGCTGTTTTTATTGAAAACTATTTTCCCCCGGATTTTTGATATAATTTTCCATTAAGGGGCGTGCGTCCCACGTTCGTAAATAACAAAAAAAAAATTGTAGATTTTGGTGTGCTAAAAACGAATCTGCAAACCGTTTCCGTCGCAAAATAAATAGTTTTTATGATATGAAGAAATTACTTTTTCGAAAAAGTGGCGATCACTTTTCCATGTAAATTTAACTTAAAATGAGCATCCACTTTCTAGCCACCTGAGAGAGGGGGGATTTTTTCCCATGTTTATTAGCTTTCATTTATGCTCACGCATAGCG
>NC_136510.1:91812668-91887668 GCF_053919585.1 Euprymna scolopes
AACAAAAGAAATATAAGAAATAAAGTTCTTTTTTTTTGTTGTTTGTTTTTTCTTTTTCACACAAATTTTAACTCTAAACAACAGTAATTTTTTTTTCTGTTGTATTCAATAGTGATATAGTGATTTATATCACTATTGAATACAACAGAAAAAAAAATTACTGTTGTTTAGAGTTAAAATTTGTGTGAAAAAGAAAAAACAAACAACAAAAAAAAGAACTTTATTTCTTATATTTCTTTTGTTTGCATTTAATTTTACTCTATACAAAAAAAAATCTCGCATTGTTCTTGGCTTTTAATTTTACCTTATATATATATATATATATATATATATATATATATATATATATATATATATATATATATATATATATATATATTAAGTAATGTGATTTATAATTTAAAAATTTTTAAAAATTTTAAAATTTAAAAATCAAAATTTAATTAAATTAAAAATCAGTTTCATAAGAAGGACAACAACAAAGTCAATTATCTGTACGATCGTTTCGGAAATCCGTGCTTTTAATTTGTGGTATACATGAAGTCACGTAGAACAATTATACATAGTTTTTTTGGTAAGCACGGTCTCCTCATCAGCAAATTTAGGAGGGTTTCTATTGAATTGAAAAGACACCAAAAATAAACCTAGCATTAAAAGTAAGGCAGATGAATCTTTTAGTTTTTCTTTTTTTGCCTTACTTTTAATGCTAGGTTTATTTTTGGTGTCTTTTCAATTCAATAGAAATCCTCCTAAATTTGCTGATGAGGAGACCGTGCTTACCAAAAAAACTATGTATAATTGTTCTACGTGACTTCATGTATACCACAAATAAAAAGCACGGATTTCCGAAACGATCGTACAGATAATTGACTTTGTTGTTGTCCTTCTTATGAAACTGATTTTTAATTTAATTAAATTTTAATTTTTAAATTTTAAAATTTTTTTAAATTTTTAAATTATAAATCACATTACTTAATATTGAATTAGCTCTAGGACAATTAACTATCGAGCTTATTATATATCTAAATTACAACGAGCATTTCCTGTATTTTAATTAAACTAGTAATTTCACTATTACATTAAAATATACTTAGCTCTTTAGACTATTATTCTAATCTCCTTTAAATTATATATATATACATATATATATATATATATATATATATATATATATATATATATATATATATATATTCTGTACTTCATGTGTCCGCCTTTATTTACATTTTATAATTTTAATACTTTTTTAATTTTAGGGGAAAAATCTAACATTATGATGTTCGTAATTGTTTTGTAATTTTTAATTTTTTTATCTTTTTGTAATTTAACTACATTTCTTATTTTTTTCATTTTTTGATATTCTGTTTTGTATATTTTTTAGTATTTCTATTTCTGCCCCTTTCTCTCTTTCATACTAATCATATCGAATTCTTATAGAAAACTTTTCCTCCTATTTTAATCTAATTTTTTTTTTTGCTTTGTTTTTATATTATATTGTCGGTTCTCCTCCTTTCCTCATGCGAAGCATTTTGCTTCGAAGTGCCATGGCCTTAAGTGGTTTCTCATTTATCCCTCTTTCTGTAACTTGATAATATACAAATTCACATGTAATTTTACTCAGTAGCTTTTAAACTTATTCCATTATATATATATATATATATATATATATATATATATATATATATATATATATATATATATATATATATATATATATATGGGAAGCATTTTTTTCCTTATGCGTATTTTATTGTATAGCAGGAATAATTCCTGTTTGTTTTTCTTGCGATCCTTTTCTTTCGTTTAGGGAGCCAATGTTCGAACGTTGTTTTCGGGTGTAAAAATAAATTTTCCACAGTGGCGCGCGTTTAGTTGTGTATTTTTCTTATATTTTGGATACACATCTCGCTCCTCTGGGATCAATATGAAGATGTTAACATAATCCGAAGACCTCCGTCTAATTTATCGTCGTTGCTTCTCTAAATATCGCACTATTTTTGAAAATTTATCATGCCAATTTTGGCCCGACTTTTTATGTTTTCAATAATTAACGCAGAAAGTATACAGTGTTCCAAAATGTTTGACCCGATTTCGTAGGCCAAAAATTTTGATCATTTTCGTCGGAATGACCTCAAATTTTCTCAGCTTGTGTAGAAACGTTTCAAGCTTTTGTGTGTAACGTTTGGTATTTCTATCTTTTCAGGTTAGGAAATGCCGTTCACTTCAAAAGAAAAGGCATTTTGCATGTTAGAGTATGCTCGGACTCAGCCACCGAAGACAGTGCAGCGTGCTTTCTTCACAAGTTTTGCAAAGAAGGCACTAACTACAAAATAAATTAGGATTTGGCACCAAAAACCTCAAGAAAAGGGCTGTTTATACATACCTAAATCGTCAAATGCTTCAAAAGTCGCTAATTGATCAACTCATAGAAAATGAAGATGAAAGTTTTATTTTTCAGCAGGATGGGGCTCCACCTCACCGGAAGCTTAGTGTGCGAGCCTATTTAAATGAGTTTCTGTTAGAGAGATGTGTCGGTCGAGGTAGTGAAGAGGACGATTTCCTTCTGAAACGGCCACCACGATCACTCGACCTTTGTTCGTGTGATTCTTTTTTTCCTTTGGGGTTATGTGAAAGGACTAGTCTTCGTACCTCCTCTTCCAGCTAACATTGAAGAACTGAAAAAGAGAATTTCAGCTGCACTGGAAACTGTTACCAAATACATGCTACAGCGAGTTTGGCACGAGCTCGAATACCGACTCGACGTGCGCAGAGTAACAGGCGGCCCTCATATTGAACATTTATGAAAATCTGTTATAAAACCAACAAATATTTGTACTTTTCTTGGTAAATTTAATTAATCAAACTTATGATCTTCAACATAATGTGTATTTAGTTTCATTAAGATCAATAAAGTAGTTTCCGAAATATAGGAATATAGGCTGGGGCCAACCATTTTGGACCACCTTGTATAGTTCTTATTTTAGTTCAATAACATGCTTTGAAGCAGGTAGAGAAAGGCATTTAATTATTTCTAAATATAGGACTACATTTCAATGTGTTTGTCTCGTTACGTTAGAAAAAGAATTCTCGTAAAAACTGTGTTCTAAGCCTTTCAGGATGGCAGAAAATAACTCGATTCTTTCGTATATAAGTCTCAATATCACCTTTGAACCTTCGATTCCTTGACAGCTTATACTCCAATGGTAAGAATTAGGTAACCGCTTCGAGACTATATACTTATATCTATCTACTAATATATAAAAGTCACTGTGTGTGGTTTCCTTCTTCATAGGTTATGAAACGGCGGAACATATGCTTTGCAAAATTCACAACAAGGTTATTTATATGTCTAGCAGTGGTCTTCGGTATGTTTTGTATAGAAATCCGACTGATAAGTATCGGAAATCGAAAAAAATCAGATCTTAAAAACAGATGTTTCTCTAATAGATAAAAATAAATATTTTTACAAGGGAATATTTTACGTTACACCGGCCGATGTAATGTAAAATATTCTTCTTTTTATCTATAACAAATAAAGACTATGTTAAAGATCGCCAGGCTCAAATATCAGCTGACGTGATATTCTAAACAAACACAGACGGAATTTAATGATCGATATTATCATTATTATTTATTTATTTATTAAATTTATTTATGTATTGCGAATTGTTACAGGGAGCAAATTATTCCTCGTAATATATAATAATCAGTGAAAGATTGTGTCTATAATAATACATACGCAACCTGCATAAATTAAAATATCATGTGTAAGTGTATTGGGTTCGGCTGGCTCATCTAAAATCTAATTTATAAAGCTCATTATGTTTGTCCGTCAGTCTCCCTATTTTTAAAACTCTATCTCTCCCGAAACTAAAAGTTGCGGAGATGCGCTAGGGGCCTCAAATGATTGGATTTTTATGAACCGTTCTTTAATGTGTCTTTAGCCGGTTAAAATAGTTTATAAGGGGTCAAAAACGGGTCAAAATTGAAAAACAAAAATCATTATACATTTTGTAGATTTATCTTAGTTTATTTTGAATCATGTTTGTACGTGTTACGTTGTTGCAGTGGTAACGTCAGCAGTTTTCAATGCTACAGTTTTGCTTATGGGTTCAATTCTAGTTGATGGCACCCAAATACTTTTTTTCTAACTTTTGAAATCACGACTTTATAATAATTAGGGCTAAGACAACAGCATATTCTTTTCATTATTTTTGAATCTCGATTTTTGATATCTTATATGCTTTATATAGAGTGGTGTGATTTTCTGTTCATTACCTTGTCTTACTGTGTCGGATATATACGCGAGTGTCAAAACAATGAAAAGAATATTCTGTTGCCATAGCCCTAATAATAATATATACGAAAGGTGCACAAATTAAAATATCATACTTAAACGTATTTCACGACTGAGAATAGCCGCCCCCTCGCCAGTGCAATATATTGACTGCAAAGCAGACACTTTGATTATTGAAAGCATTTTCATAAATATTATATAACTATGTAAGTTAAAATATAATTAATTCTTCATTTAATTCGACATTCTTACAGAGATGTTTGTGCATGAAGTAATTTTTTACGCATCGAGAAATGAATTACGGTAATTCTTTTTTAATTTGCTTTTCACCCCAAACAAGGCGTATTGCCACATGGAGGTAAGGGGCTACAATTTGGTACCGAGTCCGCAGAGGATTAAGTGGGGAGCTGCGCAGCGAGATGTCTGTTGCATTACCTTAAAGTTTCGACATGTTAGTTTTGTCAGGGAAGCAAGAAACAGAGAGGGTATTCAAAAGTCTAGCAGTCCGAGGGAAAAATCTATTAGAGTAGAAGTCTTTCCCGCATCTAAGCACCTCAACAGTGAATGGATTTGTCAAGGGACACAAATGTTAAGAGTTCATCAGGATACATATCATTAAAGTACTTGTAAAATAGACACGGTATGCAACTCCAATAAAATATAAGAACAAAGAAAAACACAAACCAAACTTATTTTCTTTATGCTCCATATATTTATTTTTCTCTTTTCCACCCATTTTGTAACTAGAATGACTAGCTGTGGTGATATTTCAAATATTATAATAAGCAATTCCAACATTTTTGGTATTTCCTTTTTTATTAGTCCTCGCACGAAAGAGCAGGACACAAAATGTTTTAAATAATAATAATAATAATAATAATAATAATAATAATAATAATAATAATAATAATAATAATAATAATAATAGAATAACAATAACAAAGACTTTCGCTGGCGAGGACTACTATTGACCGTAACCAGTTATACAGTCCTTTTGAAATTTTCATCTCTATTTTTCTCGTTATCTACTGAATATTTGTTAATGAAATATGTCCCTTATTAAATTTTAAAGATTTTCTATTCAGAAAGAAGTTTAAAAAATTTAATCTAAAAAATTTATTTTAAAGCTTTTGTTAAAAAATTCAGATTTTTCTCATTATTCAGACCTGTATTTCAAAGAGGGATTTGCAAAAAAAATGAGTTGTGGTGCAAGAAGAAATACAAACTGAAACAGAGAGAATATTCAGACCTGTAATAATACAAAGAGGGGGTGGCAAAAATGAGTTGTGGTGTGAGGAGAAATAAAAACTGAAATAGAGAGAAGGAGAGTTTTAAAATATAATATTAAAAAGATAAGATACAAGTTAGAAAAGCATTTCATCCAAGGCATGAAAATTGTTAAACAAAATGTTTTTACTATAGGCTTTAAAAATAAAGGTACAAGATTCAATATGAAATCTATTTATCTTCAAATTCACGTTTATAACTTTTACAAAGTCAGGTATGAAGTTTTTATTTAAATTGAATAACAAAATTACCTTGGATCTATTTTATGTAATGTACACTTTGGTGCACTTTAAAAATATTATCTTTCATGTAGCAATTAATGATATAGATATAAAATTTTCAATGATTTTTTTAAAAGTGCAACAAAATGTACATTACATAAAATAAATCCAAGGTAATTTTTTGATTCAATTTAAATTTAATTTTTATACCTCACTTTGTAAAATTTATGAAAGTGGAATTTGAAGATTAAATTTCAAATTGAATCTTGTACCTTTATTTTTAAAGCCTATAGTAAAAACATGTTGTTTAGCAATTTTCATGCCTTGGATGAAATGCTTTTCTAACTTGTTATTACTCCAAGCACTTTTTAAATATTACAAGATGCATTGCAAATGAAATTAAATTTGATCTATCTCTAAAAAAAAAAATCTGAAAAAATAGTTTGCAGACGGGATTTTTACAAGTGAAAAAAGTAATTAGATGGTTTTAATTATTCTTTTTCAATTCAAACAAAGCGTATTTACATATGAACATAAGCGGCTACCATTTGGGATTGTATATAGCAGGAAACTCTGAGGAAATGAGCAGCGAGTTGTCTGTCCAATCCACATTTAGATTTCTGCATATTACCACAGTCTCGCGTGATAATGATTCGAAACACTATTTTGACAACAAGAGAGAAAGAGAGAGAGGAAGAGAGAGAGAGTGAGGATAGGGGCCAAATGTATCAGGTTGACAGGAAGATTCTTGCGATTTTTTCACTTTTAAATTCAGATGAAAATATCTCGGCTCAAACAAAAAAATTTTGATCGAGATAAGCACCAGCAAGATCAACACACTTTTGCAGACAAATATATTTATGGCAGTAACGTAAAAATCTTGCGTTCTGGTGGCGATGAAGTCACTGAAGGCGTTTTAGATATCGCTTAGGTTTTTTAAAGCATTTGTCACGCAGAAAGTTGTTGAGATGCTTTCCTAGCCGTAATCGTTCAATTTCTGCAAGTTCGGTTTAGCAACGTGCAGTCTGGCATTGTTGTGGAGGAGAATTGGGCCTTTTCTGTTGATTGGTGCTGGGTCCTGTTGTCGAAGTTTCTGATACATTTGATCTATTTATTAACAGTACTTCGCCATAATGGTTTCGCCTGCATTCAGAAGACTGTAATGGATGAGACCGCTTGCAGACAACCAAACAGTCAGCATGAACTTTCTTTGGTCTTCTTCTGACTTTGAGAAGCGTCGTGGACTTTCATCGACGTCTATACACTGAGCTGGGGATTACGGGTTATCGTAAAGAACCCACTTCTCATCGCAAGTCACAACCCGGTCGAGAAACGGGTAGTTTTTGTTGCGTAAAAGAAGATACTTCATAACAGCGTTTGTTTTGGTTGTTGTTCAATTGATGAGGTACCCATTTATCAAATGTTTTTATTTTTCCAACCTCTCAAGAGTAGGTGGAAATCGTCGTATACGTTACGTCTAATTCAGAAGCTAGTTCTCAAACAGTTGAGCATGGATTGGCTTCGACAAAGTCTCTAAATTGGTCGTTGTAAACATTTAATGGCCGACCACTACGCTCACCATCTTCAAAACTCTCGTCGCCGCGACGAAATTTTCTAAACTAGCCTTGTGCTATGCGTTCAGTAGTGGTTCCTGAATCAAACGTTTCGTTGATATTGTGAGCTGTTTCAGCAGCTTTTCTGCTCAGCTTGAATTGAAATAAGACAATTGTGCGAATTTCCCTTTTTTTATATTTATTCAACGTTTTGAAAAGAAGACATAGTTGTTTTCAAACGAATGTTTGTAATGTATTCGATTAGATAGAGTGTAAAACACTCTTTAAATGATATATAAAATAAAGGAAAATTATTTTAAAATGCATAATTTGAAATAAAAAAATTAAAACTTCCGCAAGAACTTTCTTGTCAAACTAATAGGTGCACCAGAGTATATATGGCAACAATTTCCTCATGCATGACTATAGATTTGTAGAGATATAAAATACTGTCAGGTGTAGGTACCTTTCCAGTATAGTGGAGGGAGCCTATCTTCCTTGTAGCAGCATTTATCAATGTTCTAAATTTGTTCTAATTCTTATTTCCTGTGAATTGTAAGCCTTTTTTATGCAAAGTTTTAATTGAACATTAACCCTAAGCCATAACCTAACTCTAACACTGGACAAAAATAAACTGTCAATTATTTTATACAATCTGAAACTTTCATTCTTAATCGATAATAATCAGATAAAAATAGTGTTATAATCGATAACAATAATTTTAGAAAGCAGGAACGTGTCCCGTACGTCTAAAAAAAAGTGACCTTTTTGGTTGAGTTCTCATTATTTTTTATTTTATTTTTATTACTCGGCCGTAAAGCGCCCGATCTCCAACGAACACACCTTTCCCTGAGCAAACTGGTTCCTTCTTAATTTCAATCAATTTGCGAAAATAGAACAAGAGAGTTGGCAAATTTAAATTTAGACACGTCATACAGAAATCAATAATCGAAGATCGACAACGAAAGTCTATCAAGCAGAAACTCTCATGATGTGACGGAGTGCATACTTTCGAATGAACGGTTGCAGTTAATCAATCACTTACGTCCTCTCTCTCTCTCTCTCTCTCTCTCTTGCTCTTTCTCTCCTTCATCTCTCTTTATTTCTCCTTCTCTCTGTTTCTTTTTTCTTTCTTTCTTCGCGATGTCTAATCAGAAATTGGGATTGGAACTGATTGTGTGACGGCACTCATCTCGTGAGATAACGCTTTCCACTTCGCTTGAAGCAGTGGTCTTTATAAGGGAATTGAGCCTGCGACTTGATAGATTATGTAAACAAGTGGTGCACGTTTTGTTCATGTTTTTTAATATATATATATATATATATATATATATATATATATATATATATATATATATATATATATATATAAGTTTTTTTTTGTAACACTGTGAAACGTCTGATGTTTAATATTTGGGGAGTGCGGCAGGATAAATAAAACCCGGCCTGTGGGTGTTATAATTACTGATACTTAATTCATAAATAAATAAAGGAGCTTAAATTACATTTTTTTAAGTAAGAGGTAAACAGAAAAAAAAAGATCAGTTTTAAATAGAAACTCATCGCTTAAAATGTGATGGAGGAAAACAATAAAAGGAAAGGTCGGCATTTGATATGTAGGACAATAGTATCGAATTTCAGGCGACACCGATAATTGGCCGATTCAAACACTTGATGCGTATGAATTGAAAATCTATCTCTAACTGGCCCTGGTAAATTGGTAAATAAACACGGCAAGTTGCGAAGTCGTGTGATCTTCCTTTTTCTGTTTGCTGAGGTCGAAACGTCGAGCTGAGAGACTGCCGGTCGCAAGATGACTGTCGTCAAGTAATGCAGTAGAAATGTTTCTGAACGAGAGGCCGAACGTGTTGAATCTCGTATCGACAGAAGAAGTGACGCGCCCAACTTCTACCACAACCACGATAACGAACTTAGAAAATCAGACGATCGCAGTGTTTCGACACTCAACTGTTATACATGTAACAAGTAATTAGTGTTTTATTTTGCTTTTATGATACACTTAGATTTGTTACTTATAACAAGTCATCTATGTTTTTTTTATCTTCTTATAATGTCACCGGTTTGATTGGAGTGACTTGCTGGAAAATACCTGACTTCCTTCTCAGTGCGTTTGGCTTGGTTTGGTTTGGTTGTCTGTTTTACGGCATCAACCCCCTTTTCAGGTTACTTAATGCCGAATCCAGGTATTTTTGAAAAAAAAAAATGTTAATAGAATATACATTTTTTCAAGTCGGTTTCTATTTAACCCATATTTGGGACCCTAACATGTACTACCACTCTAGGTCAGAATGGACCTGGGAGTAATGGCAATTAAAGGGATGCTCCCCTCTCCCCAAAGCCCGCAAGCTGAGGCCTCCCAATTAGATATAGTTTAAGGTCATATCCTGGACCTTCTCAGCGCGTGTCGACTTGAATCGAAGACAACGTGGGCAAGCAGGTACCCGGTGGCGTTACCAATACGACAAGAATGAGCCGTGATCCAGGTAATCCAGAATGGCCAACACTCTTCCCAGCAGGGACAGCCGGACGGACGGGAAGAAAAGTCATATTTCTTACTAGAAATTATTGTTCAATTAATATGGCATGCAAAGTACTTTAGTTGGCCCATGGAGAGCCCCAGAAGGCGTAAAAATGACGTCAAATGCTTACATAACTTTTCTGAAGGACCACTTTGAATCATGCCTGAAAAACCAATAGTTGATGTTCAGAAGAACTATTATTTTTATGCAGGATAATTCTCCCTCGCATGCAGCAAACAAAATCATTATTTGCAGCAACTGGGGTTCTGTGGGCTACGGAAGAATTAATCAGATTTTAACCCAACTGAGAACCTTTGGCGTATCATGAAGCAACGCGTCTATGCAAGTGGACGCAAATTGAAGAACAAAGATGAGTTTGGGGATGCTCTCCAAGAGGTATCGCGAGGTATAACTGGTGACGAAATCACAAATTTGACTAATTCTGTGGACCAACGTCTTTTACATGTAATTCATAAAAAAGGATCGCATACGCCCTACTAATTATGTTAACGTAGAAATTGCTATGTAGTTATTGTGTTCTAAGGATTTTTTCTAGTTCATTTAATGTTTGAAAATTATTTTAATAAAAAAGTTATGGGAATCTTGTGTTTTTTCTCAACCTTATTAATAACTTGACACATAGAAATCAACAGATATTTCTATCTTCTGCCACAGTTTCGCTAATACTGCTTTAAATACTTTTATTTTTTTACTGGAGTAGTGAATAGTATTGTAAGCATTTTTTTTTACATGGAGGTCACCATTAATCAAGGTCCGGAGGCCACTCAGGGTTAAGGGTTATTGCGTGTACAATGATCAATGAGATAGCATTGTAATCATTAGTATTGGAGATTTGGTAGAGTGTCTTGCTTGAGAGGGCAGTTTGTCAGGAATTTATTTATGTGTGACTTGAAGCCATCCAAATCCTAGTCAGGTGGGAAACAGGCAAACGGAAGAGAGTTCCACAGTCGTGCAGTTCTAAGAAAGAACCTCTGCTCATGGAATCTACGTTTTGATTTAGGCACAGAGTGGGGGAAATTATTGACAGAAGTTTCAGCCAGACGGGTATTTCTCGTGAAAGATTGGCGAGGGGGGGACGAGAGATTGGAGTTAAGACGAGCACTTGCCATGGAAATAACAATAAAACAAAGACAGGCTCGCAACATCTCTTCTGTGGGAGAGAGGCTGCAGGGAAGAGAAAAGAGCATACCGCACTAAGCTATGAAGTGTATTTTGTACTCTGTCAAGGCAAGATAGGCTGCTTTTATCAGCTCCTGCCCAGTACTCCATCCTTGGACGTACTTGGCTTTTATACAGATAGAGAATTGCATCGTAGTGAGATATCTTCTGGAGCGGTAGAAGGATCCCACTATTTTCCCAGCGTCCTTGACAACAGACCTGATGTACGTGTTCCATTTAAGATCAGGAGTAAAGGTCAAACTCAAAAGCTTATCAAAACATGGAACCTCTCCAAGACGAGAGCCATCCATTTCAATTGATGTCAGATTGGGATCACAGCGTTGATGATGTAAAGATAGAAGCTTGGTTTTGGATGAATTAAAAGTAACCAGACACCTCTTCCCCCACTGTACCACGCGCTCAAGATCAGAAGAGAGAGAATAAGAGAGAACTTTGTCATTTACGGCCTTTGATGTGTTGCCATATATGGTCGTGTCATCAGCGTAGGTGTCAACAAATGATTTAAGTATGTGTTTTGGGATCAGGAAAAGAGTTGGGCCCAGGATTGACCCCTGAGTGACTCCAGCATTAATACTGTGGACCTCTGCGTTTTGTCCATCAATCACTACTCTTATGAACCTAGCGGAGAGAAATGATTTAATGATTGAGAAAATATTACCAGTGATACCGTAGCTGGAAATCTTGTGAAGTAAGCCTTTATGCCATACCTTATCGAAGACCTTCGATATGTCAAGTGAGTAGAAGTATTGTTTTTGTGCTTCCTGGAAAGGAAGCCTTTGTCAAGAGATTCACTAATATAACCGTTAGCACATCTGCTGTAGATCTTGCAGAGCGGAAACCATATTGGAAACGTATTGGTCTGTACTAAGAGGGAGATGACCTTTCACCTGAATTCTTAAATACAGGGCATACTGATGAGGTTTTACAGGGTGTTGGAAAGCACTTCTCCTTAAGGCAACGTTTAAACAGTTTTGTAAGTATGGGGGCAAGTTCTGGTTGGAGCTTTTTCAGCACTATTATTGGAATGCCGTCAGGGCCAGTTTCTCAAAGATTCATGGATTTTTATTCACTCGTTCCTTAAATATTTAAAAAAAATGTAAAGTCGTAAATAATTTGATACAGAGGGAAGGCTAGGCGCTGTAGTTACCTTCTGGGAAGGTTGGACATGGGCCCAGCACCCTCACCCCGAAAAAAGAACTCAGTAAAAAACATCTACAAAGTTGTAGATGGCCTATGCCCCTTAGGGGCTCAAGGCTATGGATTGGATGGGATTGCTATTTTGTTCATTTTCAAATAGGTGCCTGTTTCCTTACTCTTATATATATATATATATATATATATATATATATATATATATATATATATATATATATATATATATAGGGTCCTTGACAAAGTCATTCAGTTTGATGGAACGTTCCTATCATTTTCGATATTTCGAGGTCAGTTTTACCTTTTGCTAGCTGTTCTGTAATAGTACTCTTTTCAGAAATACTGAAACCACCTTTACGAAACATTTCCTTGACGAAACAAACTGCCTTGTTAATAAGTTGACACACTTAAAATACCGTGGATTCAGCAATTACAATTGCAAGTTGTTAACATTGCGCGGAACAGTACGAAAATTCCACAGTACGATGCTTTTGATACGAAACTACCGGTAAGATTCTAAAAGTAGTAAAAAATGTTATTTCGTTAATAATTTGACACACAGTGTATATATATATATATATATATATATATATATATATATATATATATATATATATATATATATATATATATATATAAAGTTTGGGGGTTTCTATGTATTGCTATTTATATTATACACTTTTTTGTATTTATTTAAAAAGAAAATACAACTTTGTTATATATGAGTTGTGGAAGCATTCATCTGCAACATATCTCGCTAATTTATATATTCTTTTAAACATTCATTGTAATTAATTCCCTATTGGTTTTTCCGGTTTTCTTATGGGATTATCATTTTTAGTTAACTATTACGTGTAAAGTTTCTGTCCCTTGACTGAGATACTTGGCTCATGATACAGATTTCTGGGAGCTGGTTGGAACATGACTTCGCTCTTCTTGGTGCTAATTGTGAGGCCGAAGTTGTCCCAGGCTGCGGAGAATTTGTTCATCTGGTCTTGCATTTCTCGCTCGTTGCTGGCATTGAGGGCACAATCATCAGCAAAAAGAAAGTCACCCAGCACTGCTTGCCTCACCTTCGTCACACCCTGCAGTCTCCTTGGGTTAAACAGCTTTCCATCTGTTCTGAATTTAATGACTGGTCGCTGAAAGCGCCAAATAGCATTGCAGAAAACATCAAGCTGAACAGTGTCGGGGCAAGTACACATCCCTGTTTTACTCCATTTGTTACCGGAGAAGCCTCCGAGGGTTCACCGTCGTCAAGGATGCGCCCCATCATGCCTTCATGGAATTGACTAACTACTGTGATGAAAGTACTTGAGCAACTGAAACAGGAACTCCTGTCGGAGAGTTAATGTGGTTTCCGCGCCGTTTGGGGGACCACTGACATGATCGGTGCCGCCCGTCAGATTCAAGAGAAAGGAACAGCACCGAGACCTTTACACAACCTTTATCGACTTGACCAAGACATTTGACACAGTCAGTCGGGATGGTCTGTGGACAATAATGAAGAAATTCGGTTGCCCAAGTACTTTCATCACAGTAGTCCGTCAATATATATATATATATAAAGTTATAAAAACAAATATGGCAATTAAGCTACACAGAATATTCCGCGTTTCATTCTCGTGAGAATTCGTCAAGCTTATGCAAAGAGTTGTGGTTTCCTCGTGTTTTTATCTACGGACATTGCTATTGAATTTTTAGTTAGCCAATTAGCTTCCTAGTTTCCACCGCGCCATCCTAATCAGCCAATGGGAGGGCACTTTCGGGACAAAGCTCCAGTTGAATTTAACTTCACCCTTATCCGTTGTGTGTGTGTTTTTCATCATGAGGAGAGTAGATATCGAAGTAAGCTGACCTATTTTCAACGTAGGTTCAGTTAAAAAACGACGACGACGTAGATAGATATGTTATATATATATATATATATATATATATATATATATATGTGTGTGTGTGTGAGAGAGAGAGAGTGTGTGTGTATAATTATTTATGCATATGTATGTTTATTTTAGTTTATTTTTTAATTTTTATTTTATCTATTTTATTTTCTATTGTTATTGTCAATTTTAAAATTTAAAAATTATTTTGTATCGCTATCCTTGAGTATAGTTTATACTGTGCATACAATTGTTCGCTATTTCTCTCCTACAGTTTAATAGGGGTTCCTTAAATTATAGGATAGCAATTTTTCATTCAGGCATAATCTACATGGATCGTCTATGTCGCTACATGTTTTACTATGTTGCATTCGACTTTCGACGAACGTCTGATTTCTTTGAGTTCCCAATATTGGCTTGCTAGTGTTTCCATTTGTTTTGGGTTTTTGTTTTGTTTTTGAACGTATTTGTATTGCCATATTATCGGGTTTTGAAATCAAGGAAGTCACACCTACGTAATATTTCTTGTTATTCGGGTTTTCTTCGCAAATATTATGGCTTGGTAAACACTGCTTTTGGTTAAACATTTATTTTGAAGTAGGCAGAGTGTGCGGGATCTACAGTTGCATTTAAAACGTGGTTTTATTATGAACGTCACCACCTTATGGCAGTGCTTGTTAAAAGAAGTGTAGCAGAAACATTTATGGGCATGTGTAGCTGATAATGTTTTCTCATCTTCTTTTTGTCATCGAAATCGGTGAAATTGCCCATTTTTTTTCAATTAAATCGATTGATTTCCTGCTCATGTTGGGGAAACATCGCGTTGCACAGGGAGTAAAACTCCAATACCTCCGCGCAGTGACTTAGTCCACAATATATTTAAGTCTACATTGCACTGTAGAAAACCTTCTGTTGATTTTATAAAAATATTTTTATATATAATGGTTTAAAGTGTAAAAGCCAAGTATCATGTTCCAATTGTGCTCTAAAAAGGAAACATTCATTTCGATTGAAACCCGGTCATATTAAATTTACTGTTGATTTTATATGCCTGGACTTATTCCTTGCGCGGTGATAGTAGATTGAATTCAAGTTTAAAATGAAAAGGTAAAGTATCATGTTGCAATTTTGATTTAAACAGGAACACTCATTTTGAACGCGCCCCTTTCATATCAAAGAACTTACTGTTAATTTTATATGTCCGGCCTTTCAGCTGGTTTAGTATTAAAACTTCTCAAATACACTTGTGATGTTAGGCTGTGCAAGGTGTTATTATGGTCGAAATCGCCTGTTCCTTCTCCCCACGGATTATTTCGATTATCGATTTTCGATACTTCTTGAAGACATTCCAATACAAAACCTATCTAAGAACACTGTCAGGTTCATAAATTACGTTTGTGTGAAATTTTATGAATATCGGACCAACCGTTTTCGAGTCTATAGGAAACAAAATTATACACACAGATACATACACACAAACTTTCTTTCATATAACATATATATAATTATATAAATTATTCCCACAACCAGACAACATCGCAGCTCACAACAGCAATGACAGCTAACAAACCGGACGTTCAAGACTCGTTTCGCCCTCATTTGGGCTCATCAGTAAGACATATCCGATCCCAACATGTAACTTTTTGTTGTCTGTCATAGATCTTGTGAGCTGCGACCTTGTATTGCTGTGAAAATAATTATATATTTTCTCACATTCTGAATATATATATATATATATATGGGTAGATGAGAAACATATATGTATATTTATGTATATATATATATATATAGAGAGAGAGAGAGAGAGATAGAGAGAGAGAGAGAGAGAAAAGGGGGGGGGGGAGAGTATGGATAAATAAAGAGAGAAAGAGAAAAGTCATTTGTTTTTATTTTCATTTTATTTTAAATCCCCACATCGATAGATTTTTGCCTTCAGCTTTCAAACTGTTTCTGGCTGACCTTCCACGAATTATGGTGCTGCCTGTTGAACCGAATGATTTGATAGAAGTTCACATCCATCCAACAGTTACCATCCTCTCCTGGCTGCCATTGTAGCCTCCGGGGTCGGTCGGGCAAGGCGAGCAGACGATATCAACGCGAGATTTAGAATTTCCAAAATGGCGCGTTTTGATTCGAGTTTTTTCTATCAATCGACGGATCTGTTTTCTTTGTGATTATTGTCTGTTTATTGTTTCCTTTTTTATATCTATTTTTCTTTCATTTTTTATATATAGTGGGTTTTTATTTTTGTTTGCTTTGCGTGTATGCAGCGATTATCATTCTCGTTACACTTTCAATTTTCTAAGATTTTTTTTTCAATTTAAAAATGAAAAAATTCTTGTTTTGCTAGATTTTCTTGTTTCTTTTCTTTTTACCTGGCCGGCCATTTTTGTTTGTGGTTGACTTGATTCGCAAAATAAGACGATAAATTTCGAACCACAAAAGGATCATTTAAATCAGCTTTGTTTTATGATCTTTGTTATTTAAAATGTGCAGTTTTAATACAGCAATATCAAAAACAAATCGCATTTATATCTGATAAGAAAATCATTTTTTCTACGTATGATTTTTCGCATCTTTACTGTATTTAAGGAAATATCGATTCTGCTTGCTATTATGTACGGCACAATCACGTTGACACACCGGCTCTCGCCAGATCTCCACTGTTCAGTAATGTGGAGCCTGGCCAGTACCAGGTGGGTGACCGTTTGGGAAGGCTAGGCACTGTATTTTCCTTCTGGAGAGACTGGACATGGGGCCAGCACCCTCACACCGAAAAAAGAACTCAGTCGCTACTAAAGAATCTACAAATTGTAGATGGCCTATGCCCCTTAGGGGCTCAAGGCTATGGATGGGATGGGATTGCTATTTTGTTCATTTTCAAATAGGCGCCTGTTTCCTTACTCTTTTATATATATATATATATATATATATATATATATATATATATATATATACATATATATATATATATATATATATACTATTGGGAGCTCAGAAAAATGGACGCCCGCTAATAGTCTAGTGGAACATAGCCCGACAAGCCAGTGCGTATAAGAATTTAGACGACTTGTACAGATTATGTTTGAATGAGAAATTCGCTATCCTAATATTTTAAGAATCATAAAGTGTATTTAACTGCAAAAATGAAATGCAACACAAAATATATTTACTTTAGAATAATAACACATAAATTATATATATATAGATTTATGTATATATAGATGTGTATATATATATATATATATATATATATATATATACATATATAATTTGTGTGTTTAAAATATATAATATATATATATAAATTTTATAGAGGGAATTAGACCAAAGAGCAAAGTTTATTTTAATGTGGCAATACTTTAAAATAATATTGCTCATAATAAATAGGGATAGATAGTTATAAATTTTGAATCGGTTTTTTGATTTTATTCGTTTTTCCTGATGAAACTGATTCATAATTTATAATTAATTATCTTTATAATCAATATATATATATATATATATATATATATATATATATATATATATATATATATATATATGAAATAATGATAATTTTTATAATAGTGAAAATAACCATGATACTTCTATTACTAATATTACTAATACATTATTTAATTAATTTATAGCCAAACAAGTATAAACAAAATATATACATACAATAGGTTCCATTTCAATACACAGAGAATAAGATAAAGCGAGAAAGAATAAAATTACACACCATGTAAACTTTTGCCTAATAAACACGCGACCATTGGTTGCTGAAAATGAAATCAAGAATATCAAAGAATTTAGTTCGTTAACTACCAAATTGAACACCATATGTATATATAAAAAATCGTGGTAGTATCATGTTCATACGATAGCCTGACAAATTTTCACGAGAATTGAAAGGCAAAAATCTGTATAGTTTAACTGCTATATATATATATATATTCTCATAACGTAACATTTCTCTCTTTCTCTCTCGATTTCTCCCCCACTCTGTATATATATATATATTGTGTGTGTGCACCCAAACATCCTCGATTTACACTAAAGAACCATAAAATTGATGTTAATAGTAACATATCCGTTTGATTACTATCTCAATGATTATCAGATATAGGTATAAAAATCAAAAGAATATTAGGTAAAATAATACTATCGATTAATCTAAAACTCTTTATAAATGTTGAAGTTCACTAAATCAAGTCATTTATCATTTCGAGAATATAATGAGTACTGAAAACAGCAACTTTATTATGTTTGATATAAATTCATATTATTATTCAATACTCCCTTCTTTGGTGAATAAAACTCTTTATATGGCTGGGGAATAAACTAACATAAGTAACTTAGAAATTTATATTATTTAGCAAGCTAGAAAGACAGTAATTCTGTATAATAATAAGCCATGGATTAGGACAAAAAGAAAGAATAATATTGATATTATTATGGGATATTTAGATTCAAATTATTCGGAATTTATATAAGGAGGGAAGAAGGACAATCCTGAATTAGTAGAAGATCTATATAGAGATGATGCATTGTTTTTACTAATTTCAATCTTACGAAAATGGAGGAAAAGGAGAAATTCTGCGTGAATACTTTAGGAAAACAATTTCTTCAATATGTATAGATATGAAGTATAGTCATATTTACATTAGATTTGGTAAAAAATAAACAGAATAATATATTCTGTTAAGAACTCCATAGTTTTATCTCTAAAAAATAACGTTATTATATAACAATGAACAGCTATTTAATACAAATTAACTGATTATAATATATATAACAATATATATAACAATATATATAACAATGAGGCTCTAACAAGACCACGATATGAAAATGTAATTATGAACTAAGTAAAGCTAACGGAATAGTTAATGTAAAAATAGGAGAAATAAAAATAGTAGTAATCTATAATATAAATCTCACTTGTCTGGTTTAATGTATGTATGTATGTATGTATGTATGCCTACGCTTTCGACAGAGGCGACGTACTTTCAAAAAATAGGTATCATTTTGAAGCTCACCCCCTCGCATGACGAATATCGATATATTGGTTAAAATTAATGCATTTAAAATTGATGCATTAATCAAAATATCATATTTAAGCGTATTTTACGACCTGTCAATGCCGGGTAGCCTGCTAGTATATAATATCCATGTTTCCTGAGTTTTTTTTTTTCTTTATATATTTACTATGTTTTTTTTTCTTAATCTCTTGTCATAGATAAATTATTTTAGGTCGTCGGAAATGTTGTTAGTGACGCCATTTTTATCTCTAGGTTGCCGGAAGTTTTGTTAGAATGCCGACTAAATCCGATATACAGAAATATCTGATGTCTCGAATTTGAAGAATAAAAGTTGGATGAAGAAGAGAAGTGTAAAACGTTATCTGTTAAATACACGTAATAATTTTTTCAATCAATCAACAA
The DNA here is from genome assembly GCF_053919585.1 of Euprymna scolopes. Taxonomy (NCBI): domain Eukaryota; kingdom Metazoa; phylum Mollusca; class Cephalopoda; order Sepiida; family Sepiolidae; genus Euprymna; species Euprymna scolopes. The sequence goes on from NC_136510.1 coordinate 91,832,228, forward strand.
GTGTACATCACGTGTGTGTGTAAATAATATCTTCTCTATTATTATATATTGTGAGTATGAGTTCCTTCCTCATAAGTTTCGAAACTGTTGAGCCTATCTTGCAAACTTAACACAAATATAATTTATGTATCAGGCAGTGTTCTTAGATATATTTTGTACAGACTATTTTTAAGATCGGACTTTTGTGATTTTCGATACTTATATCGAAAATCGTAAAAATCCCATCTAAAAAATTCCCCCGTAAAAATTATTCTTTTTTATCTATAACAGAAAGACTATTTTTAAGATCGGAATTTTACGATTTTCGGTACAGGTATCGAAAATAAATTTAAGTAATAACAATATAAAATAAATTACAATGGTTTTAAAACCAGCCAACACTTGTGAACAAACTTGATATATTAGAGGGCGAAAAAACAATATCGTTTACTCAGATATGTTACTTTTATATATAATTTCTGAAATAATGCATTGATATATATAGCTGTGTTATATATCATTTTGAAGCACGTTTTCCGGTCTATCGAATCGTGTAATTCGTTACCGTTCTCAATCTCTTCATTCATTTTTACAGGCTTTCCGACAGCATGGATAAAATTCAAATCCGCACGATTTTCTTGTTTCAGTTCAAACTAGGCCGAAAAGCTGCCGAGAAAGCTCCTGATATCAATGATACGTGTGACCCAGGAACCACTAACGGACATGAGGCACAATGGTGGTTCAAGAAATTTTGCAATGGTAACAAGAGCTTCGAAGATGAAGACGATCATGCCCAGCCGACTGCAATTGATAACAAACATTTGAAAGCCTTAATTAAAGCCGATCCTCGCAAGACCACATGTGAAGTTGCTGTTGATCTTGAGGTCGACCACTCAACTGTCGTTCACCGTTTAAAGCAAATAGGGAAGTCAAAAAAGTTGAATGAATAGGTGCTGCATGAATTGAACGATAATAAAAAAAAATCGTCGTTGTGAGGCGTCTTCTACATTTCTTCTGCGCAACAAACACGGCCCATTTCTCGAGCGGATTGTGACGGATGATAGGAAGTGGATCCTCTACAACAACCGGTGACATTCGGCACAGTTGTTGAATGTGGGAGAAGCTCCACAACACTTCCCGAAACCAGAATCGCACCAAAAAACGTTATGGTGACAGTTTGGTGGTCTGCGGCCTATCTCATTCATCACAGCTTCTTCAATCCGGGCGAAATGATTATGGCGGAGAATACTGCCGACAAATTGATGAAATGCATCAGAAGCTCCAGCGTATGTGCCCGAGATGAAGAAGCAAATTATCCTCCATGACAACACTTGCTTAACTTACCCTGCAGAAGCTTAACAAATTGGGCTACGAGGCTCTGCCTCATCCACCATATTTACCGAACCTCTCGCCTACTGATTATCACTTTTTCAAGAATCTCGACAACTTCCTGCGCGAAAAATGTTTCAAAAGCCGAGGTGATATCGAATCGGTCTTCAATGACTTCATCGCTTCCAGAACTCCGGATTTCTATGAAAATGGGATAAATAAAAGTGTTTCTCGTTGGGAAGCGTATATCGATTCTAATGGTTCTTATTTCGATTAATAAAGCTTATTATGAAAGGAGTTATTACCTTTTGAAGTTAAACATAAAAAACAACATAATTTTTGCACCAAGCTCATAATTAAAAACAATATTTATGTAACACAAATACTTTTCCAAAAATATATTCACAAATACTTTTCAAAAAATTATCCTCTGATAACATTCTCCATCACAGTATTTAGATACAGGCAAGTGGGTTAAACACACGGTTAGGTCTGCAGTAGGATACGCGAACTCTAGACTACCAAGATGCTTGATTAATCCGTTGGTATTCTTCCGTATCGCCACCTCAGACGAGTAACATTTACGTAACCTTTGCACAGAATGACGATAACGTCTTAGAAAGTATACATTTTGGAGTGAACGAGCATCACGTATTTCGACAACATGAAGATTACTTTCAAACTGATTTTTATCCTAATCCTATTATCATTAAACTGATGATCTATTAATCTTATTATCCTTTATCTTTGAGTAACTTATTGATACTCCATAATACACACCCGATGAGAAACAAAAAGAAAGAATTGTAAAACTTCCATCGTTGGGGTTTGGTGCTATTTAAACGCGCCATTATGTCTTGTCTCAAATATCTATGTCAGTATATTATTTTGTTGGAACCCTTTGAGATGAGTAATCTGTATATTTATTTAATTTCGGACTGTTATCCTCATTTTCATAGCTGTTGTTGTTTTACCATGTTTCGGCCAACTATTCTTCTGGCCTTCTTCAGGTGGTTAACTGCAATAGGATAGGGATGTTGAGTCTCTTAATAGTATATCCGGTAATGACTGCATCCTATAGTTGTTGTTACCTGACAACGTTTTTTTGGCCAACTAATCCTCTGCTCTGATATGGGTGTGATTGAAAAAGCTATCTTCAGACAATGCTCACCTGGAACTGTAGAAAGTCAATGCTTCTATCCACTGCGCAACGGGTCCCAAAGAATACCAAAAGAATCCAGCCAGCCAGCGCGGCCGTTGCCGAGATTGAACTCACTATACAAGTAGCGTAATTCGAATCTTGTTGGTAGCTGAATACTTGATGCTTCGGCAGGGCTATAACGGTATTTTTATCACGACGCCACTATAGAATCTTTTGTGGAAGACTGGCTGGCAATCATATTGTAATATAGGGAGATAAATCTTGTTTTCACTTATCGCAAGTTGTTGCTCAAGAGAGTCCCATCTACCCTCGAAAGAAGGATAGACCGTGCCAGTTTCTCAGCCTGGTATTTTTCCTCGCCTTCCCAAATTGTTACCTATTTGGCACTAGCAAGGCTCAACGTTGCTTAACTTCGGTGACCTGGCGAGAACCGGAGAACGTGATGGTGTCGTATAGAGGAATAGTTAGCCGAAACGTGGTGAAAACAACTATGAAGACGAGGATAACAGTCCGCAAATAAATAAATATATTTATGTCAGGTTTAATATTGCATAGGTCCGTAGCTACAAGGAATTTCATAGTCACAGTGTATGGTGCATGGCTTATTTCCAATCGTCTTCGTTGTTATACATTCCCAAAACTTGCTGTTGCATTAGATATTAAACTTTATACAGATGGTCCAATAGATACATTTACACATTCCATTCTGTCACATTGTATAGTAGCTGTCCTGCAGCAGAACCTATTAGAGAAATATTACATTGCTTACACTCTCCATTTGCGTGTGTCAAAACCTGCACTTTTTGTCATTGCTGAGACGAGTAGTCTTCACAAAAGCATACATCATCAAGTCTTGATCTTGGACATCCATTCCCATCCTCTCCTCGGCACATTGGGACGATCCTCTTTATAGCCAATCTTATATTGATGCTCGTGCCGCATTGCTAGAAAGGGAAAGATAAGTAAAGAGAAAATGGGATTCATAATAAACTAGCAGGGAGACCGACGTTGCCTTGGATTAAATGAGGATCACCGAACATTTTCATACTCCACATTATTAAACAACCGCAATTATTAAACAAGCGAATGCAAATCAGAAGAAAGACACAAACAGACGTCACTATTCACTGAGCAACAACTTACAACGAGTGAAATCAAGACTTACACTCTATATTAGAATATGTTTGCCGGCTAGTCTTGCACAAACTACACGTAAGTAATTCAAGCTGAGCTTGATAACTGCCGTTTGCTTTTGATAAGTTATTGATCATTATTTAAAAAAACAAAAAGCTGTGAGTGCTTCGCATCGGTATTTTCCAGCAGGGTATTTAAGAAGCCGGAAGATGCTCAAGAGAAGACTGCCAATTCAAAACGTACTGTACACTATTCCTCGTGTTAAGAATGGCTTTCTAATACGAAAGTCATTTTTAACAGAGAGAAAGGTGGTGCATATTTACAAAGCGTGTTGAAAGTAATTTTCGCTATCAAAAATTTTTCTGGATATAAATGTTACACTTTCGTTGAAATTTCTTTTCTGACAGCTGATATTTATCTTCTGGTTACTTACGTAACCCGCCGGAAGATGTAGACATGAAATGTACACAGATTGGGTTGTAAGCTGGCTAAGTATCAAATTTTATCCGGGATGAGAAAATTCAAAAAAAGGAAGCATTGTTAAACTTCAATGATCTTGTACTTTCATTTTAATGAACTTTACAAAAGTTTGAATGCCCAGTGGAGAGAACTTGAATGCCTACTAGAGGCTATCATCGAGTGTTTAAGGTCTCTCTGTACAGGGGTTTGTCAGAACAATCTGGCATAGGGATACTTTTCCCTAGAAGTAAACCCTGATCAAATATTCAAAATCACATAGTATTCGCGGCCCAAATAAGATCTCCTCAGTATGTCTAAATTAACGAGGAATGGTAAACCTCCTCAAAGTGATATTACTTCAAGTAACAGCATGCAGCTGGATACTCCACCAGACTAGATAAATTTTGGTCTTGGAATCCAGTAAGGCCAAGAGATCAAAACGAAAGATATACTACAACATATGAAAACGGTTAATTGCAGAGAGGAAACTTATGTTCTCAATTTCTTTACTAACTCAGTGTTTGAGAGCTAAAGAGCTTCAATGGAAGATTCGAATATCTATGTATCTCATATAGAGTTCAAGTGTTCAAGTGTTAGCCCCAGATATTGGGCCCCTTTATTTCTGAGAACTTTGACTGAAGTAAAATAAAACAAAAAAAAAACAATTGCAAACAAGAAAGAAACAAAAGCATCACTATTTGCTAAGCGACAACTTACGACGTGTCAACGAAACACGACTTTCACTTGTATTACAAGACATGGACGTTTCATCCGCAGATAGACAATTCAGGTTTTCTAGGCACGTAAGTACTTTATTCTGTACTTGATATTTTACTTTATTTTCACAACTGGGAGGTTAGGTTCCCTGCTTATTACGCTAAAAATGAAATCTAACGTCTATATAAATGATCTCCCAATAGCCGTTTACGGGGAATTATGCATCCTACCTAAATAAATCCAGTGATCTCTTTTATAACAGTACCTAACCTATACAGGTGGGGGCATGTTACATGACAACACCCGGGACCTGCACGTTGTATACAGACAGTCGTGAGGAAACAAAGACAAGGAAAGAATTCAACCTATTTTTTTGCAGTTTAAACAACAAACATTTATTCACAGGTACTTTCAAAATAACATCTCTTCTTACAAAAGCATTCTCGTACTCAAATGTCCTTAACAAGAGTTTGCCGTGTCATACACGTTGTATTCTGTCCTTGTTTCGGGCTTTGTATGTAATTTGTCTGTTTCTGTTCTTTCATCCCCTGAATGCATTTCAAATCCTCTACGTCTCGAACACGTCTCGAACACGTCCCGAAAACTTGCTTCTCTGAATATGTGTGTTCTTTTTACCTCTGCACATCGCGCAGCCGACTTGGGCATTTGTTTTGCTCTGTTACAATATGTGTGTGTACCGTAGTCTTAAATGTTGATTAATTCTATACGGGAGTTTTCCTTCGGTCTCAAAGCTATCAGAGTTTATACCATTATTGAAATAGCTTTTTCCTGCATTGGTTATCCTCACCAAGCTTTATCCTCTCACCCTTTGAGAAAGGTTAGTTTATTCGTAAATGTCTCAGGTACCCTTAGCTGTGAATGCTGACGGGGCAAACGAGGCATCTTTTGAAGGCCAAAATGCTCTTTTCCGGAGAACTGACGTTTTAAATACTACTTTCTCGACCCTTGTGTCACCTCTTCACACCGTGCAGTGTGGGGGAGGCGAAACATAATCACTGGTTTAAGTCATAGCTCGTAGACCTTGTAGACTGGGTCTCACTTTTTTTTACTCCAGGTGTGCAAGTGGATAATTAATTATATATAGGAGCTGATGTATTTTAAATGCGGGTAAGTTTAAGCAGTGACGTATAGAGGAAATGATATACGCACTTATCAATCACATTATATTTTTATAAATCCGATTTGGCTATTTTTCTTGTTTATCGTTCGACTAATGCCCAAGAGATGCATCGTTTATTGGGAAGTGACGTTTCTGACAGTTTCCACAAAATAACACGCGGGAAAAAATAGGAAAAACGAAGGCGGTCATTGTTTAAAATGGCGTCTAAAATTGTAATTGTAACGTTGTGAATATTTAGAAAGAATGTAGCACTTTATCGGCGTCGCCATCTAATTTACACACCTTTCTGTACACACCACAAATATGCATGCAAATTAAATGGCAAAATTGTAGTGTCGGCTTCGACTGACACCACATCAAATATGATGAATGTATATTTTTGAGATGTGAATTGATAATTATTTTTTATTATTATTTGACCATTATTCTCATCTTAGTTGTTTTATTTTTTTTATTTTTTTTTTTTTTACAACGCTTCGGCCGATGCAACCTGGTGTTGCTGACTTGCGGGCGATTTATTGTAAGATGATGGCTGAGGAAATATCGATTTAGGAGAGGCAGGTTTTACCGAGCCGCTGCTAAGGGCCAGAGAAAACTATCAAACTAATGTTACATGATAAGGGCTGTCCCCTTTTCATGTAAGTAAAAAAATAGGGAATTAGTTAAATGTAAATATGAAATAGGATAGTCAAGGATTCGAACTTGCGAAGCTAGATTTGGAATTGAAAATTCCAATCATAAGTTAAAATAAATACAGAATGTTATTGAAATAAGGAATGTGGAATTGCAATTGTTTAGCTTACATATCTGTTTATTGGGAAAGGAACGTAATGATGAAATTTTTTCTGTTATAAAAATGGAAATTAAAATAAGGAATTTAATCGTCAATTGAAATTGTAAACATGTTATTTGAAAAATAGGTTACTGAACTCGGGGTTATGTCAAGTGTGGCAACGTGACGCATGTCTACCAACGTGCTTTATGAGCACATGTTTAATCATGCGATGACGTGACGAGTTCTCAATATAGGTAGAGTTTTAGATGCAGTCTGGGAGAAGGGGAGAAGAGTCGAAGAGAAGCAGAGAGGTTCAGACCGATTTTCCGTTAGAATCAAGGCACCCCTTAGAAGTGAGAGGGTTTTAGAAATAACCGTGTAACAACTTTGAATCCCTGAGATAAAATCATGTCCAATCGGTCGAAGATGAAATAAAGGACGTCAACATGTGTTTTTTGTATCTGCGTCTCCGTGTTGTTATTCAACAGAAAAGGTATTGTCCATTTATATTATAAGAACTTTGTGAAAATCATCATCTCAAAAATAGGTAAGAAATATATGTAACAATATTTATAGAAACACTCCCGTTCATACAGAACTGTCTCTCTCTTTATATATACCTGTTTATGTCTCCAATATGTTACCTCTTACAACATGAGCATCTTAAGGCATGAACACTCAACACGTGAACACTCCTAAGACTGTCTCTATCAATCTAAGACTCTCACAAATATGAACAACAACAAATAACATCAGTCCTCTTCTAATAAGAATTACATAACATATACGAATATTTGGTGCCGTATTTGGTACTTCTAAAAATAACACCCCTATGCAACACTAAGAGTTGATTTTAGGGTTATAAAATAGATGGAAAAATTGTGATTAGTCCGGAATGATTAGTCTTTAGTCTTAAATGCGGAATAGGGCTTTTTTTGTCCGTGAGAAATAAAGAACTGGCGGAATTCAAAAGCAATAATCTTCACTTTCAGTTGGTGAAGATAAAGAAAGCTGTTTACATGCAAGCAAATATTAATCTTCTCTACAATTATATAAATGCAACTTTATCCCTATGTATGTGCAAGTTCGTTCCTTATAGACTCCGAAACGGCTCAACAGATTTTCTTTAAAATTTACAGAACTTTAGTCTGGGAGATATCTAAGTCATGTTTTGTGTCAGAATACCCCCCGATAATTACCAATAATCGATAATCGAAACCGTTATTGTAATTTATCTATCATCGATAAATCCATTTTTTCCCATTTCCTCGCTTAGCAACAATGATAGAACAACGGGGTGTGAGAATTCTACTGTGGATAAGTTGATAGCTTGTTTTTTTTTTTGTTGTTTTTTGTTTTGTTTTGTTTTTTTTTGTATGGCGTGGTTTGTAGGTTCAAACTCTGCACGTAAATTTCTTTTCTTTTTTTCTCCAAATTTTTCAGAGTTTTTAAAACTTGAAAATTTACGTGTTTTTCTTCTTCCTTCTTGTTTTTTCTTGCATGATGTGTGTTCTACATTCAAACACCGCACGCAAATTTCTTAATGTTTTTTTTTTGTTTTTGTTTTTCGTGAACTGGAAAGAAGTTTATATAAAATAATTTTATAAAAAAAACAGCAGGTTCACTAATATGCAATGTAGAATAAAATACATTTTGAACTAAGTTACTGCACGGAGGCATGGGAAGCTTCCTCCCGGGCGATTTCACGAATTACGATGGCAATAAAAATATAAGAGTGTGAAATATTCGTTAATCATCATTCAGTCCCGGCAACGTCGGGTCTCCCTGTTAGTACGTATATATATCTGATTTTTTTTAGATAAGGATTATATATTGTATTATTTGAGTTATTCGAACTATTGTTCTCAGAGTGTCATTCTCACAACATTTCAGTTGACGCTTCTAAACAGAGAAAATTTTAAATTTTGTGCCATGAATACAGGGGGAACGATAAAAGTGTCGCACTAAAGAAAACAAAATTAGAGTTTATTTTATAATTTTAATTGAAAACAAAATCAGTCTATGTAATTTGATTATGCATTAGAGCTGATATTTAGTTAATGTAGTCGCTTCCAGCCTCAATCACCGCCTCCATATGAGTCCGAAACTGGCAGCAAGCTCGTTGAATACCATGCGGATGGCAGCGAATTTCACAAGCTCGGCGAATACCCGGCGTATGGCACCGATCAAGCTGGCGTTTGTGTTGTTGGAGGTCATGTTAGTGCTGTTCTAAAATTATGACCAAACGAAGTAGTTCAGCGGGTTCAGGTCGGGAAGGAGCGAGGGGGAGCAGTGAGAGAAGGATATAAAGTCATAGCACTCCTTCTGAAGCCAAGCATGATTCCCTTTGGACTTGTTAGTCGGCGCTGAGTCCAGCTGCCACACCCACGGTCTGCCAGTGGCCACATGATTGAACCAGGGTATGATCACCCTCTTCAGCACATCCAGATACACTTTCGTGTTGACTTTCAATCCGACTTCAACTATGTAAGGTGGCATGATATGGCCATCACTTTAAACCACACCAAAGCCATAAAGATAACCGGAAACTTTGTTTTCATCACCTGGGGCAAGTTCCTATTATTAGTGGCAATCGAGAGATTCATTTTTAGGGTACTGAAAATGGTCCTGATTTCATAAGTTGGATCGGCAGAGAGCATGATTTATGCAGTGGCGCATCCCCGATCTCACTCGTTCAACTTTGTGTCACTTTCAGACATGACAGAACGCTCCTATCGATCTTGTAAACAACTGGCTAACTAGTAGATGGTCTGCAAAATAAAAAAACAAAAACAAAAAAGGAAAACAAGTTTTCAGCAAACGAAAATGGAATCATGTCGTCCTTTCTTGGGCGACGCTTTTATCGTTTAATCCTGTATTAGGTTGACAAAAAGGTTCTTGCGGGATTTTCAATTTTAAGTTCAAATTATTTATTTTCAAATAAGTGTTCGTGATAATACCAGTACTTTATATATCATATTAAAGGTTTTTTTTCTCTATCTAATCGGTTAAATTACAATTGTTTAAAAACAATTATGTCTTCTTTTCGAAAAGTTGAATAAAAGATGAAAAAAAAGCAAATTCGCACAATTTTTGTATTTCAATTCAGGCTAGGCCGAACAGATGCGGAAACAGCTATCGATATCATCGAAGCGTTTGGCCCAGGAAGCACTATTGAACGCACAGCACTATGGTGGTTTAAGAAAATTTCTTGGCGACGACAAGTGTCTTGAAGTTGATGAGCGTAGTGGTCGGCCATCGGATGTTGACAACGATCACTTATGGGATTTACTCGAGGTCAACCCACGCACAGCTGTTCGAGAACTTGCTTCTGAATTAGATGTAGCGTATGCGACAATTTCCTGCCACTCTAGAGGGATTGGAAAACAAATAAATTTCATGAATTGGTGCCTCATCAATAGAACAACAAGTAAAAGAACCTTCCCTTTCTTACTGAACAAGTTTTTTTACCGGGTTGTGACTTGCGATGAAAAGTGGGAAAAAGAAAAAGAAAAAGAAGAAGAAGAAGAAGAAGAGGAAGAAGGCGAAGGATATAAAGAATAAAAAGTAGTAAAAATAAAAAGAAGAAAAATAAGAACATGAAATAGATTACGAAGGAGGAGGAAAACATTTTTTTAAACACGTGAATAAAAAAAAACGAAGATTACTGAGCAGTGGAACAAGAAACGTGAGAAAACAATAAAGAAGGTAAAGAAGAAATTAAAACGATGGTAAAGAAAGAAAGAAAGAAAGAAAGAAAGAAGAAGAAGATAGATGCATTATTTGGATGACTCGGACTGATGATCTCATCTCGGATATTATTTTTACAACGTTTTGGCCGATGTAAACTCTTACCTTCTTCAGATGTGATTTGTCGAACTTGGGGATTCTTCACAAAATTTCCAATGACTTAAGACTTTTGTCTGGTAATATTTGATGGAACGAGAATATGTTACACCCGTGCTAAAGAAAGAATTTAGTTCGAAATTTGGCACAGAAAAATATAGAAGAAAGTAAGGAAGAAAAAGAAGAAAGAAAAAGAAGGCCATAAGAAGAAGAAAGTGAAAGCCGAATAAAAAAAGAAAATAATGAATAATTGTAAAAAGAAAGCAAAAAGAAGAAATCAAATAAGAAAGCAAAGATGACGACGAAGAGGAAGCAAATAAAAAGAAAGGAAACAGAAAAGAAGAAGAATAAGAATAAGAAGAGGAAAGAGACAAATAAGAAGAAATCAAAGAAAACAAAGAAGAAGAAAGCAACAGAAGCAAGCAAAGAAGGAGGAGGAACAGTAAACAAAGAAGAAAAAAGAAAAGAAGACAAAGAATAATAAAAAGAATGAGTAAGTAAAGAAGAAGAAGAAGAAAAAGAACGAGAAGAGTAAAAAGAAAGCAAAGAAGAAGAAAAGAAGAAGAAGAAAAAGAATGAGAAGGATAAGAAGAAGAAAGCAATGGAAAAGAAAAGAAGAAAGCAAAGAAGAAGAAGGAGTAGAAGAAAGCAAAGAAGAAGAAAAAGAAGAAAGAAAGAAAGAAAAGAAGAACAAAGATTAATAATATAAATAATAATAAGAAGAAAGCAAAGAAGAACAAATAAGAAGAAGAAAGCAACGAAAAAGAAGAAGAAGAAAAAGAAGAAAGCAAAGAAGAAAAAGAAAAAAGTAATCAAATAATAATAAGAAGAAGAAGAAAAAGAAGAACAAAGATTAATAATAATAATAAGAAGAAGAAGAAGGAGAAGAAGAAGAAGAAGAAGAAGAAGAAGAAGAAGAAAGCAAAGAAGATCAAATAAGAAGAAGAAGAAAGCAAAGAAGAAGAAGAAGAAGAAGAAGAAAGTAATCAAATAATAATAATAATAAGAAGAAGAAGAAGAAGAAGAAGAAGAAGAAGCCCATAGGTATTATTATTTGGATTATTTTTGGACTATTATTCGCATACCGTTTCCAAATAATGCAAATTATCAATCCGCAGCAAAAACTTTCCCAAACATTATGAAGATGACGCCATGAAAAAGAAGAATGCAAAAAAAAATTTTTTTTTTAATTAAAAAACACAAAACGATGGGAGAAAGATAGATGAATCGAACATATCAGCAACGAAAACACTTTACGTGGACGTGCTAAACGTTGCTGCCATTGGTCCAGATTTTAAAGAAACGAACATCTTTTTTAAGGCTTTCTTCCCATGCCCAGGGATTAGATTCAATAACGCATAATAGGATTTTATTTTATTATTTTTTTTATTTTTATTTATCTGTGCATTCATTTTTACCTATTCTCTCTTTTTTTTCTGTCCCCGTTTTTGTTTTTAAATTGGTGCACGAGTGTTGCGCGTGCCGTTTCGAAGGTTTTCCGTTTTGTTGGTCCCTGTTTCGACACATCTTCCATCACCTATATCCCGAAATTTGTCATGCGTTCACGCGCAAGAAACCTCCAAAGAAAGAAGCCTTAAGAGATACTTCTCCGACAGGGGGCGTGCTTTAGCACGTAGAAATGGTCGGCTACATGTCAACTTCAAACCTGGGAGGATCGATTCAGATTAAAATATATAAGTAGTTAAAAGTTAAAAACAAAAACCGTATATGTTTAAAAACAAAATCTTGCACAAAAGAAATATGATGTATTCTGTTCACAAACATTTTTTTTATAAGGGAAAAAATTCCTAACATCAAATCAAAGCTTAAACAATGGATGTTAAAAATTACATCTTTTTGAAATAAAGAAATTCGGATTTAAATTTACGAAATGTAGTAGCCCTTGTGTTTTTAAAGGTCGTTTTCAAATATATTGAAATTCAATCTGTTGTAAGAGCTGTGAGTAGGCATTAGTCTTAAGCAATTTGAAATTCTATACAGCTTTCCCAGTTCGGCAGGAAGATTAATGAGTTCGACAATGTACACCCGAAGAAGGACGAAGCTTACACCGACTGAAATGTTACGAGAGTAACATTCAAGATGAGAAGAATAATTTGAATATTCCAAATAATTCTACACATTACTTTCTTTTTCTCATCTGATTATAAGCAAGTCACTTGTGTTTATCTCGCGACATACTGTCTTATCATTTACCTGACGTGGTATTTTATTGTATACAGCATAATCAAGTTGACACACAGGTTCCCGTCAGATCACTAAAGTTAAACAACGTTGAATTTAATCAGTACTAAAATGGGTGACCATTTGGAAATCGAAGTTGTTTGTGCTCTCCGCTCATCTCGGTATTGTTCCTGTAAGTCTGCGCCTCTTCTTTCCACTAAACTCGAGCAGTACCGATTCAAGAAAGGAGAGATGCAAAGATGTGTTTGCGGATTGCGCAACCTTCTCCTCGCAAATATACGCGCAGCTACCCTTACGGGGGTGTCTATTCTCTCCTGAGACTGAACGAAGCATCGGAATCATCTCGATGTCTCTCAGCGCCATACGTTCAATAGCTTAGCCAGGAATTCTAACTGATTCCAGTACCGATTCTGTTCTAATTTTAATTGCCGATTCTGTTCTAAATTCTAGATTCCGAATCAATTCCCGATTTCGATTCTAAAATCTTCTAATCGATTAAAAAAGTGGCATTTCAATTTTGAGGATGGTGATGGTAGAGTAGTATGGGCAATGTCGCCATTTACATTTGAACATAATTTTCCTTTTAATTTGGCAAACTTTTAATGTATCCCTTTATGTATTTTATCCAAGGTTTTGAGAAACTTATCCTGAGATTGTGCTTTTTATTTCTATATTTCACTTGTGCTATTTTTAATCTAATTCATCAAGTTTTCTCGGAGTATTTTCCAGTGAATTTTTTTTTTCATAATTTCGTCATTATGTTTTATAAATTTGAGATTTATTCGCATACATTTTTATCCTGCAAAAGAAAATCTATATATATAAAAGCGAAAATGTATGTTTGTATGTATATATATATATATGTGTGTATGTTTGTATGTCTGCTAAAAACTTTCGACATGCACAATAAAAATTCACAAACTCGGTATCATATTGAAGCTCCATCCTTCGCTCAACAGATTACGAAAAATTGGCCAAAAACGTTCATTTTTTTCACCCCGAAATCCACAATTTTCGACGGGGGTGTCAATAAAAACGGCCCTCTCGACCGGTTCTACGCATGCGTCAGATGACGTCATGACCTGATTTACTTCAAATAGTTGAAAAACCGAGAAAAATTTCGTGTACGTCGCGTTAGTTCAGTTGATTAGTGCGTTGGTTCATTATCTGAACGTTTTAGGTTCGAATCGTGGTGTGAGATGTCTTTTTCGATTTTTTAGATTTAAATATTGAACCACTGTTATTTAAGCCATTTTTCACGTAACGTTCGTTTTTCCGTTTTTTTGTTTTTTTCCTTCGCTTATCCACCCCGACCACACATCCAAAAACACTCGGGTACGCACCGATTTTTTAAATTTTAATATCAAAACAGGCTTATTTAAGCCATTTTGCACATGTTCGTTTTTCTTTTTTTATCGTTCGTTTGCATTAAATTAGTTTTTTTGTGTTTTTTTTCTCGATGTTTTGATTACACCCACACCACCCGCTTAATTAAAACGTTGTTTTCTTTTTTTACTTCGCTTATAACAAACAAACCTGGTCATTGACGTCGTCGTCGTCGTCGTCGTCGTCGTAACGCTCGACGACTTCCGGACGCGCACCTGTCAATTTGGTTCAGTAACTCACTGGCCGATTTTATTTTCAAACTTCGCCTCAGGGCTTCGGGTTCAATCCTTCCCCCCTCCCCGGTTTTTTTTTATTTAACACCACACACACCTCCAAACACCCGGACAACGCCGGGTACCCTTGCTAGTTTAATTCTAAACATACAAAAAACGAGAATCGTTTTTAGAATCGATATTTGACTTTTCGATTTCTGTACCAATTCTAATTAATCATTAAAGCACTAGTCAGGATGGACTCCAGCAGTCTTGATATTTTAATATAGGATAGCAATCAACTTTTCTTCGGTTACACTACCGACCTCTATCCGACTGGTCTTCATCCTGAATCTCACCTAAGTTATTTTGTACATCATATGTCCTTACGAGTGGTAAAAATTTCATCCCTGTTTTTCAGAGCTCATCTTTGACATAGTTACATTTGGTCAAACGCAGCCAGTTTTCCCTCGCCTTCAAAACGACCAGAGTCTAGGTCAACGTTGAGGTGTTTTGTTCCCTGTCTGTTTCATAGGTGACGGAGAGCGCCGAAAAATATCGGAGCCAGGCAAAACCAAATGTAAATCAGATTGCTCGCAATGACGCTAACCCTACATTCCGATCAAAGAATTGAGATCATGAAATAATGGAAGAAAATATTTTAACTACTTTAAAATGGCTAATAGACAAAAATAAACATTCTTAATTTCAAATCGAAGATGAAAATGAGCGAACAATTAGATTCCGATCTGGGAATGTGGGTGATGTAAATATGAATGTAAATCGAAACAAAGACAGTCAGTCAGACAGAAGAGAGTGAAGCCAGCCGACATACTTTTGCTGTTGCTGCCACACACCACCCCATATTGACTTGAACTCTATCGCTTGCCATATTATAACTGCAATATAAATAAAACTTTGTTGATTCAACAAGTTGTTTGATTACGAAAACCACGGTTATCAGAGTGTATATACTATGTCACACATTTTGCAAAAGTGCGAACCATAAAATATATAGACGACAATATTACATGTTTACTAAAGAGTATGGTCCTGTGTTCTGTACGGTTCTATAATGTCTCCCTCCCAGGTATTACCATTCTTTGAGAATATGTTAGTTTATTGTTAATCGCTTGAGACGCCCTTATCGAAGGATACCGATGAGGCTATGCAGGCTTTTTTTTTTGTAGGTTAAAGTGCTTTTCTTCTGTAACGGTTACTTTTTAAATCCACTTTCCCGCCTTATCGAATCTGATCAAAACGATAATACGACGCAGAACATTTGTATCCGTCACGGACAGTTTTCTATCATTTTTTCTTCTTTTTTTTTGTCAACGGCCAGTATTTGGAGGCTTAGAAAGGACATCACCACATCGAACGGACAATAAAAACATTAAAATTTTCAGATTTTCAAAGAAGCAAAATAGGTAAATATTAAGAGAGTTAAATCATCATTATATCGCGCCAAATCTCGGATTCCACTTTTTATTGTTAAATGAGTGATTATAAATTCTTACTCAGAGGAAAAATAATGAATATTAAAATCACCTAGGTCGATCAGGACCCTTTGATAACAGTATTCTTTATTAATAATATTCAATTTGTCTTTTTAATTGTGTCTGTATTTGTTACAGTTTAAATAATATATAGATTAATGTTCAATTTGCCAACCTTGACTCCAAATCGTGAAATCTCGGCAATTTCCGGGAGCTTTATCTCCAATTTTCTTGGTGTATTTTTAAGATGTCTATTTACTAGTGATGGGACGATTCCTATATTTTTACCCGATTTCGATAGTTCCTGATTTCGCATTAAATTCCCGATTCCGATACAATTACCGATTTCGCACTAAATTCCCAATTCCGATGCGGATTATTCATAAATCTCCATATATTTAAATATAAAGTTGCTTTATTTCTGATTGCCGTAAAAACATGCGTTAAATATGTACTATTCTCTCAAACGTAGATATGCACTTGTGGGGGAGGGAGCTCTATAGATTTTAGCGTTACTGATAGTTAAAAGTCATTAAATATTATTTTACTTGCAAAAGTACCCGTCGTTGACTGGGTTCAAAAACAGCCTACAGAAAATGAACTCTGATTTATGAAAGTATGATAGGTTATGAAAGGGAAGGGTTGTAAAGAGATAGCTTCGAATTTGGGGATATCAAAACCAAAGCAAAATATGATGAAAGTAAAAATAAAATAGATAAACCCCATAATTTATTATACAATACCTGTTCACACTGAAACACTTACACAATCTTCTGTGGATCTATATAAAAAAACCTTGTTAAACTTTGTGACATATTTCCATTCTATGGAGGTCAGGCGCGAATGAACACCCCATAATTTTATTATACCATATTTCTTCAAACAGAAACATAATTATCACAGTATACTTACGCAGATAGATATGAAAAGTCTTTATTAAAGTTTGTGCCTATTTCCATTCTATGGAGACCAGGCGCGAACGCAGGCCCCACAATTTTATTATACCACCCCTTCTTAAGTTAAACATACTTATCAAAGTATTCTTATGTACATCTATATCAAAAAAAGTTATAAACGTTTTTTTGTTTTTTTTTGTTTTTTTCCATACTTTGTGGACCAGGCGCGTACGCAGACCCCACAATTATAATGAATCATCATTATGCCAGATCAAACATGCCCATTCCTGTGTCTCGATACATCTTCTATCATTATATGTGATCAGTTTTCTATAATAGTCAACCATATAGGAGCCTATTCATGACCAGACACACACACAGACGTATAGCTTTATATTACTACCGGTAGTGGAAGGTTTTGTTTTAAATAGAATCATTTTTTTTTAAGTGATAATTAAAAGAATCGTTTTTGGCATCGAAAAATATGAACAAATTTTCCGATTACGATACCCCCAAAAGTTCCGATTTTTCCGACAACATTACTATTTATCTCAACACTACTATTTATCTTAGCAAACAGTTAAAGGCATTGTGTGTATTCATTAATTTACTCTGGTCATCTTGTAAATATTAAATAATGTTTATTCACTTGTGTTCTATACGTATATCTATAACGATATTCAACTTGGAAAGGAACTAAATCATCATAAAATCGCAGCAAGTCTCGAGATTCCACTTTCCACCGACATTTTTCAATTCATAATAAATGGAAATAATCAATATTCTCTTGGGCCCCCGTCAAGCATGACACTCTGAAATACAGAGATCAAAACACATTTTGAAAAGAGAAAATACATAAAAATAGAGGGGAGGGGAACGAGAAGGAGATCATGACTAAAAAAAAATAAAAATAAAAATAAACAACGAAAGAGAAAAAAAGAAAGAACGTAGAATATAGAAATTTCAATTAATCTAGAATATCAAGTCCAAAAAAGAATGAATAGATCAAAAGTATTTACAAATGTTTGATCCGTATTTGTAGGAGATTCGATCAATTAAAGGTAGTTTCGTATCAACACACAAAACTCGAACATGACCATGCAAAAATCCAGCCGAAAACCAATCACATAAATAGATTTTATTAGCGGGGCCAGGGGAAATTCCACGGTTTATTGATTGAAATGCATCTTAATTTATTTTTCTCTATCGACTTACCAGTTGGGTTATTCATACGTTTCTAACAATATGGGAGCTGTGGTACAGGTAGCAAGACATAGCTGGAAGCACTTATTAAAAAGCGGGACTAATACATATCGATTAAAGGCCGTGTATAACTAAACGAAGACATAATCAATGTCAAAATCGAATAAAAAAAATTATTGGAAGGTAAATTGGAAATAAAAGTATTCCTTTGTTGGTGACGTCAAACAAGCAACGGACTATTGTTTTGAAATAACGTGATTTAAAATAAGGCCAGAAAAAAGTGATAAACAAGAACCGATCTAGAATTAATTAGTATAAAACAGAGGAAGTGTGGGGGGACGTTAGACAGACGAACAGACGGATATGTGCGAAGTTGGTTAAAATCAAAACATGGTCTTAGTTTACTTTTCTCTATCAACTTACTAATTGAAGTGCTTGTGCTGTTCTGTAAATATAAGGGTGTTGACATAGGCGATGATGCAGGAGACGACACGAATCAGAAACCTAAAGCAAGGCATCTCGGCTCGAGGCCGCGTATAGAACAATAATAGAATACGATGTGCCTTCAGTAATTTTTTTTGTATGGGCATTTTTATTGATAGTACACAGATAAAACGCTAGTCCTCTCCGAAGTAATCTCCTCCGGCTGCAATTCATTTGTTGTACCGTTCCAACAATTTCTGGAAGGCCCTAAGGAACTCCTCTCGTGTGAGCGTGTCAATGACCCTTGTCCCGGGCTGTTTCATCTTCTCAATAATCTCATAACGACAGCCTTTAAGGTTCTCCTTGAGCTTAGGGGATAATCAAAAGTCACAGAGATAAAGGTCAGGACTATAAGGAGAGTGAGGAAATTTTTTATTGCCATCTTGGTCAAATAGTTTGTGACAAGAATTGAGCATCCTTGAGGCAAATCTTCCGTATCTTTGCTCGTATCGTTCCTCGTGAATAAGTGGGTGTACAATTCTCACACTGACATCAAACTTTGCACTTATTGTCTCTATAAACACAGGACGGTACTTACCCATGAAATTTTTTATTGCCATCTTGGTCAAATAGTCTGTGACAAGAATTGAGCATCCTTGAGGCAAATCTTCCGTATCTTTGCTCGTATCGTTCCTCGTGAATAATTGTGTGTACAATTCTCACACTGACATCAAACTTTGCACTTATTGTCTCTATAAACACAGGACGGTACTTACCCATGAAATTCTTTATTTGTCTAATACAATCTGGTGTTCTGACTTCCTTACTCCTCCTACATCTCTAATCATCCCTCATAAACTTCCTGCCTTCCTTGAATCTCTTATACCACTCAAAAACTGATGCTCGATTCGTGCAATACAGTATAGAAGTAGCCCGGAGAATCCGATACGTTTCTGCGACATTTTTTCAACTTTAAAACAGAATGTGCATGCATATCGTTTTTCTAAAGTGTTCTTATGTACAGATTGCATTTTTGAAATTTTCCAGCAGTGACAATAGGGCTTTCGTAGGGTGTATTACAATTCCTGCTGTAGCTGTTCATTTGAAGCTGAAATCATTAAAATTGGTCACTCATCTCATAAGATGTATAGCAATAACGTATTAAATTTTCAAGAATCTATGATAATCTTTAATGCCTGCATAAAAATGTCCGGAAACTTATTGAAGGCACCTCGTACAAAATGAAGTTTAAAACGAGAGAACGAGTTTTAAAGAAACCGAAAGACAAATAGAAACAAATATTTTAACAAAACATACATACGTACATAGAGAGAGAGAGAAAGAGAGCGACATAGAGAGAGAGAAAGAGAGATCAAACAACCACAAAAAACAAGCGACATAAAAAAAGAACGAAAGAGAAGGAAAGATGGGAACAAAAAAAAAAGAAAAGTGAAAGAAGAAAGAGTGTGAACAGAATAATGAAGAGAAGAGAAAGGAAGAGGGTAAGAAAGATAACGAAAGCCTAATAGAAACGCCCCAAAATAATATCGTAGAAGAACTGACTTGTTTTAATTTCAATGAATAGAGTCTAGCAGGGAGACGCGACGTTGCCCAAGATAGAATGCCGATCACTCTCACATATTTTTTATTGTCATCAAAATCGATGACATCGCCCATTTTTTAATGAAATCAATTACTAGCCTGCTCTCGTAGGGAACCATCCGTGGTGAACCGGGAGGATGCTTCACATTCCTTCTCAAAGTGACTGAGTCCAGAGTACATTGTAATTTACATTGCACTGTAGAGAATCTACTCTTGGTTTTATGAAACAATTTTATATAATAGTTTGAATTTAAGTATAAAATCAAAATATCAATATCATGGTTGATTGTGCTGTAAACAAATGCAATACTTTCGAACGCGCCCCTGTCATATCAACGAACCTGCTGTTCATTTTATGTTCCGGGCCTTTCTACTTATGCGGTAATAATGGCTTGAATTAAAGTTTAAACTGCAAAAGTCAAATATTATGGTTGAATTGTGCTTTAAACAGAAACATTCATTCCGAATGCGCCCCTGTCATGTCAAAAAACATACATACATAGAGAGAGAGAAAGAGAGCGAGCGAGAGAGAGAGAGCGAGAGAGAGAGAGAGCGAGAGAGAGAGAGAGAGAGAGATCAAACAAATATAGATTTTATATATCTAGCCTTTCTGCTTGTGTGGTAATAAAACTTCTCAAATGCACTTGTACTGTAAGGCTGTTTGGTCAAATTTGCCTGTTACTTCTTTTCATCGGATTATTTCAATTATCGATTATCGATTATTATCGATGACAACACTGCCAAGCTAATAAAGAACATTTACGTGAAATTTCGTAAAAAAAAAGAACAGCCCAACTGTTTAGGAGTCTATACGAAACAAGCTCTCACATCTACACATCCACAAACACACAGACTACGATAGATAGATAGATAGATAGATAGATAGGACCGCTGCAAGGAAGGTGGGCTCTCTCTACCGTGCTAGAAAACTACTAACACCCGAAAGTATCCTGTACCTCTATAAGGCCACCATTCGCCCATGTATGAAGTATTGCTGTCATATTTGGGCTGGTGCATCTGCTACTAGTCTCTCGCTCCTTGACAAGGTTCAAAAGAGAGTCGCAAATCTGATAGGCTTGAACTGGCATCTAAGCTTCAGCCTCTGTCCCATCAACGAAACGTTGCATCCCTCTGCCAGTTCTACAAGTATTTTAATGGTGAATGCTCTGACGAACTGCAAGCACTTGTGGCCCCACGACGTGAACACCCTCGACAAACCCGACAGGCTGCTAAATCACACCCCCACACTGTAGAGATCCCTAGATGTAAAAGATCTTTCTACTCCAGTAGTTTCTTCCCCAGAACCGCTAGACTTTGGAATTCCATTCCAGGTCCCTGCTTCCCCAACTGTGCTGACGTGCAGAAGTTCAAGTGCAACATGAACCGACATCTTGCTGCCCAAATCCCTACATAGTATCTATGTAGTTGTTGCCCCTGATAGTAGCCCCCTACAGCAAAGTGGCAAGGTGCCTTGTTTAGGGTGAAAATGTAATTAAAAAAAAATTAAGATAGATACATAGATAGATAGATAAAAACGGCCGGGTTTCGATCTGTTTTTATTTACATGTTTTTTCTTTTTTCTTTTTTTTTCTACTTATTCTTGTCATTATTTTATTTTCTTTCATTTCTTCGTCTTCTTCCTTTCTTAACTCTTCCGCTTTTTATTTCTTGTTTATTTCCTTCTATTTTATTTATAAACTAGCAGTTCATCCTGGCTTTGCTCGGGCCCTGTGTACTGTTCATAACTTTATGTGTATATGTACGTATATATTAAAAAGTTTGACTCATATCCAGGTAACCTACATCTAAAATTTCAAGTATTTAGACCCAAAATTATCGGAGGAGTTTTGTAGAGTCTGCAAAGGTGTACTTTTTCAACTTTGACCCCATTGACAACCAAATTTCTGTCCAAAAACCGATTAAAAGGATTTTCCCAAATCTCAATACACCTTATATCAAATCTCGAGTCTGGAGATTGAAAATTGACAGAGTTGCTGGTAGGGAAATGCACCCACATAGACATACACACAAAATTTCACTTTTATAGATATAGAGATTCGTATTTTTCTTCTTCAATTTGTCTCTTTCTTTCCCATGTTCTTTTTCTCCTAATCTTTCGTTTTA
The DNA here is from genome assembly GCF_053919585.1 of Euprymna scolopes. Taxonomy (NCBI): domain Eukaryota; kingdom Metazoa; phylum Mollusca; class Cephalopoda; order Sepiida; family Sepiolidae; genus Euprymna; species Euprymna scolopes. The sequence continues at coordinate 91,854,314 of NC_136510.1, forward strand.
ATCTATTACTCATCCCTTCTTTATCTTTTCAATTATTTACTTTCTTACGTTTCTGCTCCTGGATATGACCTTAAACTATATCAGACGGTGAGGCCCCAGCTTACGGGCTTTGGGGAGAGTGGAGCCATCCCTCAATTGCCATTGCTCCCAGGTTCACTCTGACCCGGAGTGGTAGTACTTGTTAGGGTCCCAACTATGGGGTAAATATAAACCAATTTGAAAAAAATATATATACATATATATATATTCTATTAAAAAAATTTATTCCAAATCCCTTGATTTCGCATTAAATAACCTGAAAAGGGTTGATATGCCGTAAAACAAACAATTAACCAAATAATCTTACGTTTCTGAATGTTTGAGACGAAGGTTGTTTATTTATATCATTTGGATTCTTCAAACTACTGTCCTCATCTTGAATGGCATTTTCACAACGTTTCGGCCGATGTAACCTCCAGCCTTTTTCGGATGTATTTTGTCGAACTAGGGAATCTGGGCGGAATATCAAACGAACCCCTTTATTTACTTCACGAGGGTAGCATGTTTTGGTTTCATCGATCATTACTGGATAGAGGATTAAGTAATTTGCAATTGTATTTTTCGGTCGGCCACACTGAGAATTGAACCTTCAATCTTCAAGAGAATGTCACTTTACAATTGACTTTTCCAAGTACTCTAAACACTGCGCCACGGGTCATTGCGGTCAAATTTCGAGTTCGACAAATTGCAGCTGAAGAAATTTATGAAAATGACACTCAAGATTAGAACTGTAGTTCAAAAAACCCAACTAATACGACCATTTCCTTTTTCTTTTTATTACTACCTTTCTCCTCTTCCGTCTTTTTTTCCATTTTTTATCCTTGTTTCCATCTCCCGCCTCCACATCTTTTCTTTCTTTTTCTTTCCTGTTCTATTTGGAACTTTTCTGCTTCACATTATTATTAACCCACAATGAGCTTTGACACATGGCATCAAAGATATCATTGAATACAGCCTGTGGTGTTCCCTGGAAGCTGAGTTACAACAAGTCTCCCCAGATTTTCCAGTACTCTCAACCTCTTTCGATAACATTTGCAAATACATTTGCATTATCGCAACATCTGCTTGTTATTGATTTCTCCTTAAAAGAAATGGCCACAGATCTAACTAAAAGGAATAAGGGGAAATGATGCGAGAGAAAAAACCCAGAAAACCATCTTTTTCTTATGCCTCTTCTTTTGATCTTACGTTTTCTTTTTATTATCTCCCTTGTTCTCGTTTGTTTGTCTTCAAATCTCTTTTCTGTCAACTTCCCAGTTTACGCTTTTTTATTATTTCCTCGTTTCATTTTTATTTCTTTCGTTTTTTATCTGCGCTGTTTTTTTGTTTGTTTTTTTGTTGTTTTTTTTTACTCTCCCCGTCTGTGTCTGTTGGAATCTTGAAACTCGCCCTTACTTAAGGGAATTCACTTGCCGAAAAGTCGCGTTTGAATTAACAACTGAGATCTCAAAAGAAACAAAAAACGACGGTTTCCAACAAGCGAACATCAAAGACGAAAAAATAGAATCGATATCAGCTTCGAAAATACTTCGTTACATACCCGTGGCTCTTCGATCAATTGAACTACATATTTATTCCGAATATAATGAGCAGAATTGATTATTGCAATCCAAAATACAACCAAGTATAAACTAATACAATGAAAATAAGATGAGGACATGTCAAAGTAAATTTGTTTCCTTCATATTTCATTGTAAAAATGCAAATCGGGGTTCACCAATCTACATCCTCGCATAAAGTCATAAAAAGATTAGAGATAAATTCCGGAAAAGACAGCACTCGACAAAGACATCTACCCCCACCAATAATAATAATGATAATAATAATAATAATAATAATAATAATAATAATAATAATAATAATAATAATAACAACAACAATAATAATAATAATAATAACAATAATAATAATAACAATAATAACAATAATAATAATAATAATGATAATGATGATAACAACAATAATAATAATAATAATAATAACAACGACAATGACGACGACGATGATGATGACGATGATGATGATGATGTAATTTACAATTTGGAGTGTAGTGGCAGTGCCAACTATGCGGGTCGAATAACATTAAGATTAAATGGAAGAGTCCAACAACACGCACCTACCAAAATCAGAAATGGAACAAAGCACACAACAGACATACTTGCCAACTCAATTTCAATTCCTTACCATTTTATAAAAAAAACTCGTTATGCGCAGCGAACTTTAGCACGAAATCTTTTTCAATCCTGAGTCGTGCTCACTCATTATTTCATTTAAATATCTTGGAGACTATCCACGTTCGATTGAGAAGGCCTTCTCTCTGTAAACAGAAGGAATGCCTCTTGGGTTTGAACGTCATTAGTCTCTAGGATCTTCGGGTAATATAACGTTGCTTTATTTTAATCATTTCCCCTCTTTTTTTAAAGAATACATAACGTAATGCAAGGTGATTTTATTTGTACATATTTTCGCTTCCCGATTCATTTTTTTCTCCCAAACAAATCCCTCGATAGAGCTTTGATAACGCGAGGGCGAAACCGGTCAGCTGCCTCCCCTATTTTTTCTTCTCTTCTGCTCATCCTGTTGAAGTTTTGTATCATGAATTTAAGTCTTCCCTTCCTGATTGCTATATATAAATTTTGTACCCCTCAAAGCATCATGAAGTATATATATATATATATATATATATATATATATATATATATATATATATATATATATGGGGATCAAAGAAGTATACAAATATTCTTTAAATGGAGACTTTTTGATATAATAAAAAGTTCATCATGCAGGTTGAGTTTAGATGCAAGAGGAAAATATACCGATAATAGAAAAATATATACTGGTATATATAGATTTATTTACCAATTATAAACAAGGGAATACAATATAATGTGTAGAGGTTGTGGAGGGTTTTTTTTCTGCCAGACATTTCAAAGCCTAATACTTCTCGTCAGAGGAAGAAGGGGGGTGTTAGGTAAAAATAAGGATATGTATAAGTAGACATAGTAGGGGATCTTGTATAGGGGTATGCATTAGCGGAAAAAGGGTTAGGGTTATCTAGTGAATTATTAGATAGTTATTGCATTTTGGATATGTTAGAGAGGAGCATAAGTAAGATTGGGCGAGTAGTTACTAAATGTTATGAGATTTCATTTATTAATTAATTAGGGTTTAATGATAGTGACACGTTCCGATGTATAAAAGTAAAATTTAAAAATAAAAAAAGCATGTGTGAAATGATGAAAAAAACGTAAAAAAAAGACAAAGTAGAATATATGAACGAGAGGCGAAACACCAGTCAGTAACACGTTTCACATATCCGTGAAACGTGCACATTTTTTTTTTCAAGGCTACATTTTACTTCCTATTTACTTGCCCCCTCCCCACAAGGGCAGAGTTAAACATGACTTCATTTTTAACATGGAGATAACCCAGCTCCCCAAAAGTGGGCACTCTGGATAGAAACAAAAAGTAAAAATTGTCTCGGTCATGAAGGATTTCTCCACTACACGAGAGCAGAAGTGTAGCATCATAACAGATACTACGCTGTGATCTTGACCCGAAGGATTTTCCGTTGGTGGTACTCGTAGTGAAACTCGTGAGCCTCTAACTTGCCAGAAGTCGCTAGTTGTGAATGTTGGGTATGTGTGTCTGCAGCAATCTCTTTTGCAGTCACTTCTTCCGGATGATGCTTTCAAATATCAAACTGCCATTTATCAAGGCCCATAGGCCACTCGAGGATAAGGGTTATAGAGTGTACAGTAGTCAATGAGATAATATTGTAGTAACCGTTAGTCATAGAAATTTAATAAATTGGATTACTTAAGGCGGCGGTTCATTAAGAATTTGTTTATGTTGGACTTGAAGACAAGCAAGTTGTAGTCAGCTGGGAAGCAGGCACATGGAAGAGAGTTCCACAGGTGTACAGTTCTAAGAAAAAAGCTTTATCTATTTAATTAATTTTATTAATACTTACAATAATAGAACCACCGATAAAACGGTTGCGTGTGTAAATAAAAAATTATCAATACAAATTAGAAACCATCATTAGAAAACTTTAATAACTAGCACGACGCGTGGAAACTCCACGAAATAAGAAATATATTTAATCAACAAATATGTTTTGAGGAAGTCGATATTTGATAACGCAAAAATTATTTTTCTGGACATTAAAACTAATAACAAGCAAAAAATATTAGTTTATAAACATTTCTATGAAAATAATGCCCATTGTATTTTAAATATAGAACCGGTCCAAATGAGATAAATTAATAAGTATTAATAAATAATCAGATAGTAATATTGTCCTACATAGTTCAATACAAATAATAAAATCACATTGTAAGAGACGATCTTTACTTTATTCTTTCAATGCAGCACCGTTGGAAGAAAATGTTTTTTTTTTGGTTGCTCTGTTTTTTTTTTTAGTTGCTCTGTTTTTTTTTTTTTTTGTTGTTTGTTTTCTTTTTTTTTGCTCTGTTTCTTTCGTATGTTTCCTCTTTGTTACATAAGGTTTAGCCGATTGTTTCTTTCATAATGAAAAAAGAATGCGAAGTTGCTTTCTTAAGAGTCTCACAACGTCAATATCTTCAAGGAAGAGATGAAACTTTCAGATCATGAGTGCATAGGTTCAGTCATCATAATAATGCGATCTGAAATCCCGTGTGATGCATTTGGACGGAATAAAAATATACTAGAATGCATTATTTTAAAAGTCCCTTGTATTAATGGCAATTATTAGCCAATATATGATGTTTATATTTTACTTCTTGAAAATTTGTAAAATTAAGTGTTTATTTACATTGGTTATCTTTTAAATAAACGCATTTTAGGTGGAAACATTATTACGTATTTACGTGTTATGTCGAAATTATTATAATATCCTAAAATTACGAAAAATAATCCAGTAACAATGCGCTACATGTATTTAAAACAAAAAAAATCATCCATAATCACATTCTGTTTAAAAATGACGGACACTTAATTGAAGTCAATTTAGGTCAAGAGACATAAATCAGTTTGTCATACTGAATTGGTCGCGCAACTCTTCCACATTAAAACATACGAAAAAAACTCGATAACTTGATAAATTCTACTTTTACTCGTAATTATTTTTACATGGGATCGCAATTTCTGGAATTTATCTTTATTGTGGTATGATACGTAAGAAAATAATAATGTGTTCACCTGAAATGCGTAGGGCTAAAAGTCACTAATGTAAACAAGCACAAAAGATTTTAATGAGAAATTTTAACAGTCTACGTTAATTGGTTAAGTAGTACGTAAGCTTCCCTGATACTACAAATGATACCGCATAGGACGACTAGTACAATGGAGACACTGTAAATACAAAATGCAACAGAGGAACAACAGTAAAAATCATGCAAAATTATTTAAATATGTTTATCAGATTATACTTTATTGATTTAAACATGGAATTCTATTTGATCTCGGATTGGGAGTTGCTTTATATCACGTTAATCTTTTTGATGATTTCAATTTCATAGCACTTTTTCGTTATCGTAATTATCAAGCAATGATTCACACGTTTTAACAGAATTAGCGATTCCGTTAACATTAGCTCTGGCGAAAAGATGTAATCGTTTTAGTAAGTACTGAAAGAATGTCTTGCGTTTTGGGGGCAGCAATTTTGCCTTTGAACATGGCGTGTTATAAACGACAGATACGCTCAGTCTAAAGAGAGAAAGATGAGGTGATGGGAATGAAAACTAAGAGAAAGAAAGATACGATAAAAAAGATAAAGAAATGGAGACGTATAAAGAAAAAAAGGAAAGAAATAAGAGAGGATATAAGGTAGACTGGAAAGAAAAGATACTGACAGCAAAAATGAATGAAATGTATGGATTTAGAGAAATTCGTTTATCTAACTCTACAAAGTTTCTCAAATTCTAAGAAGACAAAGAAGATTAACATTTCTACTGGAAAAGAAAACGACAATAATTAAAAAAAAGAAGAGTAACGCAGAGAGACATCTATATATATAAAAGCGAATGTGTATGTATGTATGTATGTATGTATGTATGTATGTATGTATGTTATGTCAGGTCATGTCATATGCTACTGGTACCATGTAACCCAGTATTACCTGCCTCATGGTGGGGTCACCGGCGACTAAACTGCTTCCTCCACCAGACTTGTTTGGTGAGGAGAGTGACTAGTCTCCCTGAAGGATTAAAAACAAGAACTTCTAAAGGGAGAATGAACCCTTTTTCGGGGTCAACGGCCAAGTAGCACAGTGTGCGATGGTGTGTGCGTATGTGTGTGATGGGGTGGAGAGGGCCCCCGTAAGCCGTGATGAAGGCAACCTTTATAGGAGAAGCAAATCTCTGATTTAAAAAACCATAAAGCGGAAGACCAGTAGCGCATTGAGCTGGTCTGCAGTTTAACTTGTTGCTGGCTATCTTGCTCTTGCTTGTTGCTGGATCTCAACATTTTGAATCGAGAGAGAGAGAGAGAGAGAGAGAGAGAGAGAGACTTAGCTGTCGTACAAAGCTAAGACTTAGCTGTCGTACAAAGGTAAGACTCTGTACATCACCTGTGCATAGATACTCCCTTAGGCATTTGTCTATTTAAATGGTCCTGTGACGATGGAAGTCATTTTTGGGCTCATGGACTTTAAGTGTCTGAGGGAGTGATACTCGTCTGACAAGACGTTGCAATCATCATGTATGTATGTATGTATGTAAGTATGTATGTATGTATGCCTGTATGTACAATTTTTGTGTATGTCCGGGAAAGGCTTTTTTCCGAGACCTTCTGGGTCGGCTCGCTCATTCTTAAAACTTTTTATATCGCGTCTAAATGATAATATCTACGACTTAACAACGGGGGTCGCGTATGTATTTAACTAGCCCGACTTTTACCAGCTCGACGCGTCTTCGAAAAGATGGAGCGGGGAAAACAGTTTCTGGCTTGCAGCGCAAAACTGAGTAAAATATCACGGCACTTCCTCGCACCTGTATATTTCACTGTATAAAGCTTAGATTAACACGATTATTAATTCCTCTCCCTCGGGACCGAGATGGTTAGGTGCCTGACTTTTTTCCTTTTCGTTTCTACCTTCGCGTCAAGGCTTCGGGGCTCAATCCTACCTTCCTACTAAAACGGTTTTTCTTTATTTTCTTTTTTTTTAAAACACACACCTCCAAATACCCAGAAAAGAAAGAAAGCACGAGTTATATACAGAGAGGAGTGGCTAATGAATGCAGCAACAGAGAGAGCAACCATAAAGGGATGAAGAAAGAAGGGGAACCGGGGCATATAAAATGTAAACAAGAAATAAAGAATGAGTTTTAGATAATTGCCGAAGGTGCGCTGGTTCATAATTATTATGATTATTCCAGCCAAAATATTTTGGCAGCTAAGATATGTTTTAGAATCATCAAAATATTTAAAATAAATATTTATTTACATTAATTAATTAATGTAACTTTAAAATGTTATCATAACAATTTAGTTGATAACTTAGAATAATGATATGTAAAAACATCAGGTGATTATCTTAGTAACGTATACTAATGACGCAATTTAGAAGGGGAGTTGGTCTTTTTTGAGATACGTGGAAATTCGTCAAGTTAGTCGGGGTCTAGATAGGGACAGAGACAGTCTTCAGATAGTTATGCCTCCGATTGAGGGGTTAAAATAGCGATAGTGGAATCAGCGTTGTAACTTCCCAAAGGGAAAAAAACACTCTGGAATAAATGTTGCCGAAATAAAACATGAGGCTTTGTTGATTCTTGGGGAGAATTTTCATTGCAGCTTCCCGTCAAACAAGACCAAAGACGGACTAGATATGTGCCCGATTTGTCAGATGTTGAAACCTCAAATAAAGTTGACTCGCTCTTTATGTCTTAAAGGTATTCATGAATATTCTTGTTCCGTCACGAACTGTATTTAAATGTACAAAGCAACAAACTTTAGATAGACGATCACAATAATAGACAATCATCGATGAACACCGTATATACACAAGTCATATAGATGCCAGTGACACGTATATACACATGTATGTAGACTCTTATACAATCTAACCACTAGACGACACACTGTGTTTAGCACAACGTAAAAGAGACATCTGTTAAATAGCAAGACTAAGAAAACCAAGCATAAAGGAAAACAGGGAAAAAAGACGGAAAGGTAGATGAAAAAAGAAATTAACAAGCATAGGAGAGAGAAAGAGGGAAAAGAGAGGAAGGGATAGAGATAGATAAAGCGATAAATAAAGGGAGATAAACAGAACTAGAAAGGCTACGTGAAAGAGATAGAGAAAGGTGGATAACGAACTGGAGAAGGAGACGCCACGATTAAAAGAGAGAAATGAAAAAAGCAAAGAGGAAAAAGAAAATATAGATAGCAAAAAAAAAAGATGATATGAGAACTAGTAATAATGAGATATACAGGAAAAGAGAAAGAGAGGGGGTGTAGAGACATAAATGAAGAAAGAGTAAGAAAGAGACAAAAAGGTGGATAACGAATTAAAGAAAGAGAACTTAACAAAAGTTTTTAAAAAAAGAGAGAGAGAAATAAAAGGCAGGGGAAGAAGAAATAAAGATAGTAAAATAGGGAGACAATGGGAATTAAAGATATACCGGACAAGATGCAAAATACTGTATAAAAGATGAGAAACTCTTGTCTGGTCACATGATTCAAAGACAACGCAGAACCTCAATGAACAAGAAATATAATTTGAAGAATCGAGTTTTCGAATTTGGCCTCTAAAACAGAAACGACGCAATTCCATACCTGTATAATAGTTCAATACGTCCTAAAATGGAGTAAGTTTGATTTTTTTTTCTCTCTATTGTTGTTTTACGGCGTATCAACCCTTTTCGGGTAATTTAATGCTGAATCCACTTATTTTGAAAACAGCTTTTATGCTTCAAGTTCTTTACATTATCAAATATTTATTTGCAGAGTTTGGTTTGATTTGGTTGTTTTACAGCATATCAACCCGTTTTCTAGTTATTTAATATCGAATCTAGTTATTTTTGAAATAGTATCGATGTTGCATCCGGTTATTTTGTAGAACGTTTTTATTCTTTCAAGGTCTTTATATCTTCAATCGCTAGTTTGGTTTGGTTTGGTTTGGTTTGGTTGTTTTATAGTAGATGTTATCGTCTTTGTTCCCAGTCCTGCAGAACATGATGAGTTTTGCAATGTGGGAGGGAAAAGGGTAACAGTATTAATATTTGGTACATTTTAAGTTAGGAAACCAGTCAGGAAGCTGGGGAAATAGAAAGAAGAATGGGAAATGGGAAGAAGGAAAAGGTGGGTTGTTTTTGTTTTTGTTTTTGCAGAAAATAATTATTTTTTTGCAAAAAGAAGTAGAAAAACAAAAAGCAGCAATGTTAAGTGCATTTTGTCTCAAGAAGTCAATATCTTCAGACAGCCTGATCTGCTAGTACCAGATACAATGGAGTAGTGTTGCCATGTCCGTATAGGATCTGCTCAGAGCCGGCTTCGAAACCTTGTATGTGATGCGCTCTTTCTTCCCTACAACTTCTTTCTCGCAGAAGAGATTTTGCCACCCTGTTTCTTCTCTGCCATTATTTTTATGGCAAATGATCGTTTGAGATTCAATCTATCATGGCCTTTTACCCAACTTTCACAATACTCGTCTGGCTACAACCACTATAAACAACTTCCCCCACTCTCTATCTGTGCATGAACCTTAACGAAAATTCCATGAACAAAGCTTCTTTCCTAAAACTGTTTGCCTGTGGAACTCTGTCCCGCTGGATTGTTTTCCAACTGACTACAGCGTGGTTGTCTTTAATCCCCATGTAGACAAGTTTTTGTTGAGCTGCCTTCCCCCTACATAATTTATTTCTGCCTCATTTTCATCAGGAACTATAAATACGCTGTTCTCAAAGATTACCGTACACTAATTTATCATTATTCTCGAGTGGCTTTCGGGCTTTGATAAGTGGTGACTCGTATGTAAAAGAAAACTGACCTAGATTGGCTTAAGCATTTAGTACAAAACGGAGGGGACTATGGATACCGGGGAGAGAAAAAAGTTGAACAGATGAACAGATGAACAGCCAAGTCAGATAGAGGCGAGGTTGCTCGGATTTTGGTTACTGTTTTTTTTTTCAGCTGTGAGAAGATCAAATGATTGTTTTGATTAAAACATTATTGGCGTTTTATCTTCTTTGGTGAGAGAAATAGAATGAGAGAAAGAGGGATGGGGAGTTATCACCAAGTGAGGGAGAGAGAAGAAGAGACAGAACAGAGAACGACCGAAACATAAAAAAAAGAGAAAATACCGTTAAAACAACCAAGCGTTAACTGTTCTACACTGACACTGATGCGCTTCCGAGTAGCAATTTCCGGGGTGAAATTCGACACATTGCTGTCAAAATTCACTATTCGATACAATGCTTTCAAAAATTCACTACTCAAAACTCGATGCTCTGCAGTCAAAAACTCAACTCTTGGACAAGACTTCACTGCTGGCAAAATCTGTTACGTCAACGTCCAAATTTAAAATTAATTCAGTCTGAAAAACCAGATTCTTATTTCAAACCGGAAGCATTCCTTTGCATATTAAGTGAAAATATCACAAGCATTAAAAGAGAAAAGGCAGTCATTATTTTTGTTTTCATTCTTTCTACCTGCACGGAACCCTATAGGCTTCAAAAAAACAGGCTTGTGCCAATTTAAAGTCTTTTAATCAAAGAAGAGTAACTTATCTTGCCTTTGGTAGCAGTTCAAACCACAAGAATAAAAGGGAAGACGAAGAGGGAGAGAAAGAAGAAACAAGATACAAAGTAATAGTAAGACAAAAAGATAAATATAAAGAATCAGAGATAGAGGGGTGAACGAGAGATAGTAACAAAAAAAGAAAGAAAGAAAAAAGAGAGGAAAGATATAAAGGAAGAGAGAAACAGCGAAAATGAGAGGGAGGGAGAAAGTGATTGAGATTGATTGGAGGATAATGAACCCGTGGAACGGAGCAATGAGGAGATTTATAATAAATAGAAGCACAGGAAGATTGTTGTGGTCCCGTAATTCGGTAACTAGTGGAAACAAAATATGTTGAACAGGAAAGCATATACAACAAATAAAGAGTGTGACTATACGTCAGTCCGACTGCCAAATGGTCATGACTTGTGGATAACTTGTTTTAAATATTCTTCCAGTCTTTACAGTAAATAGAAGAATTCATTAGAGTGGGAAAATCACAAGAAATAGAGAGAAAGGGAACAGGAAAATAGGAAAATGAGAGAGAGGAGAAAAACGAGATATAACAAGACTGAAACACATAAATATTATAATAGAAAAATGCGAGCATGAAAAGTAATATGGTTAAGCTTAAACATGGAAAAGTAAAGGACTAGTTGGTAAAACTGGAAAAGAAAACGACAAGATATTCTAGTAAAAAATATAATAAATTTATAATTTAAAATATTGCAGCATTAAGAATTGATTACATAATGTTATAAATTGAATTTTAAAAAAAAAATTCTGAATGCTGCAATATTTAAAGTTATATATTTATTATATTTTTTACCAGAGTATCTTTTCTTTTTCTTTTCTATTTTTAACAACTAGTCCTTTACTTTTCCATGTTTAAGCTTAAACATATTACTTTTCATGCTAGGATTTTTCTATAATCCATGATTTTTCCAGGCTTCCAATAAATTCACTTGTTCTTTGTTTAATTTCAGTCTTATTTTCCCCCCATAAAGACATATGTAATAACAATGTACGACACTCGTCTGCTTTCAATAAAATCCAATCCATCTCCTTTTAATGCTTTCATTCTCTCTGTTTCACTTGTTACTTTTCTTTTCGAATTAGTAGCAACATTAGTCGTGGTTGCTATGGAAACCAGTCATAAAAGCCTCACTCATTTCTTACATATTTTTACGAGTTTGAAAACCAGAAAACTCGGCATACCTTTTGTTTTACTTAACGAAAATTGAATTCTTTTTTACAATATAGCTGAGCAGGTGATCTAAAAACTGTAATAATTAAAAATTATTTAAAGAAGTTCTAAGTGACTAAAACTGCCACTAAACCATATATTCAAACACGGTAGTGTTTGAATGATACACAAACTTAAAATATAGATGATCATCAACAATTAAATAATAGTTATTTTAATAGCTTAATAAAGTATAAGACAAGCTAAAATATAGATGATCATCAACAATTAACAAATAGTTATTTTAATAGCTTAATAAAGTATTAGACAACTTAAAATATAGATGATCATCAACAATTAACAAATAGTTATTTTAATAGCTTAATAAAGTATACGACAAGCTAAAATATAGATGATCATCAACAATTAACAAATAGTTATTTTAATAGCTTAATAAAGTATAAGACAAGCTAAAATATAGATGATCATCAACAATTAACAAATAGTTATTTTAATAGCTTAATAAAGTATTAGACAACTTAAAATATAGATGATCATCAACAATTAACAAATAGTTATTTTAATAGCTTAATAAAGTATTAGACAACTTAAAATATAGATGATCATCAACAATTAACAAATAGTTATTTTAATAGCTTAATAAAGTATTAGACAACTTAAAATATAGATGATCATCAACAATTAACAAATAGTTATTTTAATAGCTTAATAAAGTATTAGACAACTTAAAATATAGATGATCATCAACAATTAACAAATAGTTATTTTAATAGCTTAATAAAGTATAAGACAAGCTAAAATATAGATGATCATCAACAATTAACAAATAGTTATTTTAATAGCTTAATAAAGTATTAGACAACTTAAAATATAGATGATCATCAACAATTAACAACTAGTTATTTTAATAGCTTAATAAAGTATAAGACAAGCTAAAATATAGATGATCATCAACAATTAACAAATAGTTATTTTAATAGCTTAATAAAGTATAAGACAAGCAAAAATATAGATGATCATCAACAATTAACAAATAGTTATTTTAATAGCTTAATAAAGTATTAGACAACTTAAAATATAGATGATCATCAACAATTAACAAATAGTTATTTTAATAGCTTAATAAAGTATACGACAAGCTAAAATATAGATGATCATCAACAATTAACAAATAGTTATTTTAATAGCTTAATAAAGTATTAGACAACTTAAAATATAGATGATCATCAACAATTAACAAATAGTTATTTTAATAGCTTAATAAAGTATTAGACAACTTAAAATATAGATGATCATCAACAATTAACAAATAGTTATTTTAATAGCTTAATAACGAAAATTGAATTCTTTTTCACAATATAGCTGAGCAGGTGATCTAAAAACTGTAATAATAAAAAATGCCACTAAACCATATATTCAAACACGGTAGTGTTTGAATGATACACAAATAAAAATCTAATATATAAAAAGCTATATGTGTGCCTGTTTGTCGGTCTGTCTACATATTTTCAAACTCATCCGAAGCTAGGGGCCTCTAATGATTAGACTTTTACGGACCTTTCTTTTACACGTCTTTAGCAAGTTAAAATAGTTTTTAAAAGGGTCAAAAATGGATCAAAATTGGAAAAGAATCGTTATAGATGTTGTACATTTGCTTTAGTTTTAGTTTTAATTTTTAATCGCGCTGGCACATTGGTAACGTCAATAGCTTTTAATGCTACAGTTTCGGTTTCGATTCTAGCTGATGGCAGGGAAATATTTTTGAAATCACAACTCTATAATAATACATACAAAATCTAGACAAATTAAAATATCATATTTAAGCGTATTTTACGACCGGGCAAAGTCGGGCGCCCCCTGCTTGCTAGTTTAATATATAAAAGGCTATATGTCTGGCTGTCTCCATATTGTCAAACTCTATCTCCTCCGAAACTGAAAGTCGCAGAATGGCGCTAGGGCCTCAAATAATTGAATTTCTTACAGGTTTTTATGGCTCTTTAGTCGGATAAAATATTTTTTAAAGGGTCAAAAATGTGTCAAAATTGTTATACATTTTATGCATTTATCTTAGTTTATTTTTAATCTTTAATTTTTAACCAGTTCATATGCATGTCACGTTGGTACAATGGTAAGGTCAACAGCTTTGAATGCTACAGTTTTGGTTTCGATTCTAGCTGATGGCACCCGAAGACTTTTCTTTTACTTTTGAAATCACGAATCTATAATATTATATACGAAATCTGGCCAAATTAAATTAACATATTTAAACGTAGTTCCGCTCGGGCAAAGTAACCCACCTCCTTAGTGTAATATATAGAGAAAAGGGAAGGAAATACAGCATATGTGGATGTAAAAACGAAAGAGAAAGAAAGAGAGGGTGTACAGAAGACAGAGAACCGAAAGGCGAAGGAAAAACGAAAGAGATGGTGAACAGATAAGAAAGAAAGTGAAAGAGAGCGCAAAGAAAATGCCATAAAATAATCTTGTTAGCAGATTTCATTGGAAGGGATGGACTTAGAAAAGAAGAGAACATGAAGAGAGAAAAAATGGAACATCAAATCTGTTGCCAAGGTCGCTGGAAATATAGTGGGATCCTTCTATTGATCCACTATATATATGACTGTTGATGCAATTATTTACTTATATAAGAGCCAGGTACGTCCCGTAATTCGGTAACTAGTGGAAACAAAATATGTTGAACAGGAAAACATATACAACAAATAAAGAGTGTGATTATACGTCAGTCCGACTGCCAAATGGTCATGACTTGTGGATAACTTGTGTTAAATATTCTTATAGTCTTTACAGTAAATAGAAGAATTCATTAGAGTAGGCAAATCACAAGAAATAGAAAGAAATGTGTCTGCTTTATCGTTATTTTCATAGCAAGTGCTCGTCTGAGCTTCAATCTATAGTCTCCTCTCGCCAAACTTTCAGGACACACACTTGACTAAGTGAAAACACTATCAATAATTTCCCCTACTCTTTATATGTACCTTAACCTAAACGTAGATTTCATGAACAAAGTTTTTTTTTTCTTACGCCTGTGGAACTGTCTTCCGTTTGCCTGCTTTCCAGCTGACTACAATATGGCCGTCTTCAAGTCCAATGTATACAAGTTCTTGATGAGCCGTTCCACTTAAGTTAACAAGTTTACGGAATTTCCACTACTGACGATACTGTACATTTTTAAACCCTTATGCTCGAGTGGCCTCTGGGCCTTGATAACTGGTGACTCTTATGTAAAACAATGAGAAAGTGATAAAAAGAGAAAGAGAGAATGAGACATACAAAAGGCCCTACCAAAGACAGACACAAATAAGAAAAGGGAAAAGGAACACAGAGAGAGAAAGAAAGAAATTAAGAAGAGAAAACCGAAGAAGAGAACGAAGAATAATTTAATTAATTGAGATTATCAAAGCAAATAAACAAATAAATCAAAAGCAGTTTACAATGTCTGATCCGGATTTATAAGCGATTCGATCAATTGAAGTGTTTCATATCATTTTCCAACACACTCAACTCACAAACATAACATCAACTCTGACATAACCATCATAAAATACATTGGAAAACCAATTACATAAATAGATTTAAAAAGCAGAGGTCAACGAGAATTCAGCGGTTAATCGATTGAGATAAATCCTAATCCGACAAAGTACTTGTCTGAGCTCCAATCTATGGTTCCCCCCTCGCCAAACACTCGTCTAGCTGAAACCACTACCAACAATTGTCTCCACTTTTTATCTGTGCCTAAGCCTAAACGTAGATTCCATGAACAAAGTTTCTTTCTTAGAACTGCACGCCTGTGGAACTCTCTCAGTTTGCCTGCTTTCTAGATCGTCTTCAAGTCCAACGTAAACAAATTCTTGATGAGCCGTCCCCTTAAGTAATCCAATTTACCAAATTTCCACTACTAACGGTTACTACAATATTGTCCCATTGACTACTGTACACTCATTAACCCTTATCCTCGAGTGGCCCCGGGCCTTGATAAGTGGTGACTCCTATGTACAAAAAAGGGTATTTTACGTTTCCAAAAATCTCTACAATTCTATGAAAATTAACTTGGACTGTCTGTGTCTCTGTGTCTATGAGTTCGTTTCCTATGGACTCGAAAACGGCCGGGCCGATTTTTATGAAGTTTCACATGAATATGCTTTATCTGTCCGGTAGTATTCTTAAGTAGGGTATGCGTCGGAATGACTTCGATACGTATTAATAATCGATAAGCGAAATAATTCGATGAAAGAAGGAACAGGCGATTTTGACCAGCTAACACGGACCTTACACGATCTAACATCACAGGTGCATTTGAGAAGATTTAATATTACACAAGATGAAAGACTTGATATATAAAATCAACAGTAAGTCCTTTGATGGGAAAAGAGCGTGTTTGAAATGAATATTTCTGTTGACAGCGCAACTGATCCATGATATTTGAAATTTGCATTTTAAACCTTAATTCATGACATTATATATATATAAAAAAGGTAATTTTATAATAGCACTAGTAGGTTATCTACAGTGCAATATAGGCTACAATGTATTATGAAATAAATCACTGCGGTAGGCATGTGAGCTTGCTCCCGATGCACTGCGATGGGTCCCTAGCTAGAGAAGGCAATCAATTGATTTGATTAAATAATGAGCGATTTCACTCATTTCGATGACATAAAAATATGGAGTGTGAAAACGTCGTTGATCATCATTCGGTCCCGGGCAACGTCGGGTCACCCTTCTAGTAAAACATTATATAGGTAAATATTTTGAAATTTAAAAAGGTAATTGTATCGAATCACAAAAAAAACAGAATCGATAATTGCATCGGAATCGAGACAAATATTGGAATCGTCCCATTACTAATATATATGTGTATGTATATGTGAGTGTGTGTGTGTGTGTGTGTGTGTCTGTGTGTGTGTGTTTGCATGTCGTCAACTGAACGTTGATGAACACACAATGGAAGCCATTTCTTTTAGTGATTCCACGTGTTTCTACTTGGTAAGTCAAGTGCGACCAAACATTACGGTTTCCGTCATATCTGACTTCGTCATTTCATAGACGCCCTTCGCCCCTTCCTAATAAAATAGAGAACTCTATTATATCTTATGTTTTTGGCATCTTTAAGATCATAATTGATTATTTGCTTTATCCGGACTACTCCCCTCGTCATGGCTGTTATAATTATCTGACGGAAGAACAGCAAAATATCCTCGTGGATTAAATCTAGAGATTTTTTCTTCCTTTTTTTCATTGTTTCTACTTTCTGCTTGCTTTACTTCAGCATGGGTACATCTTATCAAATCATTTCAATTTATATTTATATTTATATATATTACTACGATAGCGTGTGTTATTTTGTGTGTCACGCTTACATCTTTTTTCTTCCGAGTGACTGTCGTTTAATTGTTATGACCTTCAAGTTTTTCTAATAACAAATTTATCAAGATTTCTTCGTAAGTTTTTGTTTCGGTTTCGATTATGGCGGATGGCACTCAAGTCATCTATTCTTTTTTAATAAATAACTTTACTAAAAATTCTTCATAAGTTTTGGTTTCAGTTTCGATTATAGCTGAAGGAACTCAAGTTATATATATATATATATATATATATATATATATATATATATATATATATATATATATATATATATATGCTTCATAAGTTTGGTTTCGGTTTTGATTCAAGCTGATGCACCCAAGTCATATCGATAGAATTTTTAAATTATTTTTGAAATCACAACTTTATCTATATACTTATCAATCTCAAATGACCTTGTAACGATGTATGTAACCCACTTTCCGGTTTACGACATCCGGTTGCGCATGCGCGCATGACCTGCACACTGAAATATTAACGTTATTATTTCGAAATTATTATTTAACATGGGAAAAGTGGGGTTTAAAATAACTTAAACGTAATGCAGAAATGAACGATGTAAAAAAAAAACAGAGAGTATTAACAGTTGTTTATTTGGATAATTTAAACGCAAAAAAAGAACAATTGGGACGCTGAAATATTAACGTTATTATTTCGAAATTATTATTTAACATGGGAAGGGTGGGGTTAAAAAATAAACAAAAGAACCATTTGGATGCTGAAATATTAACGTTATTATTTCGAAATTATTGTTAGACATTCTCTGCGTATATACGTATGTTTGAGTTTAACATATTTACAGGCTGGAATTATGTAAATTGCTTATTGTATAGAAAATGACCACCACCAGGTCGTAATCTAAATCTATAACTGCATCTCCTTTCAAAAATAAATAACATTTTGTTCTTGTCGTTGTTTTTGCTCTTGTTGTTGTTTTTGTTGTTGTTGACCTATTAGATTTGAAATACTTTTTTGGACGCTTTATTAGACTAGGGGACCTATTAGATTGAAGACACTTTTTTTAACCTTATCCAAGAGGGAAATACCAATGGTAAATGCACCAGTCCCGATATTGCAAAAATTATCCACACCTTGGGTGTGAGTAATTTTCTAGCACGGTAGAGGGAGCCCACCTTCATTTCCTTGGTAATGTTTTTAATGTATTTGTTCAAACTCCTGTTGTTTATTGAACAATTTTCGTCTGCCCATAATCGTATCTCGCCGCTATTAAATAAATAAAGATATATCCATAAAATGACTGATATGTTTCGAATAAACCGTTGCAATGATGATGAGGATTATAATAATTATGATAGTGCACCTCACCGAGTGCGACGTCGGCGATTTGACGCCAAAAGCGGTCCCTTCTGGCACGACGTCACATTGTCACTCAAAGTCTCGTTAGTGAACGATATTCTCGCGATATTACCAACGCACTTGTGCCATCAACATGTCTGCTGGGTTCCAAATTACTAAACTCGAAATTCGGAATACAGACAAAACAACGCAGCGGGACATTTTTTTAATTAGCTCGCGCCATATATATTTCTCATACTAGAGCAGGAAATATTAAAGCCCGGTATATTTGCTTGCCAAATGTGAAAATGGAAAGGGCTAAAGAAAGAAAGAAAGAAAGAAAGAAAGAATATGAGGGAGAGTAAGTACAAATAAGAAATTAAATAATAATGGATGCAGAAGAAAGGAGAGAAGGAAACTACTATCAAGAAAGATAAAGAGAGAGAGAAGAAAAGATGAAGAAAAGGGTGAATAGAAGTTAAAGAATGACAAGGATACGTAAAGAAAGAAAGGGGGAAAATAACAAGAGCAAATAATAAAAAGCAAATTTCTTTGTCATTACGTTGGTAGTAAGAAGAAGCAACGTAAGACTCTGTGACGCCCTAAAATGAAAAGAAATCGGTCGTGTATTCATGCGACAATACACATATACTAGCATGGATACCCGGCGTTATCTGGTTGGACATGAACTTCGGTTTTGACATAGCTGCTATACTAAGGATATTGAGCAATCACACCCACACTCTCAGAAAAGAAAACCTGGATACCCCCCCCAAAAAAAAGACAAAGCTAGTTTCTTTTTATAATTACATGAAACCTTATCAACCACCAATAGCTATGGCTCGAGATATTTTACTTGAGAGCACTTCGTTCAAGCTCCTTGGCTTAATGTTCACAGGAAACATGAATTGGAATAGATACATTGAGATCATTGCTAAACTGCTGCAAAGAAGGTGTGCTCTCTCTCTCTCTCTCTCTCTCTCTCTCTCTCTCTCTCTCCTTATCGTGTTAGAAAGTTACTTACGCCTGAAAGCATCCTGTACCTCTACAAAGCCACCATTCGCCCATGTATGGAGTACTCCTGTCACATTTGGCCTGGCGCATCTACTACTAGTCTCTCTCTCCTGGACAGGGTCCAAAAGAGAATCGCCAACCTTATAGGTCCTTAATTGTCATCTAAACTTCAGCCCCGGTCCCACCAATGAAATGTTGCATCCCTCTGCCTGTTTTACAAGTATTTTAATGGTGGATGCTCTGATGAATTACAAGCACTTGTATCCTCTCGAGGAAAATACCCCCGACAAGCAGCAAATTCCCACCCCTGCACAGTCGAGATCCCCAGATGCAAGAAAGCCTTTTACTCTAATAGCTTTTTTCCCCAGAACGGCAAGACTTTAGAATTCTTTTCCAGTTTCCTGCTTCCCCAACTGTACTGACATGCAGAAGTTCAGGTGTAATGTGAACAGACATCTTGCTGCTAAAGTCCCTACATAGTACCCCTGGAATTGGAGTCCCTGATAGTAGCCCCCTACATCAAAGTGGCAATATGCCTTGTTTGGGGTGAAAATATAATAAAAAAAATTTCTTAATCAATCAAAACAACTTTTTTTCAATAAAACTAACAGCGAATGCCCGTGCGAGCACAAAAAAAAAGCCGCGTTGGCAGGTTCGAACCTGAAACGCAAAGGAAGGCTACTGCCAAACGGTTTTGCCAACCCTACCACGACGACTTAAGACGATATTACTCTGAAAAGTTAGCGTTTATAAACATAAACACGTACGTGGCTTGCAAAAAAAATGGCGTCGCGAATAGTGACCCCCTTGCAAGAAATGGTCTAGTTTATCACCAAAGAATTTTTTTTTTCTAATTCTCAGATATTATGCGCCCGGGGGATCGATCTATCAGATGGCATCGGTTTCGACCCGATCCGATGCGGCTGCAGAAAGTTTTTAGCGGATATACGAACGCACTCAAAAACCGACGTTAATAGAAAAGACAACAGGGAAAATAATTCTAAACCCCTTTCTAAAAAGATTGATGTCGGTAATAATAATTTAAAATAAATTAAATATATAATCAATATGAATCAACTTTAAAGAACAATCTTTAATAAAACACGTAATACACTTCTATCGCTATAAACAGTAACAAACATACAACTATTTAGTAAAATCGATTTCCCTTTATGTAATATGCAAATGAGGTTACCTATTATTCGTATATTTTGCATGAATCATACTATATAAAAAAATTAATTAAATAGGTAAATAATGGACCTTGTGTATAGATTAATCGAATTGTAAACAAACAGACAAACAAACAAACAGGAATACATATGTTAATACATAGATACGCCAAAGTCATTAATTTTTAAATTTTCCTTACTATAGCTCAAACGGTAACGAATAAGGCTAGAATGCTGTTTAGGTTTGGATTCTTGCGTATGATACCCGAGGCGATTTTTTTAAAGTACTACTTTATATTAGGTACAATATAATAATCAATAGATTATTGGCTCTATAATAACATCCGTATAAATTAAAATATAATATGTAAGTGTATTTTACGACCAAGAGACGCCGGTGACTACTACTATATATTGGGTATAATATAATACTCACCAGAGGATAGCAAGCCCCACTTTCCCCAATGGTTTACTTCCATATGTGCAGCTGCCATCGCGCAAAGGCAGCACGCGTACCACAGATTTAACCGATATAAATCCAGTTCAAACAGACAGAAGCATATAGAAGCCAGAAGTAACTGTAAGAAGGAAACAGTGACAGCTAAGAGAGAATTTACTGAAACCACCCAAAAACCCATCGAAGCTCAGAAATCATGAACCCGTGATTTCTGGAAAATCTACAACAGTGTAGTAAATAATGGGCAATCAACAATTCCCTGACTATCCAACAATCATGAAGTTGTTTGTTCAGCAACCGAGAAGGCTAACGTGCTTACCAGTCGGTTTGCCTTCAACTCCACACTAGACCCTCTAACCACCCTCTCCCAGACTTTCCTTTGCGGACAGACGCCACACTTGACGATCTGAAAATCACCCCTTCTCAGGTGCATGCCATTATAAAAAATCTTGAAACTGCAAAAGCATGTGGACCTGATCTCATCCCGGCTTTGCTATTAAAAAAGTGATCCGCCGATGTAGCTCCAATCCTCTCCAAACTTTACAACAATAACTTTATGAATAAAGTGGAAAAGAAAAGAAAAAGAAAATCAAGAAGAAGAAAATACAAGAAGAGTGAGTGAATGTTATGTTTATCAAGGAAAAAGAAAAAGCAAGTTAAAATTGAAAAAAAGAAGGGAAAGAAGACGGAAGAAAATAAGATATAAAGGAAAAAACAACGAGAAAATGTTATGGTGAACAAAGAAGAAGAAGAAGAAAAAGAGACGAAGAAGAAAGAGACGAAGAAGAAGAAGAATAAGAAAAAGATGTAAAAACAAAGAAGAAAAAAAGGGAAGAAAGAAGAAAAAAATACAAAAAAGAAGAAAACGAACAAGAGAACAAAGGAAAAAAGAAGAAAAACAGAACGAAGCGGGAAAAGAGAAAATGTTAAGGTGAACAAAGAAGAAGAAGAAAAAGAGACGAAGAAGAAAGAGAAGAAGAAGAAGAAGAAGAAGAAGAAAAAGATGTAAAAACAAAGAAGAAAAAAAGGGAAGAAAGAAGAAAAAATACAAAAAAGAAGAAAACGAACAAGAGAACAAAGGAAAAAAGAAGAAAAAAAAGGGGGAAAAGAGAAAAAGTAGAAGACGAAAAAAAGATGGCAAATAAGTAGAAAAAGAAGTAAAAGAAATTGTTATGGCGCTCAAAGAAAAAAAGGAAAAAATAGAAGACGAAAGAAAATAAGATGAAGAAAAAAGAGCGAGAAAATGTTAGGGTGAGCAAAGAAGAAGAAGAAAAAAGAGAAGAAGAAGAAGAAGAAGAAGGAGACGAATAAGAAGAAGAAGAAGAAACAGAAGGAAAATAGGAAATAGAAAAGGAAGTTAATGAAGAAGAGAAGAAGATTAAAAAGAGCGAGCAAATGTTATGTTGATCAAAAAAGAAAGAAAGACAAGAAAAAGAAAAAAAGAGAAAAAGAAGAAAAAAGAAGAAGAAGAAGAAGAAGAAGACGAAATAAAATACGAGGCTTAAAAATATGTTAATGAACAAGAAGTAGACGACAAAAAAAAACGAAGAAAACTAACGTTTTCATTATTATGTTGACTCTCCCTAAGTCTACGTCGACCTCCGTTCAGTTTCGAAAGACAAAAGAATACCCCTATGGGAGCAGCTGCGCGTGTAACTGTGAGGCAACGGTTGCACAATCACTAACCACTCCTCTCCTTAATCTGCACTGCTTAAGTCTAGTGAAAAGGAGAAGACAACTGGAAGCAATGTCGAGATAAACGGTGAGCACATACAGAACATGGCAGTCTCAAATGGTCACCCATTTAGTACTACTGACCAGTTTCAACGTTGCTTAACTTCAGTGATCCAACGGGAACCGGTGTGTTAACGTGATTATACCGTATTACTATATACTACTTATATACTATAAATCAGTAGAAATAAGAGAAACATCTGTCGATAGGTTTGTCCTGTGTTTTAAATTAATACAGTTTCTGTGTTATCACGTTCTATTCTTGTAATGTAAGTTATGCTTTCGAATGCCACAAAAGTAATTGTATTTTAAATATTATTTCATAACCGAAAGAAATCTAAATGTGCAAGGTTTTGTGGCACCACGTGCGCCATCTCGCTTCAAAGTAATCACTGACTCCAACTCATTTTCCGTAATCATATTCTCTTTCATCTTCACTTGTCGTTTCTCCTACCTTGGTGACTGCCGAGGAGACAAGCAGGTCTTCACGAGTATAAAAACAAATAATGCAATTGAAACAAACGAAAATACATACTTCGACATCCTCCGTAGATATTCATTATGCTAGGATTGTATGTGTAGCGCCATTACAGAAAACGGCTCTTTAACGGCTGACATTCACTTCGGTCAAAGCTGCGTTCGTCAGTTAAGGTTAGTTTATTTTGATATGTTCCAAGCCGTGACCTACACCTGCCGAAAACTCAAGATTGTTCATAAACTATCCCTAACTGTCGTAAACTGTCGCAAAATTCACTGTCATGCCTAAAATTATAAAGTGTAAATTTATTAAAATCTGTGTCCGCTCATGTCTTAGTTACTGTCACACCTTAATTAACAATCCTATTTCAGCTGCCTTGGTTTGCCTTATGCTTGAATGCAAGTATGTTTGCCTTTCTCTCCCAGAGACGTCTGCGCTGGCTAGGGCACGTCGTTCGCATGCAGGATGGCCGAATCCCCAAAGATATTCTGTATGGCGAGCTCTCAGCCGGCAGCAGACCAACTAGTAGACCATTTCTCAGATTTAAGGATGTATGCAAAGAGGACTTAAAATGAGGCAACATCAACCCTGTTTACCTCGAATTCTACGCTGCAGATCGTGACTCCTTGGGGGTCAAAGTTAAGAAGTGAGTCCGACTGAACGAGGAGAGAGGAAAAGAACGTTGGGAGAGAAGCGGCAGGGGCAAACGGACAGCATTAGCAGCAGCATCGGCAGGAAGTGAAACAGAATCTGATGTTCCCGCATCGGTCTGCTTAGTCACAGCAACAGCTGTCACTGCTCAACATGACAACGTTCAGGCGCCATTCTCCATTGTCTATTTAGACGGAAGGACGCCAACAGGTACGCCTTAGTAAACCACTTCCACCCCCATTGTCTTTCTACCAACCTCAAATATATTAATCTGGAATATATTAGGTTGACAAGAAAGTTCTTGTGGGATTCTTAATTTTAATTTTAAATGATGTATTTTCAAATAAGTTTATATATACCATTTTAAAGGGCGTTTGCCTGTTATCCCGCATTATCTAATTCTAATATATTTAATTGTTTAAATTACAATCGTTTTAAAACAATTCTGTTTTTTTTTCAGAATATTGAATACCAGATGCAAAAAAGCAAATTCGCACAATCTTCTTATTTCAATTCAAGCTAGGCCGAAAAGCTGATGAAACAGCTCGCGATATCAACGAAGCCTTTGGCCCAGCAACTACTACTAAACGCACAATGGTGGTTTAAGAAATTTCGTGGCGACGACGAAAGTCTTATAAGATGGTAGCGTAGTGGTCGGTCAGCGGATGTTGACAATGATCAATTAAGAGCCTTAGTTGAAGCCAATGCACGCACAACAACATATATATATATATATATATATATATATATATATATATATATATGGATCATAAACATGGTCCAACATCCAAAACATATGTAACTAAACAGATAAAACGGTAATAAAAAAGTAAAACACACATTTGCTCTGCAATAGTATTGAGCACTCTCTTCATGTTTTTACTAATTACCAGTTTTACTATATATATATATATATATATATATATATATATATATATATATATATTTAAAATTGGTATATGTAAGTAGCATTTTTTTCATTCAAGCAAATATTATTAAATGCAACGGAGACACTTTGCTTTATGATTCTTTTTTTTTTTTAATTTTTCGATTTTCCGTATAATCTTTGTTGTATGAAAATCAAAAATATTAATAAAAGTTCCATAAGTTGTTGCTGTCACGAGTGCTTTCGATTCGTCCACGAATCATCATCGGGTGTTGAAGTAAAAGTGCGAAGGAGCGAAAATGAGAATTAAAAGTGCAAACTAAAATATACAGTAAACGGCGATAAGTTAAAATATAGAGAGTCGATTAAAAGTCGATTTAAAATTCGAGTATTAAACTCAGCATGTTTGTGGACACCGTATGTCTTCCCAATACGAACAACACAAGACATTTTAGAACGTTACTGCTTTTCTTGAATGCGATATGATTTGTGTGTGTGTGCGTGTGTGCGCGTGTGTGTGTGTGTGTGTGTGTGTGTGTGTGTGTGTTAGTCTGTTATTATAAAATTCTGCAGACCGTCGGATCGCCATTGCTTGCATCTTATCTATCAAAAGCATTGATGCCATGAAAACCTGCTTCTATCTTTACATCATCAACGCTCTGATTTCGATCTGGCATCAATTGAAATGGATGGCTCCCCTCTTGGGGAGGCTCCATGTTTTGACAAGCTTCTGGGTTTGACATTTACTCCTGATCTGAAATGGAACACATAAATCAAATCTGCTGCCAGGGACGCTGGGAAAATGGTGGGATCCTTCTACCGCTCCAGAAAATATCTCACTACTGATACAATTCTCTATCTGTATAAAAGCCAAGTACGTCCAAGGATGGAGTACTGCTGCCACATCTGGACAGGAGCTGCTAAAAACAGCCTATCCTTCCTTGACAGAGTACAAAATAGACTTCGTGGTTTAGTGGAGGATGCCCTTTTCTCTTCCCTGCAACCTGTCTCCCACAGAAGTGACGTTGCGAGCCTGTCTTTGTTTTATCGCTATTTCCATGGCAGGTGCTCGTCTGAGCTCCAATCCCTCGTCCCCCACGCCAATCTTTCACGAGAAACACCCGTCTGGCTGAAACTACTGTCAATAATTTTCCCCACTCTTTATCTGTGCTTAAATCCAAACGTAGATTCCATGACCAAAGCTTCTTTCTTAGAACTGCACACCAGTGGAACTCCCTGTCGCTTGCTTGTTTGCCACCTGACTGCAACTTGGACGTCTTCAAGTCCAACATAAATAAACTCCTAATAAACAGCTCCCTTAAGTAAGACACTCAAACTAAACACCCAATACGTATGAGTACTACAATACTATCTCATTGATTACTGTACACGCAATAACTCTTATCCTTGAGTGGCCTTCGGGCCTTGATAATTGGTGTACCCCATGTAAAGAAAAAAATATATAAATATCACCTGTCTATTTAAATGTATGTATGTATGCCTAAAACTTCCGACAGAGGCGACGGATTTTCACAAGATTGGTGTCGTTTTGAAGATCAACCCTTCGGACAGCAAAGATAAAAACATTGGCTGAAAACGTTAATTCCTTCACACTCAAATGGACACTTTTCTTCAGGAAGGGGTCGCTTTTTTCTCTGATATTTTCTGAAAGCCATCCTCCCTTTTCGATTAACTAGCCTTAATTTAATCTACATCACTTTCGGTTTGGAGATGAGCACAACAGAAAAGACGTCACGTTTTAGTTTTGTTTTTTCTCACTTTCACAGTACGGGTTCGAGCCTACCTGCCAATTACCAATTTTTTTTGCTCAACACACACATCCAAACACCCGGGCAACGCCGGGCACGCAGGCTAATATTTCATAAAATTCACACCCCTTTCTACATTGCAACCATATAAGGTTCGAATAAACTTCAGTTATTAAATATGAAACTATGTTTTGTTATACTTTGGGTACGGTTTCGATTCTATCTGATCACATTTTTTTTATGTTCCAAATCACGACTATATATTGGGTAGAATATGATATGAAATAATTGACTCTATAATAATAAATACTTAATATGCGTAAAGGAAAATGTCATATTAAAGCGTACTCTATGATCGGGCAACGCTGTCAGTATATAAACATGGTCCAACATCCAAATTATCAATTTAGGCGTCCCTGTTAGTAATTTTTTATTATTTACTTACATACTAGCTATACCCTGCCACGCGTTGTTGTGGCTCAATTTGGTGTAATGGAAAATGCATGTTTCTTATATTGTTAGTACAGCAATTCACTCCAAAAGTGTAAAAAAAAAAAAAAAAATGGAAAAAAAATGGTACTCTTGCAGAATCTGACCAGTATCCTTAGGAGTTTCCATCAATCATGGCTTGGGCTCGACCAGCAGTCAGTGGATTAAGCCGAACGTTGCTAAAATGGTTAATCGATTTTTTGTGTGTTTTTTTTCTGAAAAAAGGCGTACTTTCAAGTTTATTAGAATAAGTTTTATCGAAAAAAAAAACATTTTTTACTTATGCTTTATTTCTTAAATATAACAATTCATGTTTTACGCTTTTAACGAACGTAAATCTCACGGTGTCTGTTTTTATTTATTTATTTTTTTTGTTTTTTGTTTTTTGTATTTTGTTACATTAGGCCCCCCTCCACGATTTGTTTTGAAATTACTACTCTTAAAGGTTTTCGACGATGCTGAATAAGAAATGCATATTTACAATTTGCAGAGGCAAGTATTCTTCGAGATATAAAGACCTCCGCTATGCACTATAATTTACTGGCGGCCATGAATAAACACTCCAACCTCTCAATATTAAGAACGGCTTTTGGAATGAAAACCGACAATCTCCTCATGTTAAGAACACCTTAAGGAATAAACAGCTTCAATATTCCCATGTTAAGAATGGCTTTCGGAATAAACACCCCTAACCTCCCCATGTAAAAAAACGGATTTTGGAATAAATACCTCAATACTCCTCATGTTAAGAACGGCTTGCAGAATAAATAACGCCTACCTACCCGTGTAAAAAATTGTGGAGGTGAAGCTAAAGTATTTTTTTTAATAAATTGTTAGTTTAACGAACAACGCTACCACAGTTTTAATAAATGAAAAAGCATTCATATTTTCTTATATAAAAACAACGGGGAAATGGCAGGATTGGAGTTTAGGTGGCGATTAACCTCGAACCCAAAACAACTCAAACCAAAAACGAAAGGGACACATTATATCGATTCACCGGTTTTTATCCATGGAAACTGACCACTATCGTTCAGTTTACAAATAAGCTGAACGTATTTTCTAAAATTAAACAATACAAATATCACTAAAATTGAATTAAAATTAATATTAATCCCTTTTAGCGATAAAGAAAAAGACTAACATTAAAATAGGTCATTATTAAATTTTTTTTAGAATATTGTTTACAATAAAAGAAAAAAATTCTGTTTATATTGTTTAATTTGGAAAAATAAGTTCAGCTTATTTGTAAACTGGACGATATGGTCACTATTTTCATAGATAAAAACCGGCGAATCAATATAATGTGTCCATTTCATTTTTGGTTTGAGTTGTTTTGGGTTCGAGGTTAATCGCCACCTAAACTCCAATCCTGCCCATATATATATATATATATATATATATATATATATATATATATATATAATTTATTTATACAAACATTGAAACATTGATGGCTACATATGTGCATGCATGTTTATGTAATCACCCGCGTTGGGGGATTACGTCTTCAGGCCAAGAATTATCGCCGAGAACACGAGAATTCTTGGCCTGAAGACGTAATCCCCCAACGCGGGTGATTACAGAAACATGTATGCACATATGTAGCCATCAATGTTTGTATGAATAAATTTAATATACCTGCTCTGTTCACTCATTGAGCACTCTTTGGTAGACACATGTTGTTTCATTGGATGCACTTCTAGGAAACTAAACTCTACTGGCTCTCTCTCTCTCTCTCTCTCTCTCTCTCTATATATATATATATATATATATATATATATATATATATATATATATATATATATATATATATATATATGTGTGTGTGTGTGTGTGTGTATATATTGGCAGCGTCGCCTGGCGCTTGCTGGTCGTGAAATACGCTTAAATAGGGTATTTTAATTATTGTTAAGCACTGTAAAGCTGAAATTAAAGTCGTTCACTTAAGCTCGCATGAGCAGATCATGATGTTATAATCATTAGATCACTCTGGACAGATGTTACGACATTTAAAAAGAAATGTTTGAATTTCAACGATATTTCCGCGCTTGAGATAGGCCGTGAGTTAGTTCCTTGCTAATAGATTTAGATTCATGGCCGAGTTCGAATCTCCCGATCTGCTGTGACCGTGTCACTCTGCTCTGATGATTTCCGTAAGGATTACACACGTGTTTGTGGATATTTAAAAATTAGTACAGTAATAATTTATATATATATATATATGTGTGTGTGTGTGTGTGTCTGTGTGTATGTGTGTGTGTGTGTGCATGTGTGTGTAACTGATGAGATGATTCCAATTTTTTTCCGATTCTAGATGTTTCTATTATATTACAAATTCTTGGCAGTTATATTTATACGTGAACATAGAGTTAATGTAGTTTCTTAAAAAAAAAAAGGAAAAATGTTTACACTTTTCTAGCAGATTTCATCGCATGAAATATTTGCCCCTAGAGAATCGAGCACATGCCTCAGTTTTTATTATCTTGCTGTAATAAACCTTACGATTTTCTCCATAAAACATCTGTGTCTACTTACATTCGCAGTATGTCGTATTTAATGGCTTATATTGCCATATTTGTATGGAATATTACTGGTATAGTGATGCTCCAGGGAATACGATTGAAAGAGTAATCTATATTGAAATTGAACGGAGAGTTCAACCAAGACATGGCGAGGTGAAAACAATAAACGTCACAATAATAAAGTAAAGTATATTTTGATTATCTACATTATCAAAATTACTATTGCTATCTTGTTTCTGATGTTTTTTTTTAGATGAGGGTTGATAATTTTTGTTGAAATTAATTATGCAATATCCATCATCATCATATTTCATGAATCCGAATATTATATTGTTGGCATAGGTTTCCTCGATATTTTTCTTGTCAGAATTCTTTTTATAAAGACATCTGGTACTTCCTGAATGGATCAGGAGAAGG
Source organism: Euprymna scolopes (assembly GCF_053919585.1). Classification (NCBI taxonomy): domain Eukaryota; kingdom Metazoa; phylum Mollusca; class Cephalopoda; order Sepiida; family Sepiolidae; genus Euprymna; species Euprymna scolopes. The sequence continues at coordinate 91,884,537 of NC_136510.1, forward strand.
TTGTCAATGAAAGTAATTTTTGTGGAACGAACTGGATTCGAACTTGCAATACTCAGCTCGTCAGTCCGTATCGTTAATCACTTGACCGCCATAACCTCCCCTTATGAAGGACTGGTAGACAGCGAAGGCGACAGAGAAGGGTCGCCGTAAATGGAAAGGAAACCTAAAAACTGAAGTGAAAACATCACTTTCGTCAGAGAGCAGCTCTATCTCTCTGAGGTTGCTGACACCGATGGGAAAAGACGCGGGATCCGACAGTTCGCTCCATCCAGCAAAATTATGGAGCACGTATAAAAATTTGAGGTAATAAAAACCTACATATTTAAATGTTAAGAATCGTACAGTGAACAATTGAGAGCCGATGTAAAATATTTAACAGTAGACTATAGTATTTTTTTTTTTTTGCGTTAAAGCCTTAAAGAGTTTAAGCTGAGTTTCATCCTAAATTCATTTCAATATTCAAAATGTTTTATTTTCATAGAAAAATCAGTTTCTTATTTTTCAGGTAATATTTGATTCCTCTTAGTACTATAATAGTATATTTAATTGGAAATGCCTCCAAATAAGCAGATTTGATAGATTAAAATGCACACATTATGGCGAAGGATATCCTTAGATAGAAATTCCCACGAAGATGGAATGTTCAAGGAAGTGAGTTCAAACAACAATTAAAAGGTACAAGGAAACTAATTTTTTTCAAAAACAGAAAAGGACAAGATTGTAAAAAGTCCACAACTGCCAGGAGAGACAGATCTTTGAAAAAAAAATCATCCCTTGCAGATAGGAAGTAAAGTTCTCCAAAGCTTGCAGCTGAATATAGAAGGGATGCAAACAAAAACATATCAGAGAAGAAAGCTATTAGAAGTGGGATTAAAAGGATGCAAAGCAAGGAAGAAGTCATCCTTGTCTCAGGCCAAGAAGAAAAAACGACTAGAATTTACAAAAATCATGAAAATTTGACACCTGATGATGATGTCAACATTTTTGGTCTGACGAAAGTAAATTTGCCCCTAGTGGCATACCGGCGTAAAATAAACACGTATAATACATTTCGTGTTCGGATATGTAGATATACGTAGATTTACACCATCACGTATATATGACATAACACCGTTGACACACCGGTTCTTATTAGATCACCGAAGTTGAGCAACGTTCAATTTGGCCAGTACCAGATGGATGAATATTTGGGAATACCATGCGCTGTATGTATGACGATGTCGACAACTCTTTGAATGAACGGTAAAAACCTAACGTTGTCATTTCCCCTGGCCGGGGTATATATGCGACTGGGGATCGTTTGTGAATTTGATATTCCTTAGAAGTATCTTTCTGGCGAAAGCTAGTCCAACCCGCCGTTGTCGTTGATATGGAATATCAGGAAATTATAATTTTTTTGCTGTGGTTTCAGCTCGTTTCATCACCTCGAATGACAGTGGCGGCCACTCTGTGAGAGATTAGAAATCCATCTGCGAGACGAACAAACTGTCTCTTCTTTCTTTGTTCGTGTGTTCAGCTTACTCTTTCTTCTTTCTTTTTCAGTTTATTTTTTGGCTAGGAGCGTCGGATTTTTACATCAGGATTTTTTCTTCTACAAAGGACTCAGCACTTATCAAGGCCCGGAGGCCACTCGATGATAAGGGTTCTGAGTGTACGGTAGTCAATGGGAAAATGTAATAATCATTAGTAGTGGGAATTGGGCAAATTGGATTACTTAAGAGGAACGGCTCATCAAGAACTTGTTTACGTTGGACTTGAAGACAACCATATTCTATTCAGTTGGAAAGTAGGAAAAAGGAAGAGAGTTCCACGGACGTGCAGTTCTAAGAAAGAAGCTTTATTCATGGAATCTACGTTTCGATTTAGGCATAGATAAAGAGTGGGGTGGAGATGGGGGGAATTTATTGATAATGGTTTTCAGCTAGACGAGTGTTTTCATGAAAATCAGGCCAGGGAGGACCATACATTGCAGCTCAGGTGAGCACTTGCCATGAAAATAACTACAAAGCTGAGACAGTCTCGCAACGTCATTTCTGTGGTAAAGAGGTTGCAGGGAAGAGAAAGGACCATCCCCCACTAGGTTACGAAGTCTATTTTTTAACTCTGGGAAGGCAGGATAAGCTGCTTTTCGTGATTCGAATGAACACTAAAAAGCAAATTTCGTTAATTTCTACCCTGTTTTGTCTCTGCTTCATGAGGGCTCCCTTTCCTCGTCACTTCCAAGCACAAGAATGTTTCACAAATTCACATGAACTGAAAATATTTTCCAACCAATAAAATTCGTTTAAACTCCAAACGTAACAATCAGGTGTTAAATTCAACAAGCCTTTAAGACAGTGCCTTGATGAACAGAAATTCGGAATTCATCCGGAAGACAACTGCTAAGCGACACGATGCGCCTCGTCTCTTCAAGCTCCTCCCAGACGGCTAGAATACGACAATACCTTAGGCGTTCGCTTCTATCTCCAGAGATTACATGTCACTCAGAAGATAAACTCACACACGCACACATATACCCACAACAGAATTGTGAAATGACCGTTTGTCTAATTCTTATTCGTGAAATTTAAGTCTTCGCAACAAACTTTGTTAAATTGTTGATCTATAAATATATTTTGTATGTTAATTCATGTTGTCTCATCTCGTTCTCAAAATCCTATTTTTTTAGTTTGCACTTGCTAACTGGTGACCCATTCATGTTTTTTTTTTTTATCTTTTCCTTCACTAATACAAATTTATTAATTGTTAGCGCTGTTCTTTGTATTTTTCTAAATACGTAGCAGCACCCAAAGGGACTTTGTAGCCAAAACGGGCACTAGAGCCCCACGTATTTTTTTTGCAAGGTATTCCTATTTTACGCTAATGCGTAATGCTAAGTTCTAGCATAATCGTTCGTTGAATACTTTTTATAACATCTATCTATATATATCCGCTTGCATAGACGTAAATAGACCGCAAGTTTCATTCCTTTTACCGTGGCTGTTTTTATCACATAGTTTAGTGTAAGATAATGCATATGTGTGCATGGAGAAAATATCAACAGCAGCATTAGTAGAAAACCGCATATGCAAATTAGAAAGAAGAAAAACGCAGAATTTAAGTTTAATAAATAAATATATTTATTTATTGGAA
>NC_136510.1:91892668-91925168 GCF_053919585.1 Euprymna scolopes
GGGGCCCGATTTCAAATCTCGCTAGTTCAGCCACTAAGATGAGTCGTAGACGACGAAACATGTGTCAGTGGATAATTATATTTAATATATATATATATATATATATATATATATATATATATATATATATATATATATATATATATATAAAATATATATGGCGATTAAGCTACACTGACTATTCGGCGTTTCATCCACTCTAGGATTCGTCAGGCTTATGCGCATAAGCCTGACGAATCCTAGAGTGGATGAAACGCCGAATATTCAGTGTAGCTTAATCGCCATATATATTTTATAAATTACTAACTAGCTTTACCTACGTATTGAGCACTTTTGATGTAAATACTTAAAGTTTACGCATAAATCTATACTTTCGTATATTCATTTTATGTGAGTAAATATAGTAGTTATATATATATATATATATATATATATAACTACTTCATTTACTATATATATATATATATATATATATTATATATATATATATATATATATATATATATATATATATATATAATTTGAGGTCGCTATTTTAAAAGGTAGGATAACCAGTGAGATATGACGAGGTCAATACAAGAGTACTCAATGCAGAAGTAGAGCAGTATATATTTTCAATTTGTCTTTGCATAAGCAGCAATTTGTTGCTACACAGTCATGAGTATGTTTCGGTCTTCTAGTTGATGAAACGCGGTAACAAGAGACCTCTTTAGGCAACAACGCTTATATTCCCAAGCGGAATTCTTAATGAAAAACGAAATCAACTCCCTTCAAAAGAAGTTTTTTCGTAGAACGTGTCAGGGTGTAAAGTGCAGCTGTGTGGAGAACAGTGTTAATTGGGTGCGGATGTGTTTGTTTATTTATTTTCTATGTTTGTATATTCAGGGTGGGTGTATGAGTGCATGTATGCGGGTGTTTTCTTGTATCGGTTTGTGGAATATGTATTCTGTTTTATAATCTTTATGTATCTATGTATATATCTATCTGCCTATCCACCTTTTTATCTGTCTGTCTGTTAGCCTACCTTAGAAGAAACAGTTGTCTCCATTAAGATAGTCTAACAGACGAGTATTGACTCCAATTAGTTATTCACACACACACACACACACACACACACACACACACACACATATATATATATATATATATATATATATAATTTAAAGGAGATTAGACTAATAGTCTAAAGAGCTAAGTGTATTTTAATGTAACAGTGAAATTACTAGTTTAATTAAAATACAGGAAATGCTCGTTGTAATTTAGATATATAATAAGCTCGGTATGTCCTAGAGCTAATTCAATATTAAGTAATGTGATTTACAATTTAAAAATTAAAAAAAAAATTTTTTTATTTAAAAATCAAATTTTAATTAAATTAAAAATCAGTTTCATAAGAAGGAACAACAACAAAGTCAATTATCTGTACGATCGTTTCGGAAATCCGTGCTTTTTATTTGTGGTATACATGAAGTTATGTAGAACAATTATATATAGTTTTTTTGGTAAGCACGGTCTCCTCATCATTAAATTTAGGAGGATTTTTATTGAATTTAAAAGACACCATAAATAAACCTAGCATTAAAAGTAAGGCAGATGAATCTTTTAGTTTTTCTTTTTTTGAAATCAGGAACTGTGTTTAAAGTAGTCATTTAGCTGTTTGCTATAGCTTTTTATTTTATTGCACGGATTTCCGAAACGATCGTACAGATAATTGACTTTGTTGTTGTTCCTTCTTATGAAACTGATTTTTAACTTAATTAAAATTTGATTTTTAAATTAAAATTTTTTTTTTAATTTTTAAATTGTAAATCACATTACTTAATATATATATATATATATATATATATATATATATATATGTATATATATATATATATACATGGTGTCCACAAAAGCTGGCTACATTATGTAGCCAGACTTTGTGGAAGCATCCTGTAGATTATGTAGCCAGACTTTGTCGGCGCCCTATCATCACACAAAAACATGAAATGCAAGGTACACTCGCATACACAATCCATACACATACATATATACACACTCACACATAAATCAGAACCGACACATTAAAACACACACACGTGCGCGCATACAACCACACACAGACATAACACCCCTATCCCTAATACAACACACTGAACAATACCAACCCTACTTAACCTCGAAACCAACAACACTAGGAAACACCTAGAACGATAGTATAATATCTGTTCCAACACCTCGCTCCCTCCTCAGTCAGTGGAGGAGAACCCCCTCATGACTGAAACAACTATCATCCCTTCTATCATCCCCCTTCCATACCTATACCCCCTCCAATTGCCCCCCCCCCCTCTCTGGGGAACAAAATCTCCCCCACACTAGGAACCGATCCTAGGTCTGGCTATACCCACATGGGGAGACAAATAAATAGAAACATTAAAAAATCCCCTATACATATTTTAAATACACCCCTCTTTCTAAACAAACATAATATAAGGAATACCCGAAAAGACTAAAACGAAAAATCACAATACTAAAATCCAAGAATCCAAAAAATAAATATCAAAATAGAATGAAAGCATCCCTACCCTTATTTCAGAAAAGCTGGTTACCCCCCCTCCTCACCTACACATTAGTAACTACCTCGGATCACAGTCACCTTCCTAAGGAAGAAAATAACCTCATAATACTATAAAACAGTATACACATTCTCAAACCAATAAAAGCAAACACACACACGCACGCACACACACACACACACGTACACACACACACACCCTACCCCACCCTAAAGGAAAAGAAAAAAACACTAGCAGAAAGAGAGAGAGTGACTACAACCAGGTCAGCGGCCTGGACAAGCCCAATAAAAGAGTAATAAAAATTGAACATGCCAATGAATAATAAACACTTACAAGCCTCCACCCCTTGGAAACACTTCAAATGAACTACGAAAATTGCCATTTTTACATCTCCAACACATTTGAAAATAATTTCTGACGAGGACGCTTCGCAGAACGTCTGAAACGCGCGTAAAAAACGATTTCAATGACTTAAAAACATTATTACAATGATCCAAACATAATTCTCAATGAAAAACCAAGACACGGAATAATAAAATAATGTTAAAAAATACACATTGTTGGTGACTACTCCCTTATTTAAATATATATATATATATGTGTGTGTGTGTGTGTGTGTGTGTGTGCGTGTATATATATATATATATATATATATATATATGTGTGTGTGTGTGTGTGTGTGTGTGTATGTATATATATATATACAGGATGCTTCCACAAAGTCTGGCTACATAATGTAGCCAGACTTTGTGGACACTTTATATATATATATATATATATATATATATATATATATATATATATACATATATATATATATATATATATATATATATATATAGAGAGAGAGAGAGAGAGAGAGAGAGAGAGAGAGATCTTTTATTTAGTCTTTCCTCTGATGTGCGGTACCAAATCTGGTCCGCAGGAAGGTTATGGAGAAAGTTAGATTGCCTGATCTGAACCGTAACCTTCCAATAATACGAGTGAATATTTATAACAGGCTGAAAATCGAATGCTGTTCATCGTTTGTTTCACTGACATTTTACATGCAGTGAAAAGTCGGCAATTAATCATTCACGGGAATTTTCTTTTTCAAATTGCTCGACAGTTTTAGGTTGGCTTAATGCCTGCAATAGTATTCGCTCCCGCAGAGACGTGCTCAATCGTGTATTAAAAATGGCCGCCATGCGGTACTCCCCGTTGAAAAGCAGTAACAGATACAAATTGAATGCTTGCGTTGAGCGCTACAATAATAATAAAAATAAACGAAAGAGAATGAAAAAAGCAGATATGTAGAAATACAAAATATTAAAAAATAAGAACGATGAACACACACACACACACACACACAACAAATATATATATATATATATATATATATATATATATATATATATATATATATATATATATATATAAAATTCCAAAACATAGAGGTCCTGGATATGACCTTAAACTATATCCGATGGTGAGGCCCCAGCTTATGGACTTTGGGGAGTATGTAGCTACCCCTTAATTGCAATTGCTTCCAGGTCCACTCCACCCGGAGTGGTAGTACCTATTAGGGTCCCAACTATGGGCTAAATAGAAACCGAGTTGAAAAAATATATATTCTATTAAAAAAATATTCTTCAAAATCACTGGATTTGGCGTTAAATAACCTGAAAATGGTTGATATGCCGTAAAACAGAAACAACAAACCAACCAAAACATAGATACAGATATTATATATTATATGTATATACAGGGTGTCCAAAAATGTCACAGATGGGTTAAAAATTGTTATTTTACCATTAATAACTATTTTTCCTCTATTTCTAGATATTTTACAGATAATATTTTGGAAATGAATAAGATATTGAACAACGCAGGCATACTGCAGAAGATACCATGGAGCTTCTCAATCAATGCTTTGACGACATCATTCTCTCTCTCTCTCTCTCTCTCTCTCTCTCTCTCTCTCTCTCTCTCTCTGGCAATATCGAATGGCCACTTCGTTCCCTACACTTAACTAGTCCCGACTTTTTCTTGTGGGGATATCTTAAAGAAAGAGTCGGGTTATTTATTTGTTTCCCACGAAACAAAATGTGACACAAGGTCGGTTTAATGTGGGAGATAACAAGTTCCTCTCAAAAGGGGATTCTGCAAAACATAAAAGTGCCTTAGTATAGAAGGGTTTCCCCCTCCATTGACTGAGGACAATTAATTTGAGTGCAGCATCCAAGCAGACACCACACTTCAGCCACCAATCCAGTACGAGTACCAGATGGCGATTGATAAGAAAGAGTCTATGTTAACAAACACGAAAACCCCAAAACCCTGCAAGAATTGAAGGAAAACATCAGGTACGAAATAAGGAAGTTAAATCGCAATCCAGAGATTCTGCAATCTGTCAAGAATAATGTTTTGGAAAGAGTACGAATATGCGAAGCTGAAAATTGCTAACATTTAAAAGACATTTTTTTTATAAAGATTGTTTTAATTTTTCATTTGTGCTGGAAATCTTTCCTAATGTCTTAGAAAGATATCATCCAAAATAAAGAATCTATTGTAGTTCAACCCCTTTAATGCCTTTTTAACACCCTCTATTATTGCATGTATCACGCAGATAAACGCATGGCCATTGGCTGCTGCAAATATAAGCTGGAGTAACAAAGAATCTGAGTGGCTAACAAGAATACTCAACATCATGTGTATATATAAAAACGCGCGGTAATATTTATTGTATTAAATAGTCTGACAAATCCTAACAAGAACGAAATGTGGAAAAGTTTATGTGGTTAAATTTTGTTATTGTTTTTTTTTTTCTATTATTATATTAGCGATAATTGCAACGTTTAAACGCCGCTGTTGAATTCAAATTCACTTACATTATTAAGAGTCTTCCTCCGGAGAAAAATACATGCATTTGAAGTTATGCATTTTGATTTCATGTGATTAATAACTTTTTTTACGTTCACTATTTTATTAATGATACTTTGTGCGTAAAATTATATATATATATATATATATATATATATATATATATATATATATATATATATATATATATATTAGCAGAGAGACCAAACGTTACCCGGGATTGAATGATGATCAATGAATGTTTCAAACTCCTATATATTTTTTTTTTAATAGAATTCGGTGAACTGACCAATTTTTCAATCAAATCGATTGATTGCCTGCTCTGGTTAGTGACCGATCGCCGTGCACCGAAGGAAGCCTCACATGCTTAACTTAGTGAAGTGACATAGTGACTTAGTCCACAATATAATCTAGTCTACATTCCACTACAGATTTTTGCAGACTTATAAAATTATTTTTATATATAATAGCTTGAATGAAAGCTTAAAATGCAAAAGTCAAGTACCATTGTTCAATTGTGCCCGAAAAATGAACATTGATTTCGAACGGGTCCTGTCATCTGTTCAGCTGTTGATTTTATATGCCAAGCCTTTCTGCTTGTGCGGTTATAATGGCTTGAATTAAAGTTTAAAATGCAAAAATCAAGTACCGTGTTTTAATTGCGCTCTAAACAGAAACATTCATATCAGACGCGCCCTCTCATATAACAGAAACTACCGTTGATATTATATAATGGACTTCTCTGATAATAAAACTTCTCCAACGCACTTTGGATGTTATGCTGTAATTAGGTGTTAATTTTGGTCAAAATAGCCTTTCGTTCCTTCTTTCATAGATTTATTTCGATACTTATCGAACGTTTTCCGATAGGAAATCTATCTAACGACACTGCTAGCTATATGGGGTACGTTTCTGGGAAATTTTTTAAATCGGCCTAGCCGTTTGAGAATCTATAAGGAACGAGCTCACACATATGCACACACAATGTTCCTTATATATATATATATATATATATATATATATATATATATATATATATATATATATATATATATATATATATATATATATACACTAGCGGAGTTACCTGACATTGCCCGGGATATAATGATGATCAACGAATATTCTACAGTCCCATATTTTTATCGTCATCGAAATCGATGAAATGGCCCATTTTTTCAATCAAATCGATTGATTGGTTGTTCTAATTTGAGACCCATCGCGATGCACATGGAGGAAGATTTACATGCCTCTCGCAGTAACTAATGTTGTTGTTGTTGTTGTTGCTGTTGCTGTTGTTGTTGTTGTTGTTTTTGTTGTTTTTGTTTTTGTTGTTTTTGTTGTTTTTGTTGATATTGTTGTTGTTGTTGTTGTTTTGCTGTTGTTGTTATTGTTGTTGTTACTGTTGCTGTTGTTGTTTTTGTTGTTGTTTTTTTATATTGTTGCTGTTGTTGATGTTGTTGTTTGTTTTGATATTGTTGTTGTTGTGGATGTTGTAGCTGCTACTGTTGTCGCTGCTACTGTTGTTGCTGTTATAATTGTTAATTTGTTGTTGTTGTTGTTGTTGTTACTGTTGCTGTTATTGTTGTTGCTATTGCTGCTGTTGATGTTGTTGTTGCTACTGTTGTTGCTGTTGTTGGTGTTGTTGTTTGTGTTGATATTGTTGCTGTTGTTGATGTTTTTGCTGTTACTGTTGTTGCTGTTATAATTGTTGTTGTTGTTGTTGTTGTTGTTGTTGTTGTGCACTATTCATGATAATGATTTTGGTGGCATTCGTTTCACTAATAACTTCCTATTAAGAATTCTTGCTATGGAGATACCGGATATTTACAGGAGAAATGTTGTCAATGTTGCTAAATGGAAACGTATCTTTGGAACGAACAGAATTTGAACTTGATACACCCAAGTTGTAAGTCCACATCGTTAACCACTGAGCCAGCGTCACCTCTCTCTTGTTGTTGGGAAAAGCAGAAGGGATAAAGAATGGTTTCTGCTTCATATCATCCCAATACCAAAATTAAAAGGCAAATTCCACTCTTACTCAAGAGGAACATGGAAGATTATCAAGCAATTATTAGGGGAAAATATTTCTTGAAAATTCCACTTAGACGTTTAAAATTGGCATTGAACATTGATTTCATGACGTCTACACTTATGCTTATTAAATCAAACAAGATATTATTTTGATAATACTACGACAAAGACCATAGACAAAGGGGGACATTTGGCAAAGTATTGAGCCGAATCAGAAAAGATAAGAAAGACATGAATGGCCACGGTTATCTCCCTTTCGGAAGAAATTATTTATTTTACAATTACGAGGTTTAATGAGAGCGTTTGACATTTACTGCTATTAAAGATACCTTATTTTTCCTGAAGAAATAAACACACACACACACACACACACACACACACATATATATATATATATATATATATATATATATATATTTAGTAAGTTATAAAATATATATGGCGATTAAGCTACACAGAATATTCTGCGTTTCATCCACGCTAGAATTCATCAGGCTTATGCGAGAATGTTTTGGTTGTCTCGCGTTTTTATATACGCACCTTCTATTGAGTTTTTTTGTTAGCCAATCAGCTTTCTAGTTATACCGCCCCCTTCCTAATCAGCCAATGCTCGGTCACTTGCAGGACAGAGAAACTAGAAAGCTGATTGGCTAACAAAAAACTTTTGTCATGGACAAAATTTATGATAGATAATTTAATCGCTACTCACATAGGGTTGATATTATACAATACTTATTACTTCACATGATTTAGAAACACGTTAAAATACATAAAGAGAGGCGCAATTTTAATATTGAAGATATAGAATAAAGAGTACAACTGGATATTAACCATTTTTTTAAATCATTTCATGTCGAACCATAAGACTAACTGTAAATAGCTATTTAAATTCGATTATTTTGTACACAATTTCCTACGTTACAAATAGTTAAGATCCTGGATATGACCTTAACCTATATCCGATGGTGAGGCCTCAGATTACGGGTTTGGGGGAGTGTGGAGCAACCCTATAATTGGTATTGCTCCCAGGTCCACTCTGACCCGCAGTAGTAGTACCTGTTAGGGTCCCAACTGTGGGTTAAATAGAAACTGACTTGAAAAAAAATTTTCTTCAAAATAACTGGATTCGGCATCAAATAACCTGAAAAGGGCTGATATGCCGTAAAACAAAAACAAGCAACCTAACAAATAAGTTTTTCAACAAGTAATGCTGGAGTACAACATAGCATACAAGATCTAGCGCTCGCGATTACATATACAAAAGACACAACTTTTCGTGGCATTAAATAAACCAAATGGGGAACGAATTTTTTTTTTTTTCTTTTTTTTTTTTTATTACATTTTCACCCCAAACAAGGCACATTGCCACTTTGGTGTAGGGGGCTACTATAAGGGGAAACATCTACTGGAGTACTATGTAGGGATTAGGGCAGCGAGATGTTGGTTCACGTTGCACTTGAACTTATGCATGTCAGTACAGTTGGGGAAGCAGTGACCCGGAATGGAATTCCAAAGTCTAGCAGTTCTGGGGAAGAAACTACTGGAATAGAAGGATCTTTTACATCTAGGGATCTCTACAGTGTGGGGGTGGGATTTTGCAGCTTGTCGGGTCTGTCGAGGGTGTTCACGTCGTGGGGGCACAAGTGCTTGCAGTTCTTCAGAGCATTCACCATTATAGTACTTGTAGAACAGGCAGAGGGATGCAACGTTTTGACGATGGGACAGAGGCTGAAGTTTTGATGCCAGTTTAGGGCCTATCAGATTTGCGACTCTCTTTTGAACCCTGTCAAGGAGCGAGAGACTAGTAGCCGATGCACCGGCCCAAATATGACAGCAATACTCCATACATGGGCGAATAGTGGCCTTATAGAGGTACAGGATACTTTCGGGTGTTAAAAGTTTTCTAGCACGGTAGAGAGAGCCCACCTTTCTTGCAGCGGCCCTGGCAATGCCCTCGATGTAACTGTTCCAACTCATGTTTCCAGTGAACGTTAGGCCAAGGAGCTTGAGAGACGTACTCTCAGATAAAGAGTCGTTGGCCATTGCTATAGGTGGTAGAGAAGGTTTCTTGTAATTATTGAATGAAACCAGTTTTGTCTTGGTGGCATTGAACGTTACCATCCATTTTTGTCCCCATTCCACTACTGATTTGAGGTCATCCTCTAGTGTTTCTGCCATTACTTTAGATATATGTTCGTTTGTTTTCCTGTCGTGCCTGCTATAGAGTGTGGTGTCATCAGCATATATCCCCATCTCAGAGGCAATCTTGTCAGGGAGGTCATTTATGAATATCAGGAACAGCAGAGGTCCCAGGATAGATCCTTGGGGCACTCCCGCATTTATATAATATTGTTTAGATGTACGACCGTCGAGGACAACCTGGATTTTTCTCTTATCTAAGAAGGCTTTAATTACGTTAAGTATTCTACCAGTGATACCGTAAGATCTAATCTTCCTGAGGAGACCCTCATGGCATACCCTGTCAAAAGCCTTAGATATATCTAGAGCTACCGCTCTTCCCTCTCCCGCTTTGTCCAATTTATCAATTTTCTAATATCATTTCTATCCCGCAGAGAGAGGCATGCTCGTGTATTAAAACGGTTGCAACGCGGTATTTCCGGTTAAAAATCAAAAACAAATACACAATGAACTCCTCTGTGAAGTGCAAATCGAGAACTTTTCTGTCGTCATTCGTAATTAATTTTATCCCCAAGCTTCAATTTTAGATCTGCATACACTTATTACAAATGCTGTTCACTCTCGCTTATTAAATACCGTAATTTAATCATATATATATATATATACTTTGAAGTTGCTATTTTTTTCAAAGGTAGGGTAACCAGTGAAATATAACGAGGTTCATTTTTTTTAGAATTCCGTTTTCGAAAATAAGGGTTGTTGCCTGATGAGGTCTCTAGTTAGTAAATACTAGTAGACCGAAACATGCTCATGACTGTGTAGCAATAAACTATTGCTTATGTACAGACAAATGTATATATATATATATATATATATATATATATATATATATATATATATATATATATATATATATAGTGCTATAATTGAATAATTCCAGGAGGAAATCCGGGTATGAGCGCTCAATGTGGTAAACAGAGCAATAACATAAAAAATATAACACGGAAATTACATAATTGTCGATGCAATAATTTATTTCAACCTTATGGTGTTTTCAAGCATCTAAACTAGACAATTACATTTTTGAGACTGAAATAAAGAAAGAAAATAATCGGGCCCCGACCGTCAAAAACCAGAGGGGATGGTAGTAGCAATCCACTTAATACATTTTATAGAGAGGGTGGGAATTAAGTTAGTAGGGGAGGGATTTTTAAAAAACAACAAGAACATTATGACACTTAACGACTGTCCGGTAACCCGACGTAACAACAACACACACACACACACACACACACGCACACATATACACACACCTAAATATGCACGTTCTACCCCGTAAATGACTAGACACGCGTTTGCTAACCTAGGAAGAAGAGGGAGAAATATACGGATATAGAGAGAAGGAAATACACTGACAATCGGCTGCGCGTAAGGGAAAGAGAAGAAGAAAGAAAAAAGAAGGAAGAGAGTGACCATCCGCTGCCTGTCATATGGTTTAATTTAGTCTAGACTCTCAGAGAAAGAGAAGGGAAGGGATAGAAAATGAAGATTATACGCGCGTCGTGGAGTTAATTGAGTCATGGAAAATAAGTCTATTAAAAGATATATAAAAAAAAGTTATATGCAAAGTTTTAAAACAATCTGTATATTTTCATGTTAAAATTAGTTTGAAATAAATATTATCTTATAATACGTTATACAGCCCGGTGTTCTATCATTATTGCTAAGTGACGGCATGAAAAAAATGGCTTTGCCGATGATAGATGAATTAAAATAATGATTTCGATTATCGATTGTCGGTAATTATCGGGAGAATTCTGAGACAAAACTTAACTAGGATCAAGCTCAGATATATCATTAAAGTCTGTAAATTTTAAAGAAGTTATCTTCAGCCGTTTCGGGTTCTATAAGGAACGACACACAGAGACAAAGTTGCACTTATATGATTGTATATATATGTGTGTGTGTGTGTGTGTGTGTGTGTGTGTGTGTGTGTGTGTGTGTGTGTGTGTGTGTGTGTGTGTGTGTGTGTTGAGAAAATTAATCGGGATTGGTAATCGAAAATATTTTAACTTTTTGGAGTGTCGAAATCGGTAAAAGATTCGGAAAAAATGTGTGCCGATATTCCGATGCCAAAAACGTTCTTGCAGGTAATAATAACGAAATAATAATATATATTTGTTGATTTTAAAACACCAGTAAAACTTAAATCGATAGATCACAACCCCCACAAGTGTATCACTAAGTTTGAGAAAATATCTGCACATTAAACATGCGTTTTTACGGCAATTTGGAAAAATAAAATCTATATAGTTAAATATTTAGTGATTTATAAAGAATCGCAATCGGCCATTACACTGGAATTTAGTGCGGAATTGATCATTGTATCAGTACCGGGAAAAACATTAGATTCGACGCATTACTATATATATATATATATATATATATATATATATATATATATATATATATATATATATATATCCTCCACGCTAACATGTTAATGTTCTTTTTTTCCCAAATTTCTTCTTTCATATTATTTATATAGAGTGTTTAAACATATTTAGCCCCAAAAAGTAAGTCTTAATTTTATTTTAGGGGTTAAACGACGCTAGGCCACGTTGTAGAAAATGACCATTTTTAATTTAAGATATTAAATAAATTATAAACAAAATCTGTGTCACAGGAAATTAAACACACTTTCTATGGGTCAAATGTGTATTTCAGCGGCGTCAATTATTTGACAGACAAAAATTTATAAAAAATTAGTTATTTTTATATAAAACACGTTATTAGACCTTAAAGCTGAAATAAAACCCGAAAAAATTTAATTTTTTATTATTTTTTAACATTTTTTTATTAGACTACATGTACAACAATTGAGGCTGCCAAAATTTAAAAATTTGGCCTTTTTAAGGGTTGCCAGATTGGCCTTTTTTTAGGCCAAATTTGGCCTTTTTACGTTCTTGCATGGACCATGATTCCACGAAAAAACGTATACAAGGCCAAAATTTCAAAATGGTGACCCCAATTGTTGTACATTTAGTCTAATAAAAAAATATTGAAAAAAATAATAAAAATGATTTTTTTTTTTCGTATTTTATTTCAGCCTTAGGGTCCAATAATGTGTTTTATATAAAAATAAATAATTTTTATAAATTTTTGTCTGTCCAATAATTTACACCGCTGAAATACACATTTGCCTGCTATGGTATAATTATTATAATAAATCCTGATCAACGCCGATTAAATTTTATAAACAAATAAAAGGAGCAGATGATGTATGGGATGATGGATTTTGCTCACATGGAAAATTGCCCCTGTGTCTGACTAACTCTGCCCTCGTGGAGATGCAAGTAAATGAGGACATTAATTTTAATTATTTTTCTCTACCCCCCCTTCTCCCGGGCATCGGCGTTGAAAATAAGAAAAATGATGTATTCTGGAGCATAGGTTTTTTTTAAAAACCCACTTATGAATTATATCTACGTACCTATAGTTAACATGACCAAAGAAAAATACTAAATACAGTGAAAGAAACGGATAATCCAACAATAGCAAATAAAAAAGGTTACTTTAAAATTAAGAATAAGTGGAAAAGAAAAATACCTCCGAATTAAAAATAAAAATAATCAAGAATTAAAATATCACAGTTATTTCCCCTTTGGTTTTCTGGTTGAAAATTAAACGGTTTCAGATTTCAGATAAAATAAGTTAAACCAAATCTAAATTGAAATGAAAATAAACTAAATAAATAAATTTAAAATTATATTTTTAAATAATACAGTTGAAACGAGGCTATTATGTCGAATAAGTAATATCATCGAGCTAATTATTTAAACAGATTTAATTTAATGTGATATGCTAATGACCGTAACTCAATCAATGTAGATGTGGTTTGAAGAATGCTATATATAGAAATTACATATAATGTATGTCTCCTTTGACTAAAGTATCCTATCATGGGCATAAATATTTCTTGACCGGAAGACGTGTACACACATATCGCCTTTATATTACTTTTTTTACGTTGTTGCTCTATAATAAAGGGTTGAGTCCTTGGTTATCTTATATATTTATGTTGTATCATAAAGGGAATCGTGTGTGAGTGACATGTATTTTCAGAACCTACTTCTGCTTCTTCGATGTTGGACCATCTGGAATTTCTCGTCCTGGAGGGAGACTTGATACCTGTTTTTGGATGAAGATTCAATCACTCCAAGACAAGGAATTAGTTCTATAGTTTATTTCACTTTTCCCAGATGTCCTGCAGAAGGTGGAAAGTGAAATCGGCCTGTGTGGGTTCTTCTTCTACACACGTCAGCGTTCGCCCCCCCCCAGTGAAGAGGAGGAGACAAGGGAAGCCGTCTGTTGTCTTCTGAGTCCAAATCAAATCTCAACGATTCAGCTAACCTGATCACATGACTCGCACGCAATCCAATCAGCTGATCTTAACCTCTGGTCAACGTGTCTACACTATAACTCACCTCTTCTCTCTCTCTCTCTCTCTCTCTCTCTCTCTCTCTCTCTCTCTCTCTCTCTATTCCTTAACACTTTGAATATGGAGAGTTGTACAGACAGACGAACACACACACGAATGCTACTACTTTATATGGCACTTGATGAACAGAAAAATTGAACTATATTCTAAAAGAATATATTATAATGACTTTGATACGTAGATCCTCTGCAGTTAAGCGATGTTTATCCTGGCCATTACTAAATGGGTAACTATTTTGAATATTAGGCGCTATACGTGGAAGGACGGATACACCATCCGAAAATGACTAACGTCGCGAAAAGCGATATTTAGATGCTGTTTTAGAAGAACAGTTTGGAATTTCAAAACCCCTACAAAAATTGTCCTTTGCTCTCATCTGGAAGAGAAATAAAGTTTGTCCACCTCCCCTTTCTTTCTGCGCCGGATATATAGTGTATCGCGTTATTACAATCTGATAGCTCTTCTCATGTGATAGAAGATGTGACACAAGGTTGGTTGGTGGGGAACTACATGTCAGCGCCCTTGAAGAAATTGCCTGAACAGTTCTGTCGGTTGCGGCGCTTCAGGATGTATGCTATTAATTGACTCAACCCGAAAGCCATGAAAAAAAAATGGCCCTGAAGGGTGGCCTTCAGTAGGGACTAAACGGACGACGTACCTCAGTCCAGTAGATACTAAGCCAATTCCTGGACCTATATCTTTCCTGGTGTGTCGAGAATGGATTATTGACTAGTACCTCTTCCCAGATCTCCAAGCAACCAAAGCAGGGGGAGACTCAACCTACAACATTAGAAATAATGAAAATACTAACAATACGGTGTGATGTGGGAGAGTGTTTTGAGGATGGCTGGCTTGCGAAGAGATTAGCAACACCAGCAGTAGCCGAAAAAAGACATATGCAAATTAGAAAATGTGCGCTGGAAGAAAAAAGAGAAAGGGAGAAAAAATGCAAAACGAACTCGAAAGAAACAAAGTCGACGTCGAAGAAAATGGACGTGTAAATGCGAACGTGAGTAATAGCTGGCTACGGCCGGCGTGGGGTCCGAGAGGAAAAGTGTACGCCGGGCGAGAATGATGACGGTCAGAGACTTTTAAGTGGCGTCGAAACAATTATAACACAATAAAAAAAAACTTATGGTGAGAATGACAAAATGTCGACCCGAATTTTTATTTATTTATTTTCACTTTTATTTTTATGAATTACTAAATGAAAGTGTAACAGCCACGTTACAATTCGAAATCATTGAACAAAGAGTATGACGTATGGCCGAGTGGTCCTAGACGTTGTATCACAGTTTACAGTTACCCAAAGCTGCTGAGTTCAATTCTGAACGAAGGCAGTGAAAAGTAACATTCAAAACAGAGAATCAGCAACTATGTCCCAGAGCCTAGCTGGAGTCCGAACACGATACCCCCGTAATAATAATAAAGGATTGGGTTCGAGACTCCTTACAAACGGTTCCCCAGTTCGATACAAAACACCTGATGAAGGCCGGAGGATAAAACGGCCGAAACGTTGTGATTATAACAACCAAAATGAGGAAGTCAGTCCGACAACCTCAATCAAAGAGCATTCTCTCCAAAGAAATATATATTAACAAACTAGCAGGCCGCCCAACATTGCCCGGTCGTAAAATACGCTAAAATTAATTGGTGCATATTTTGTAATTAATATGATGTTATATTGGGCCCAATATATAGCAATCATTTTAAAAGGTTTTAAGAAAACTCGTGCGTCACCACCAAAAACCGAAACCAAAACGTTCAGCTTACGATTTACTTTTTCCTTTGATGTTAATGCCTAAGATATAAATACATGTTTGCTGCAAGGCCAAAAATATAAAAATGGACGAATAGCTATTACGTTTCGCATGCATATTCGTAATGCAGTCGTTCGACCTTACCCTGGCAATGTCCTTTTTTTTTATTTTTTCAATTTTTAATTTTTCTATTTTCAAATTTTCAAAATTTTCACCGATTTTCCCCGGTTTAAAACCAAATATAAAGTTTAGTATAGGTTCGAATACCTTATATATTAAGCTTCATGTCTATAGGTCAAAAACTGGCAAAGGAGTTTTGTAGGCAACGTTTTTAAACAAATATATATAGACGCATACATGAAAGTATATAGAAAGAGGTTTGTTTACTATAACTCTTTTTTCGCAAATATTACGCAAGTATAAATCATGTAGAATATATGTATGAATATAATTACACGTAATAGTTAGCTTAAGATGACAATCCCATAAGAAAGCCGAAAAACTAATAGGGAATTAATTAAAATGAATGTTTAAAAGAATATGCAAATTAGCAAGATCTTTTGCAGATGAATGCAATTCAACGATCCATATATAAGAAAATTGTATTTTTCTTTTGTTTTAAATAAACAGAAAAAAGGTGTTTTAATATGAATATCAATACACACAAAAAAATTATAGTCGTATAGATTAGAGAAAATTATTTGATTTCTTGGATTCAAATTGAAAGTAAGATATCTTTCAACCATCCTTGTATGTATGTATCTATATATAAAAGTGAACGCGTCTGTGTGTCTGCCTGTGTGTGCGTCTGTGTACATTTCCCTAAGCAATAACCCTGTCAATTTTTAGTCTAAAGACTTGAAATTTGATATACAGGGTACTGAGATTTGGGAAAATCTTTGGGATCGGTTTTCGGCCAGACATTTGGCTGTTAAGGGGTCAAAGTTCAATGATTTAACCTTTGAGAACTCTACTAAACTCCTCCGACAATTTTGGGTCAAAACACTTGAAATTTTAGATATAGGTTCCTTGGACATGAATCTAACTTAATAACTTGATTTGATCCCAAAACAAAAAAATGTTAAGGGTTATAATAGGGGTCAAAGTTCAAAAACATTGATCGTTTTTTTTTGTTTTTTTTTTTTGCTCAGCATACACCTCCAAATACTCAGGCAACGCCGGGCACCCATGCTAGTATATCTATAAAAGTTAACGCGTCTGTGTGTCTATCTGTGTGTCTGTCTGTGTGTCTGTCTGTGTACATTTCCCTACGCAATAATTCTGTCAATTTTTAGTCTACAGGCTCGAAATTTGATATACAGGGTACTGAGATTTGGGAAAGTCTGTGTGATCTGTTTTTGGCCAGAAATTTGCCTGTTAAGGGGTCAATGTTCAACGATTTGACATTTGAGAACTATACCAAATCGTCCGACAATTTTGGGTTTAAACATTTGAAATTTTAGATATAGGTTCCTTGGACATGGATCTAACGTAATAACTTGATTTGTGCCCAAAACAATAAATGTTAAGGGGTCATAATAGGGGTCAAAGTTTTTAAAAAATTAACCGTTTGGGGGGGGGGTTGTTTTTTTGCTCAGCATATACCTTCAACCACCCGGGCAACACCGGGTACCCATGCTAGTGTATCTATATAAGAGTGCTTTAAATTTTACGTAGATTAGCAATGCACGTTTGAAGATAATTTCGTAAGACTAATAAACAAATCGTTATCTTTTTGTTTCAACTTCTAGCGTTAATATTTCGGGATATTCTTTTCAAGATTATTTCTCTTTTTTTTTATTTAAAAAAAAACGCTACTTATATTTTGAGATATTTCAAGTTGAGATTTTGATAATATCCTTTCAGCTAAATTTTGGAAATTTTCAAAGTTTGTTTTATCGAATTACGATTTATTTTTAGGATGTTTAAAAAAGATAAATGAACCAGATTCGGTTATAATTGATTACAGCGAAAATATATTTCTCATAAATAAATAGAAAGGAAAATCTAGTTCGCTCCGATGTCAAAAATTTATCTCATTTTAGATGCGTAATAGAGTGCATATGAGCGCGTGAGAAAACATCAGCGGCAGCTGTAAGATAGCTGGCTTGCGAAAAATATTAGCAGCACATATGCAAAATAGAAAGTGTGTGCCGGCTTGCGTCAGAAGAAAAAAGAATAGAAAAATGCAGTAAGTGGTCGGAGAGAAAGAAAGACGGAACCAGGTGAGATATACGTGTGGCCCCGCAGTGGCAGCTAGAGACTTTAAACTGGTGTCGAAACAGCCGGTTTTTAGTAATATCACGGCAGACGAAATTAAGTTAGAAAAAAAAAACAAGAAGTAAGCATTGTTTGAAAATTAACGGTAATAAATGCCTTTTGCTAAAACAGAAAGGAAAGCCGAGTCGGATTTATTTATTTTTGTTTGTTTATTCCTTTTCAATGAGACCAGATGGCGTGGGGGTCCGAGAGAGGTTTTAACAGTAACGTACACGGTTCGAGCGTAACGGCGACGTTACAGATGTAACCTAGCAAGAAGTATCACCATCGCGCAGAATTTAACGAAGATCACTACCAAATTACCTTTTGCAGTGCTCCCTTTATTGCATCAAACCATCCTCTTTTCGCGCGCTAAAATAGTCGGAAGAAATGGAAACGTTCGATTATCATATACATTAGTGCCGTACACATATTTTTTAACTTTCATTAAAATCAAATATATTTATTTCAATTTGTAAGAGGACTGTTGCCTTGGGCCATTAGAGGTAAAGTACCAAGATATTCGACATGTATAGAACTCAGATCACTTTCAATCTCTTCTCCAGAGGATTATACATATGAGTTAATCTACATAGGATATACATATATATATATATATATATATATATATATATATATATATATATATATATATATATATATATATATATCAAACTAATATATATATATATGTATATACAGTTCTGGTCAAAATCATAAGACCACTTAAGAAAGTAAGCGTTTACGCATAATATCGAATTTTTAATCAAACAAATGGTTGAAACCATTACCAAAAGGGAAAATATGATAGAAATAAATGAAATCTGCTTCATTCGAAACCTTAACCCTGATCTAATAATTATTTTTTAAAAAAAACAAACATTTTCACCTGACCATTTGACCAGGATTGTATGTATACAGGGCGAGCCAAAAAAAAACAAAAAAAAACACTGGCTCCAACTCTAATTAGCCCCGTTTCTTAGTGTTTTGTCCGAATGTAACGAAATTTTGGTCAGAACTAGTTTATGATATTCAAAACATCACATCAAAACACTAGGGTCTTTGGCGTTTTTTTCTCCCTTCTACAGCATATGTTCTAGATGGCCTCCATTTAGCTTTTGTTTTGTTTTTTTAGGTCTCCATATATATATATATATATATATATATATATATACTTGGCTAAGTTAGATACAAGGTCAGTTTTAAATGTACTTGGCTAAGTTAGATACAAGGTCAGTTTTAAATGTGAAAAAAAAAAAAAATTCTATCTACCCTTAAAACGACACTCTGGATTAATACAAAACTAAAAATACCATTCTTGCTATATATATATATATATATATATATATATATATATATATATATATATATATATATATATATATATATATATATATATATATATATATATATATATATATATATATATATATATATATATATATATATATATATATATATATATATATATATATATATATATATATATATATATATATATATATATATATATATATATATATATATATATATATATATATATATATATATATATATATATATATATATATATATATATATATATATATATATATATATATATATATATATATATATATATATATATATATATATATATATATATATATATATATATATATATATATATATATATATATATATATATATATATATATATATATATATATATATATATATATATATATATATATATATATATATATATATATATATATATATATATATATATATATATATATATATATATATATATATATATATATATATATATATATATATATATATATATATATATATATATATATATATATATATATATATATATATATATATATATATATATATATATATATATATATATATATATATATATATATATATATATATATATATATATATATATATATATATATATATATATATATATATATATATATATATATATATATATAGCAAGAATGGTATTTTTAGTTTTGTATTAATCCAGAGTGTCGTTTTAAGGGTAGATAGAATTTTTTTTTTTTTTCACATTTAAAACTGACCTTGTATCTAACTTAGCCAAGTACATCGGAACAAGTGACATTATCCTGAAAACCAAGGGCCCTGTCGGTGGAGCATTAGAATACACCGAATGTCCCCCTGCAGAGGGTAAAAGTCCCTTAATGGGGGTCCTGGATATGACTTTAAACTATATCCAGTGTTAGGCCCCAGCTTGTGGGCTTTGGGGAGTGTGGGGCCACCCTTTAATTACCATTGCTCCCAGGTCCACTCTGACCCGGAGTGCTAGTACCCGTTAGGGTCCCAACTATGTGTTAAATAGAAAATGACTTGAAAACAACAAATATATTCTATTAAAAAATTTTTCTTCAAAATCTTTGGATTCGGCATTAAATAACCCGAAAAGGGTTGATATGTCGTAAAACAAAAACAACCAACCAACCAACTGAAAACCAATTTTATGGGTTTTTTTCTGTCATCTTGTATATTTTTAACGAAAATACATACGGCTTAGAAAAAGGAATGCGCCAGATAGGGAGATATGGAATCGTCGAAAGCTGATGAGTTATGTTTAGAGAGTATTTGGTTGTTTTGTTTGTTTGTTTTCTTGTTTTCTTGTTTTCCCCTAGCAGGCAGGTTTAACCTTCCCTTATAAATCGCATGACTGCCATAGAACAGAAGCAATTGTATGCAGTTATTTGTTCGTCCTATCATCCAAAGTAGTTGTTCATTGAGATGAATGAGATTATAATTATATAAAGAAAAGATCACGAGTTCTTTAGTTTACAAGTATGAACCGTCCATAAATGATATGTTCACACTAATATTCACGTTCATTTGAAATAACGTCTCAGTCAGTAAAGTCAAAAATACAAGAAATTTCTTTGGTGTTGTCTATCAAGTGAGGTGGCATGATGTAGCCCTCACTTTAAACTAAAGACCATAACCCTTGTCACTTCCCTGTTATTCGTGGCAATCAAGCAATACATTTTGAGAGTGCTGGCAATAGTTCTGTTGTCATAGCTTAGATCGGTAGAGAGCATGACCTGTACAGTGGTTTATAGTGTCACTTTCAGACATGATAGAAGGCTCCTATCGCTCTTGGGATTTGTACACAACTGGCCAACTAGTAGATGGTGTGCAACAAAAGAAACATTTTACTCAAACGGAAATGGAATCATGCCGTCTTTTTAATTCTATAATTTTATCGTTCCACCTTGTAGAAAGAAAGGAAACGTCTCAATCTAGAAAGTTTAAAGAAGGGGGGGGGGGTTATCAGTCACTATAAAAAGAAGATAAAACGTCTTGAGGTAACATCACTTGGAGAGGGGCATCATTTCTCGTAAAAGCCAGTGTGGGTTAGTTATACCTTGGGCCACGAGTATTTAGTGATTATTTAGTCAGGATTGAAAGGATAAAACATTAATGTCTGAAGGTATTAAACATTATAATTATATACATGTGTGTGTGTGTGTGTGTGTGTGTGTGTGTGTGTGTGTGTGTGTGTGTGTGTAGATGTTATTATATGTTTTTGTTAGCGATACTTTTTGAATAAATTCAATTATTTATACGAAAGTGCATTTTTACCTAAATGCAAGTTGGCAATAATTTTCCCTTTGATCAATTTGCTACCTCCTTAATAGGGAGCGTCATATTTATTATTTTAAAAATATAATTATCCACTGACACGCGTGGCTGAATCTGATGTGTGTAAACAAATCGAGCTTAGGTATTTCGGAGGACGCCAAAACATTCATTTATTCACGACTCGATCAGCAGCCGCCGATTAGCGGAATGGTTAGGAGGCGATCGGGTTTCAATCCTGGCTTGAGGTAGTTGCCTGTCTAGCGGCACTAATGAGCTGGGAAACAGCGAAATATTACTGTGTGTGGATGACTAGCCACTCTGATGAGTCGTAGACGACGAAACTCGTGTCAGTGGATAATCATATTTTAAAAATAATATATATATATATATATATATATATATATATATATATATATATAGAGAGAGAGAGAGAGAGAGAGAGAGAGCGCGAGAGATACATAGATAGATAGATAGATAGATAGATAGATAGATAGATAGATAATGAAATTGAATGAATTATATATAATTTTTCGCGAAGATTCTCATATATTTTTTTAGGTATTTATACATTTATACTAACCAGTGATGTATTTTTTACTACTGTTTAATCGCTTATGAAATGTGTGTAGCTTTGAAAACACACGGATTAAGAATTTTTCAATAATTTTATGACGAAGCTATAAATATTATAATTCATTCAATATTTTCATCCATTTTTCCTATTTCAGTAATAGCTCTATCTAATATATTGAGCTTTTTTTATCGTCTTGATCGGTTCTAATATTTTTAAATAATATTCTTATTTATCTTTGTAATTACATATAAATACATACAAATATATGCGCACACATATACATATATGGGGTTCTTTAAATAGGTTTCCAGACATATTTAATGTGGGCATTTTATTGATAGTACACAAATGAAACCATAAACCGCTTCGAAGTAATCTCCTCCAACTGCAATGCATTGTTGCACTGTTCTAACAACTTCTGGAAGGCCCCATAGATTTGTTCATGTGTGAGCGTGTCAACGATCCTCGTCACAGCATCTTTCATCTCCTTAATTGTCTCATAACGACAGCCTCTTAAGTTTTCATTGAGCTTATTGAATAAGCAAAACTCGCAGGGAGCAAGGTTTGGACTATAGGAAGGCTGAGAAACTGTATTGATACACATCTTGACCATGACAAAGTCTTTGGTTCTGATCTTCCACATCTTCAGTTTCTCACAAATAATTGTGTGTTCAATTTCCACACTGACATAAAACTGTGCACTTATTGTCTCTATAGACACATGACGGTCCTTATCCATGAAATTCTGTATTTGGCCAATCAAATCTAGTGTTCTGACTTCCTTACTCCTCCAACACAGCTCATCATCTCTCAAAGACTCCCTGCCTTCCCTGAATCTATCATCTTACTCAAAAAACCGATGTTCTATTCATGCGAGATGGTCCAAAAGCAGCCTGTGGCATTTTTTTTTTCAAGTTTAAAATAGAATTTTATTGCATATATTCCTTCTACATTCTCATTACATCCAGATTGCATTTTTAATTCAATTGGTCAGTCATTTCATAAGATGCATAGCAATAACATTTCCAAGCGTCTACGATACTTTTAAATGCCTGTCCAAAATGTCTTCATAATTATTGAAAGAACATCGCATATTACATATTGACATAATTATAGAGTTCTTTATATTTTATTTTTTATATTTTTCTATATTATTTAATTTTTAACCTAAATATTCTCGTTTTTTGCTCATATTTTTTCTTTTGGTGATGAGAAGAATTTACCTTCGAAATGCCGTAGCTTAAAGAGGGTTTTCTTCCGTTTTCTCCTCTTTCTTCCTCATTGATCTGATCATACACTAACTTAGTATATAACTTTATTTCCTTATTCTGAAATGTTATTATATGTTGTGTGTTTATGTAACTTAATATGCTTTATGTAACCTTTATTCCTTTTATTAACTCAGCTTTTAGTTTTGTTTTGTTTTTTACATGGAGTTCAGCACTTATCAAGGCCCAATGGCCACTCGGCGATAAGGGTCATTGTGTGTACAGTAATCAAAGGGATAGTGTAGCAATAGTATTGGAGAATTGGTAAGGTGTCATTACTTAGGGGGGGTTCATCAGAAATTTGTTTGTGTGGGACTTGA
Source organism: Euprymna scolopes (assembly GCF_053919585.1). Classification (NCBI taxonomy): domain Eukaryota; kingdom Metazoa; phylum Mollusca; class Cephalopoda; order Sepiida; family Sepiolidae; genus Euprymna; species Euprymna scolopes. Next base: position 91,916,568 of record NC_136510.1, read on the forward strand.
AGACATCCAGATTGAATTCGGGAGGGAAGCAGGCAAGCGGAACAGAGTTCCACAGGCGTGAAGTTCTAAGAAAGAAGCTTTGTTCATGGAATCTACGTTTTGATTTAGGCACAGATAATGAGTGGGGAAAATTATATATATATATATATATATATATATATATATATATATATATTATTATTATTATTATTATTATAATTATCATTATTATCATTATTATTATTATTATTATTATTATTATTATTATTATTATTATTTGCTATATCTACATAAAATTGTATGTATCTACATTGTATCGACAGTGTTCAACATGTAAGTAACGCAAGGTAGTAAGGTTTAAATATATTTTTTTAATTCTATTTGTATCCCAAACAAGGCACAGTGTCACTTTGAAGTAGGGGGCTACTGTCGGGTATATAAGTTGCACGGGTACTATGTAGGGAGGGGGTTGCGCAGCAAGATGTCTGTTTACATTACATTTGACCTTCTGCATGTCAGTAGAGTTCTGAAAGCAGAATCCTAGAAAGGGGTTCCAAATTCTAGCAGTTCTAGGGAGTAAACAATTGGAGTAGAAGGTTTTTTTTCATCTAGTTATCTCTACTGTGTAGGGGTGGGATTTTGCTGCTTGTCGGGTTTTTCGGGGGCATTTACATCGAGGGGGGCAAATGCTTGTAGTTAGTCGAAGCATTCACCATTAAAATACGTGTAGGCGTGTCAGAGGGATGCAAAGTTACGTCGATGGGGCAGAGGTTGAAGCTTTAATGACAGTCCAGGACCTATCAGGTTGGCAAATCTCTTTTGAATTCTATCCAGAAGTGAGAGACTAAGAGCAGGTACACCAGTCCAAATGCGCAAATTATTTTTTAGATATAGGTTCCTTGGACATGGATCTAACTTAATAACGTGATTTGAGTCAAAACCCCTAAATGTTAACAGGTCATAATAGGGATCAAAGTTTTAAAAAATTGACCGCTTGTTTTTTTTTTTTTTGCTCAACATACACCTCGAAACACCCGGGAAACGGCGGGCTGAAATGCTTGTATATCTATAAAAGTGAACGTGTTTGTGTGTGTGTGTGTGTGTGTGTGTGTGTGTGTGTGTGTGTGTGTGTGTGTGTCTGTCTGTCTTTGTACATTTCCCTACGCAATAACTCTGTCAATTTTCGATCTACAGACTCGAAATTTGATATACAGAGTATTGAGATTTGGCAAAATCTTTGTAATCCGTTTTCGGTCAGGAATTTGGCTGTCAACGGGTCAAAGTTCAACGATTTGACCTTTGAGAACTCTATCAAACTCCTCCGACAATTTTGGGCATAAACACTTGAAATCATAGATATAGGTTCCTTGGACATGGATCTAACTTAATAACTTGATTTGAGCCCAAAGCAATAAATGTTAAGGGGCCATAATAGGGGTCAAATTTTTAAAAAAAATTACCTCTTCGGTCTCTACCAAATTACTCGGACAAATTCTGGTTTAAACATTTGAAATTTTACATAAAGGGTATTCAGAGATAGGGCAAGCTTTTTAACTGGTTTGGGTGGAAATTTTGAGCTACCAATATATAATATCTATGTATGTATGTATGTTTGCATGTCTGCCTAAACTTTTTGACAGAGGCGACGGAATTTCACAAGATCAGAATCGTTTTGAAGCTTGACACTTTTGACGACGAATAGCGAAAAATTGGCTAAAAACATTAATTTCTTCACCCTCAACTAGGAATTTTTCTACAGGGAGCGGTCGCTTTTTTCGCCATAACTTTTCGACGGTCACCCCGCTCTTTTCAATTGTCTAGCCTTAATTTATATCTACGTCACTTCCGGTTCGACGGTGGTCGTAACAGCAAAGACGTCAGGTTTTTTTCCTGTTCTTTTCCTCCTTCACGGTACAGGTTCGTGCTTGTCTTCCTACTACCCTGGCAACGCCGGGCTGAAATGCTAGTATATTTATAAAAGTGAAAATGTCTGTGTTTGTTTCTATCTGTGTACATTTCTCTACAAAATAACTCTATCAATTTTCGATCTAAAGATTCGTAATTTGACAAAAGGGGGATTCAGATTTGGGAAAATCGTTTTGATCAGCTTTTGGCCAGAAATTTGGCTCTTAAGGCGTCAAACGTCAACGATGTGCCCTTTGATAACGCTATCAAACTCCTTCGCTAATTTTGGGTTTGAACACTTAAATTTTTAGATATAGGTTCCTTGGACATGGATCAAACTTTATAATTTGATTTGAGCCCATAACTATAAATGCTAAAGAGGTCAAAATTGGGGACAATGTTTCTAAATAATTGACCTCTGCGGTCTCTACAAAATTATTCAGTCAATTTTTTGTCAAAATATTTGAAACGTTACATAAAGTGTATTCAGGCATAGGGCAAGCTTTTTAATTGGTTTTTAGCCGAAATTTTGATTGCCAAATAGGTAATGTCCAAAAGATTTTATAATTGCGGTCTCTAGCAAATTATAAAGCCAAGTTGGGGGTCTAAACGTTAGAAAATTTATAAAGGGTACTAAGTCATGGAGCAAGCTTTTTAATCAGTTTTGGGGGCGAAAGTTCCGCTGCCAACAGGTCAAAGCAAAAATAATTGACCTTTGCAGACTCTACCAAACTCCTCCGCTAATTTTGGGTCTAAAAACTTGAAAATTTAGATGTACGTTACTTGGACATGGATCAAATATTTTAATTTGATTTGAGCCCAAAACAATGAATGTTAAGGTGTCAAAATTGGGTTAAAGTTTTTAGAAAATTGACTTCTGCGGTACTTAATAACTTTTTTCTATGGTAGTTTAAGAAGACTATTATATAGAAAGGCATTACCGAACATATACACACTTTTTTAATATATATATATATATATATATATATATATATATATATATATATATATATATATATATATGCATATAAAGTTATGAACAGTACATAGAGACGAGCAAAGTCGGGCTGAACTGCTAGTATATATATATATATATATATATAATTACTACTTCATTTACTCACATAAAATTAATATACAAAAGTACAAATTTATGCGTAAACTTTAAGTATTTACTTCAAAATGCTCAATACGTAGGTAGAGCTAGTTAGTAATTTATAAAATATATATGGCGATAAAGCTACACTAAATATTCCGCGTTTCATCAACTCTAGGATTCTTCAGGCTTCTGAAGAATCCTAGAGTGGATGAAACACGGAATATTCAGTGTAGCTTAATCGCCATATATATTTTATAAATTTATATATATATATATATATATATATATATATATATATATATATATACTAGCAGTTCCTCCAGGCCTTGCTCGGACCTATGTACGGTTCATAAGGTTATGTGCATATGTGTATATTAAAAAGTGTGAATATTTAAAATAATTCCTTTCTGTATAATAGTCTTCCTTAACTACCATTGAGAAAAGACAGACAGACATTTTCACTTTTATAGATATATAGATAGATTGGATGCAATGTATAGTAATGATTTTAAAAGTATTAAAAAAAGACTCATACGCCACCACCGAGAATCAAAACCAAACGTTCAGCTCCCGATTTATTTTGCTTCTGTCGTCAGTGACTGGTCTATGAATATATGTTTACTGCAGGGCTAAAAATTAAAACATGAACCAATAGCTACTACGTTATGTATTCGTAATGCCGGCGTTGGATCTTCACCTGCCAAATTTCATTTTTTTTTTTTTTCAATTTTCACTTTTTTGGCTAAAATCCAAATATAAAGTTTTGCATGGATTCAGATACCTTATATATGAAGTTTCATGCCTGTAGATCAAGGTCCTGGATATTACCTTAAACTATATCCAGTGGTGAGGCCCAAGCTTGCGGGTTTGGGTAGTCTGGAGCCACCCTTTAATTTCCATTGCTCCCATGTCCACTCTGACCCGGAGTGGTAGTACCTTTTAGGGTCCCAATTATAGATTAAATAGAAACCGACTTAAAAACAACAAATATTCTATTAAACATTTTTTTTCAAAATCTTTGGATTCGGCATTAAATAACCCGAACAGGGTTGATATGCCGTAAAACAAAAACAACCAACCAACCAACTGTAGACCAAAAACTCTAGGAAGAGCTTGGTAGGCAAAATTTGTTAAACAAAAATATATACGTATACATAAATATATATGGAAACAATTTTGTGTTTACTATAAACTTTTTACGCAAATATTATGCAAGTATAAATCATGTAGAATATCTGCATGAATATAATTACAGGTAATGGTTAACTAAAGCGGATTATACCATTAGAAAACCGAAGCAACTAATAGGGAATAATTTAAAATGAATGTTTAAAAGAATATACTAATTAGCTAGATATTTTGCTAGTGAATGCAATTCCACAACGCATATATAAGAAAATTGTATTTTCTTTTTAAATAAATAGAAAAGGGGTTTTATAATATGAATATCAATACACACAAAAGTACCCGTCGTTGACTGGATTCAAAAACAGCCTACAGAAAATGAACTCTGACTTATGAAAGTATGATAGGTTATGAAAAGGCAAGGTTGTAAATTTGGGTTGAATTTAGGGGTATCAAAACCAAAGCAAAATATGACTAAAGTAAAAATAACATAGATAACCCCCATCATTTATTATACCATACCTGTTCACACTAAAACACGTGTCGCAATATTGTGGATCTATATTAAAAAAAAGACCTTGTTAAACTTTGTGACATATTTCCATTCTATGGAGGTCAGGCGCGAACGAACACCCCATAATTTTATCATACCATATTTTTTCAAACTGAAACATAATTATCAAAGTATACTTACGCAGATAGATATGAAAAGTCTTTATTAAAGTTTGTGCCTATTTCCATTCTATGGCGGCCAGGTACGAATGCAGACCCCACAATTTTATTATACCATCCCTATTTAAGTTAAAACATACTTATCAAAGTATTCTTATATACATCTATATCAAAAACACTTGTAAACGTTTTTTTTTTTTAATTTTTTATTTCCATACTTTGTGGACCAGGCGCAAACGCAGACCCCACAATTTTGACGAACCACTGTTCTGCCAGATCAAACATACCCATCCCTGTGTCTCGATACATCTTCTATCATTATACGTAATCAGTTTTTAAAAATAGTCAGCCATATAGACACACACACACACACATTCAGCTTTATATATATATATATATATATATATATATATATATATATATATATATATATATATATGAAGAGAGGGAGAAAATAATAACTAACTTAGACAGTATGTTTATTACGGTATAAGTGAAAGTATTCCACATATGTCCGTTGCTGAGAAAAGACACAGATAATGTAAGTCAGATAACATTAAAAGGATCCAATTCTAATTTAGCTAAAAAAACTCTTTCCTGGTTCCCTGATAAGGATGATAGTCTTAAAACGGCATTCTCAACATAAAAGAATCAAAGCGTTGAAATAAATTGGATAACATGGAAGAAAGTACGTGTGATTTCTGAACTGATGGCGTCAATAAGTTAATTTAATGTAACTGCGACAATGAAATCCCATTAAACATGCATAAGTCAGCAGAGAGAAGATAATACACACATGTGCATATATGTGTATGTATATATGCGTATATATTATTTTTACTAACATTGTTAGTCGAATACGAGCATACGTGGTCTAGCTGTGATCTCATTTTTTAAACCGAACCAAGAATATAGTCAATAAGGTTTGTATCAATAAAAAATATATATACGTTAATACCCTGTATTGAAAATTAACTTATCGAAATTTCAGTTATATTAGATTTCACCTAAGATGCAAAATGATAAAAGTACTTTATAATAAAGTGTATTCAGACATAGGGCACGCTTTTTAATCGGTCTTAAGTCGAATAATAGGTTACTAAGAGGTTAAAGTTCAAAAGATTTTAACTTTGATGTGCCTATCAAACTATTCAGCCAATTTTTGTTCTTAACATTTGAAATTTTACATAAAAGGTATTCAGACATTCAGCAAGCTTTCAATCAGTTTTGGGGTGAGAATTTTGCCGCCCAGATGTCAGTGTTTAAAGAGTTGATCTATGCAGACTCTACCAAACTCCTCTACCAATTGTGTGTCTTAACACTTGAAATTTTAGATTTAGGTTAACTAGACATGAGTCAAACTTTTTAATATATAAATATATATATATAGGGCCGAGCAAAGCTAGACCGAACTGCTAGTATATATATATATATATATATATATATATATATATATATATATATACTGTGTTTATTTATACAGACAACTATTACATAGTCGCTATACTGAACATGCTAATGGGTTTGCAAGAAACCAAAAGTCACTCGTCAGGTGACGTAAAAAATGTTTATTTGCAACTGAAGGCATCTAGTTCAAAATTGGAAGAAGTTAAATAATTTTTTATTTATAAAAATATTCAAACGCTCATATTTACATTAGACGATTAACATTAACTGATATTTAAGACTCAAAATAGAAGGCAATGAGGGGAAAGAGATTGTCATGACTAAACAGGATAAAGAGAAAGGGCAGAAAAAGATAAAAAGAGAAAGGAAGGGACAACGAAAGAGAAAAGGAAAAAGAAACAAGAAAAAATAAAAAAACAGAACGACGGAAAAATGACCAAGGGATCAGCATGATTACATTACTATAAGGAATAGATGGTGAACACATTAAGTGTTAAGACATAACGTTTAAAGAAAGGAAGAGGCTGACGTAAGGAGGATAAAGATAAGTTAGCAACTTAGAGACAACCTTATGCATCGGTAATTAGGTTGTATTTTCTAAACAAAAGATATTTCACTCAATGAAGTTATAATATAAACTTATGAATTAAAATTTCAGGTTATAAAAATTAAATATCCAATAATAATAATAATAATAATAATAATAATAATAATAATAATAATAATAATAATAATAATAATAACTATTATTATTATTATTATTTGTATTATTATTATTATTATTATTATTATTATTATTATTATTATTATTATTATTATTATTATTAATTAAAATATTATTATATCATTATTATTATTATTATTATTATTATTATTTATAGAAGGAGAAGGAGAAGTGGAGCAATTATGCTCCATTGTCCTTGGAGATAAGGCGTATACACGGGGTTAAAACACAAATAATCCCGGTCGTAGTTGGTACACTAGGAGTAGTATCAAGTCGTCTGGAAGGACAATCGAAAAAAACTACAAATTCCCGATGTTTTAGGCGGCCTTCAAATCTCTGCAATATAGGTACCACCAACATCGTTAGGAAAACCCTTGATCTTTGAAGCTCCTAGTTTGAAGCCGGGATTAAGGGAAATCCTCTGGAAATGAATCCCATCCCTTTCCAGAGGGACTTTCATAAGCGAAATCAGAATTATTATTATTATTATTATTATTATTATTATTATTATTAATAATAATAATAATAATAATAATAATATTATTACGGCATTATTTTTGTTATTGTTATTATTATTATTATTATTATTATTCTATTATTTATTATTATTTATTATTATTATTATTATTATTATTATTATTATTATTAATATTATTATTATTATTTATTATTATTATTATTATTATTATTATTATTTTATTATTGATCATTATTATTATTATTTATTATTGTTCATTATTATTATTTATTATTATTATAAGAGACGTTCATAAACCAAATCAGAATTATTATTATTGATATTGTTATAATTATTATCATTATTGTTTTTATTATTATTATTGTTGTTGTTGTTGTTGTTGTTCTTCTTCTTCTTCTTCTTCTTCTTGCTGTTATAAAAAGATGAAGGATAAGTATGAGTGTAAATTAATAAATAAACAAAAAACAATAAAGAAAACAAGGAAAACATGATTAAAGAAATTAATAAAATAATCTTAATAATACAAAAGAAAAAGATAGAGTAAGATAGAGTAGGAGAATAAATTAATGCATAGTAAAACAATAGTAATAGCTTAATAAAAAAAATAAATATAAATATACAATAAATCTAAAAATATTAATAAAATTTTAGGAAGTAGCAAAATATGTAGAATACTAAGTAAAAAATAAACTACAATATAAGGATAAAAAAATTGTAAGGATAATGATTACACTGACATCATCTATATATATATAAAAGCGAAAATGTATGTATGTATGTATGTATGTATGTATGTATGAGTGTTCGCTTTTTCTGTATGTCAACAAAAGGCTTTTTCAGAGAAGCGGTCGCTCGCTTCACAACATTTAAAACTTTTTATATCACATATAAATCGTAATATCTCACAGTTAACAACGAAGCTCGCCTGTCTATTTAATTTGCTCGATTTCGGGAAGATAAATATTCAATATTTGTCGCCCGCCGCATGTGGGTTAGTCTTTTTCCTATTACATCTTAAGCGTTGGAGCGTTCAGTAGTAAATGAATACTATCTCGCAGTCAAACTTGACCTCATTAACTCATTAAAACGGGCACCTGCTAAATCCAAGTAATTAAATAAATTCAAATGTGTTTCCGCGGTGGGGCAATGGTTAACGTCGGACTTTTTTTTCACACTTTAATTTACAACTTTGCCTCAACAGTTCGGGTTCGA
>NC_136510.1:91930168-91937668 GCF_053919585.1 Euprymna scolopes
GTTTGAGCACGTTCTGGCATCACAAAAAATAGATCAATATACATACAGTTAAGTTAGGGTTCGAAATGACTTCAGTTAAAGTCGGGAAGCTGACAGTTAAGAGAGGAGAGTTGAGTTAGTCCAAACCCTTTCGGAAGCGAGGCAGAAAGGAAGACAAGACAATGTAGTAGATCTAACAGGCATCGAATTTCCACCATTCTCATCAGCAGCTGGAATAAATGTCATCATGTTATGTGTAAGTCTTTGTATTTGTCGTTATTTTTACCGCAAGGTAATGTGTTTTTGTCGCTCGTTTTGTAAAAGGACATTATAATAGACCCTTTAATGTATCACCCACTGTGTATTAAAAGAACTGTCAATTTAATGCCTCCTCACATATATCAGCTTCTATTAATTATTATTAATAATATGAACTCAACAAGCAATTTTCTCGTTGTCGTCACTGTGTAACTCGCTATATGTCTCGTCTCCGTTAAACGTCAAGTCTACGCTATGCATCCGCTCTTATATATAGACCTCATAGCACAACAGACATCGATTTGGTACCCTCACTATTCAAGAAAACCCTCTCCTTTCATTGGTATATTTCAACAATTTAGCGATATTGATACGAATTTATTACATTTTTAATAGGATCGTAAAAAAGAGAAAAGAAGTTATATAATAAGTTGTTCCAAAGAATCGGTTAGAAAGTAATACGATAATTATGAATAAACAACTGGATGCTAACATAATGAGGGAGAGCCCACAATTATTGGCATTTCTGGGTTCGATTTACTTGCTAAAAATTCTTTTTTCAGAAAGAATACATATCTAACAGTATAATTTGTCGTATTAAAATCAAAATAATAATTGAATTAATCAAGCACAAACAATACGTTAAAAGTAATGGTATATTCTTCGCAAAAATATGAAACTATTAAAAAAAACGCATTATAATTTACTACTGAAAAAACGCATACACACAAACAGTATACAAGCCTAACTTGAATTAACGTGTCTTGTATTACACTGTGCGAGAAACGGGCCCATCTTTCGAATTTACGCAAGATCAAAATTTAGTTATTTTGAGTTTGCGTAAATTCGAAAGATGGGTCTGTTTCTCGCACAGTGTAATAAGGTAACCTATTATTTTGACACATTCACAAAAAATGGGAGAACACCCCTATTCAAAAAGAATATAAAAGAGGAAGTGAAAATCAGCCTAACCTTTGTTTGAGAGAATCCTGCCATTAGCTATTGAGAACATTAACCAGCGACAGAGAATAAATAATCTGACTGAACTAAACAAATGTGCATATATAAAAATGTCCCAGTAATAAGAATTCTGTACGTTTATGTCTGAGAAGAAAATACGGGGATAAAATGAAGAAGGCACTGTGGAGAATATTCCTTATATATATATATATATATATATATATATATATATATATATATATATATATATATACATATATATATATATACATATATATATATATATAATGATTATTCTTTTATACCTACAGTCACTAGTATTTCATACTTACGCAATCATCAGTGTGCGATGACAAATCCTGCCGGTTAAAAGATTCGAACCCAGTCACAAAGCCACCTTTGACTAAATTTGTTAAGCCTTTACCTCCGGGCCAATAATCAGTTGCCACGAGAATAAAGGGAATTAATTCAGGGAAGGCATTAGACAATGTAGAGTGTTAGAACGAACGGAAGACGTGAACATTGCATAATCGTTAGGTGACTACCTATCAGCTTATACTTCCCAGACAGTGTTCATCTTTAAATGTTCCTAAGCAGGCTTAGTATGTATGTACACACACACACACACACACACACACACACACACTAACACACACAAACACACACACACACACACACAAACACATGAATATTTGATGAAGTCATTTGTGAGCACCGATCCCATAGGCCAAAGGTTATGAACTGCCGACTATCACCGTGGCCTTCGTTATAAAGATGGCCGGCCAGCTGAAAAAATGATGTCATCGCCGAAGTCCCAACAAGCAAGATATGTGGAACTCTTAGACTGTCAATAATGAACAGTAATTTTTACAGTCAGCGTTACAAAACTTCAAAATTCGATTGAAATAAAGAAAGAACACGATGATTTATACTGAAACTCATCTAATATTAATAATAAAAAATAATTAAAAACACACAAGTTGTTTGTTTAAGTATTATAAGCAATTGAATATTTCGTTGTATTATAGATTTTAAAGATTAGAATGTGTTCTTTAATTACTTATAAATTACATTTTAAAAAGGTGAAGGAACACGATTTGATTTGTAGTAAACTTGAAGTTTATTTAATATAATTAAATGAAAATTATGCACGTAAGATTATGAATATTTGAAGCAGAGCACAAGCAAAACATTTGATATGAGTTAAGACTATAAACAAATATTAAAATTAAACTATTTTTTAATCAAAAATTCAATGTATTACTGTACACATAGATTCGAAAAAGTTGTCAAAAAACAAATATATAACAAATAAATGTTATCAAAGGCAAGATAAGTTACTTTTCTACCAAACTGGATATATTTTTCGTGTTTTTATTCAATGTAACATGTTTATTCAGTGTTTTTATTCAATGTAACATGTTTATTCAGCTCGAAAACCATACAGTGTTTACCGATGTATTGGAACATTCAAGAGGGCGTCTGATTCTCGCTTTAACACGGAAAGTTTGGGAAAAGATGTTATAGATAAAAAACCGGATAAAATACTGTTAAAAACTCGCTCAATATATGTTATCGTGACATAGGTCGACATATATTCGGCGGGTTTTAATAGTATTTTGTATAGTTTTTTATTTATAACACCTTTTTCCAAACTTACGGTGTTAAAGAGGGTGTGAGACGCCATCTTGAATTTTCAAATACATCGGTAAACACTGTATGTTTTTCGAGCTGAATAAATATGTTACATTGAATAAAAACACGAAAAATATATCCAGTTTGGTAGAAAAGTAACTTATCTTGCTTTTGATAACATTTATTTGTCATATATTTGTTTTTTGACAACTTTTTCGAATCTATGTGTACAGTAATACAAACCCGAAATGAAACCACGAGTGAACGCGCGTTTTTTTTAGTTTAGTTTCATATATATATATATATATATATATATATATATATATATATATATATATATATATATATATATATATATATATATATATATAAGTATTTTTTAATTTTATCTTTCTAGCTTTAAAAAAAGTTTAAAAATTTTATCAGCCGGCATAATTTATTTTTAAATATTGAAAAATTTCAGGAAAATTAATTTTTGATAGATTTTTAAAACATGTGTGTCAACAGCTTAAAAATCGTCTCTTCAAAAGAACGTGTTTTAAAGAGTCGATGTTGTCTCGCATTTTCATTAGTTTTGTATGCTGTAAAAAAATTTTTTTTTAATATTAGCAATTCATTTGAAGCTTCTTCTTTTGAATGGTAAAAAATTTAGGATGATAATATTGAATTAAATTATAGTTACATCGTGTTAAATACAGGGGGAGCACGTTAAAACTTACTTTGCTGAATGGAGATATCCACGAGTGACTACCGGTGTCAAGCAACTAAGGGACAATCCGTGATGACGTCAGCAGATTAAATTATTTTTGCCCACCGGCCATCTTGTCTTTTAAGACGGTCTTGCTATCACTCGATAGTTGTAGGGTCAACAGAAAAGTGGTGGTCTAGTCGCACTAATAAGCTGTTATACAGGGTGTTTCAAAAGTCTTACGAACATAACGATTTTTAATAACTAGTAATGTTCCCAACACCTTTGAAACACCCTGTATAACGAAACAATGCTGAATGTGGATGACTATACACACACACACACACACACACACACACACACACATATATATATATATATATATATATATATATATATATATATATATATTGTGTGTGTGTATAAGCACACTTATATATAAGCAAAGATTGTTTAAAAAAAATAGTAGTCCTCTGGCCTTTGTTTGTTTAGAATTTTTTAATAATAATCTGTTTTTGCCAAATGCTAACATATAATGCCTTCCGAAACAATTAAAAACACTAAAAGCTATTTTTCATTAAGAACAAGCAACTAAAATCAGCTATATAACTTTCGAAACAGTAACATCACTTTAAAATGCTTAACGTAATACAAGTTAAGCATACAACGCTAATTCAGGCGTCTCGTGATGTAGATTGTTAACGTTTTTCCTGGATGTGTGCGAGTTCGTTCTTTTAGCGTCGAACCGATTCACGTGCGGCTGCCTTTCTGAAATTCTCTTCTTTTCTCCAACTTTTTTTTTTTTTTTGTTAATTTTGTTTTTGCCACCTGGGGATTCTTCACACAAGCTAAAAATGGGAACATTTCATTCAATTATTCAAATGGTGTCTTGCCTGGTTCAGGCATTAACGGCTATGACCACGGCTACCGAGAGAGTAGACCAATGACATGACATTACCAGATCAACATGTACCTATTTACAATGCCTCCTCACGGGACAGAGTTAGACACCAGGGTCGTTTTTTAACGTGAAGAAAAGGTACAAAAATAAAAAAAATTATCTCAGTCCTGAAGGATTTCTCCTCCACTGAAAGAGAACGAGAAATGGAAGTGGCGCATCTGAAGAACAGATACTACACTTTGATCTTGGCCAAAGGTAAAGACACGAAGGTGCCTAAAGTTTCCGGTGTTCAAATATAAAATATTTTTCGTTGCCTTATATTGTGGCTGTTATAATAATGTTTTGTTTTGTTTTATTCTCGTCAGGAGAAAAAAGCAATTCATCATTTAGTTATTATTACAATTATCATAATTGCACATTGGGATAATTTTAATCTAACAAAATATAACGGTAAGTGAACTTGTTTTATTTCTATCGAAGGAACTTTTATTTCTATCGAAGGAAGTCGAATATTTCATTTTATTTTTTTAAACTGCAAAACAAACATTTTTTATATGAGAATATATTTTAGTCCGTTCTTTTAATGATAAATAAAACTTTATTTGAGTATTTCGAAATATTTTAAAGTTAGAATTTGGGGAGACTTGTTGTCACTCGATCTCCAGCAAACACCACAGGTTACTGTTAGTGAGCGATCACTGATGATGGCCTCTGAGACAACTCCTAGTAAATGAAATAATAATAATGATAATAATAATAATAATAATAATAATAATAATAATAATAATAATAATAATATCCCTCCGAAATTCACCACCATCCTGATTTAATATCGTAGATGTTTATTATATTTTCTTAGTTTTTAACCAATGTTCACATTATGGTATGATTTTCTTTTAGTAGTTATGTGAACTTCATTTCCGTATTCATGTATTCTGCACTAATATGAAAATGAAGACTATAGCAGAGTATAGTATTCCTAACCATGTAACTGATGAAAATACGCGACACATTTTGATAAAAAAATATGGGGGGAAATGAACATAAAAGAACAGAAAACAAAAATTTTAAATATAATTTCTGTATTAGAAGTAATAGTTATTTAAATATTTAAACATATAATCTTGCGGGGAAAATCCAGCTCCTCAATAAGGGACACTCTGAATAGGAACAAAAATAAAAAATTTCCTAGTCATGAAAAATTTCTTCTCCACCGGCCAAGGGCAGAAAAGGTGAATTGTAACATCAGGACAGATACTACACTGTGGTCTTGTCCTGAAGGCCAAGAATTGTTTGTGTTTTATGTTTCTTTAATTGTTTGCTCCCTAAATTCATAATTCAGTTTTATCAATATTAGACTGTCTATTGCTTTAAAATTAGGTAATTGTACATAAATAATATTTATATTTTATATTGAATAAAGTTCAGTTTTATTATTAATCGAACTGGGTTCCTTTCTTTTCTTTTTTAACATGATTTAATGCTCTTTTTTAAAATGCCGTCATATAGTATCGACAGTAACAGTTCGACAAATCTTACTTACATTGCCTGCAGGATTTTTCAGTTAACAGGCCTTTTGTATCTCGGTGGCCGTGCTATGATTCTCTCTCTCTCTCTCTCTCTTTCTCTTTCTCTCTCTGCCCCGAGGCATTCGTGAATTCATTATTGCTCATCATTCACAACCCCATTCACAAAGATACGAGACCATGAACAGAATTATTACTGATTGCTTCCGTATTACACCAGTTCAGAACCCCACGTTTTCCTGATTGGAGGGAGGGCTGAAGTGGGTTCTCGGCCTTGCTCAAGGGTCTCCTATAAACTAGCCGAGGGAAGGATGTGCCTCACTTTTCCGTTGACAGTACTGCTGTGCAACCATCCTATACAATGCCTAATATTCGCAAAAGGGCGCCCATTTGATATAAGCCAGCCTCAACGTTGCTTAACTTCGGTGATCTGGCAGGAACCGGTGTGTCTACGTGATTATTTATTCAACAGGAATATTTTAATGATAAATTAATACGACGTGTTCTCTGTAAGGAAATTTTTGCACCATAAATCAGTGTTGCGTTTTTGTTTTTAGTCTACTTATCATGGTTACGCATATTTTAAGACATTTCAAGATGGCGGCCAACTATATGTGGAACATGCGTAGATGGCCACAATCAAGGTGACGGTAGCAATACAACTTTAAAATAACTTGATATATAAATAGATAGTGACACACAGATAGACAGAAATATTTAAATAAAGATGAAGAAAACATAATTTTTTATTTTATCGTCATATCTACCCCTGGGTATTTGAGTTTCTAAATCCACCTTTATAAACGACACAGCATATTATAAACTCCAAAACGAATATGATCGGTTATTATAGAGATGTTCTCCTCTTGAAGATGGTCCCCCAGGCGCATTGCTTCCAAAATATTCTAGCAATTTAAAGATTCCTTAAAAACAAAAACAAAATCATCTCTTTTTAATGATGGGAGACAATATTGTCAAAATATTCCTCGAGGTCACACAATTCTCTACATAAATAAACTAGCATTTTTTTAAGCAAACAATTTTTTCCTAATGTATGTATACAATAGAGTCCAAAACTAAGGGGAAAAATTAAAACCTAATATTTGTTAGAAATAACAACTGTGAAAAGCTGAAATTTTGACAACTGGTAGTCGTTATCATCCATCATAATATGCTAAAGTTTGAATCATTTGCAAAGGATAGAAAAAGAATGAAAACAATTATTTATTTATTTTTAAAATAGACACGTCCAGAAGTAAGGGACAAAATTGCGAAAAACAATGTAAACAGCTAAAAAACAATAAAAATAAATGTATAATCAATATTTAGTAAATGAGCCCTTGCTCTCAATGACAACTGCACATCTTCGACTACAAGAACGAATCAGTTCTTGGTAATCCTCCGTACTAATTTTATACCATTCTTCTTGAAGCTTCACCCACAAATCCTCCATGTTAGTGGGGTTTCTTTCCATAACTTTCACTCCTAAGGTCTTTCAAAGATATTCTATTGGATTCAAGTCAGGACTTTGCGGTGCCCAATCCATAATTTCA
>NC_136510.1:91942668-92025168 GCF_053919585.1 Euprymna scolopes
TGTCATTCCTATGTAATATTTTTTTTCATTCGGATTTTCCTTAGTAGAAATAGTTGCTTGGTACACTACAGAAGTAATTTGACAATTTCCTTTAAGAGGGCATTTTGATTTAATTCTACAGTTACAACTTTCGGTAGCAATGGGTGTGCTATTTTTGTTTAATATTTTGTTATTATGTTTTTTAATTATTTTTTCAAGGTTTTCATTACAGCTATAACTAAGTTTTATTGTATTTTTATTGAAAATTTTATGTAGTATATTATTAATAGGGAAGTGCTTTTTAATTAAGTTTAAGAATTTCATTCCTAGATTTGTTTTAAGTTTCAGATTAAAAGGGGGATTGTACCACAGGATTTTTCTCTTACGGTTTCTATTTGTATTTGTGTTTGGGTGTGTTGGTTCTATGAACTCAATTTGGGTGTTTTTGTATCCACTATCCTTAAGGGCCCTGTTATAGAAATATTTATGTTTATTAAATGTTTCAAGATTGGAAGAATTGTCACTGATTCTTTTACTAATGGATTTGGGGATATGCCTAATGATAGATTTTGGGTGATTTGATAGGGGGTGTACATAAATTGGGTTTGAGTTTTCCTTCCTATATGGTTGGTAGATGCCTTTCCTTAAATCAAAGTTCACATCCAAAAAATTTACAGTTTTAACATCTGATATAATATCCACTTTTAATTTAATTCTACGGAATTCATTTAAGATAATCTTTTTGGTTCTTTCACATTTAGGGCCGTTGGATTCCTTGATGATCATCAGTCCATCATCACGATACAAGCCTATATCCATGACATTGATGTCTTTGGTTAAGTTGTATAGTATGAATAGACCTACTAAGTCTGTCATTTCAGCTGAATCCAAAGACCCCATGGAAATGTCAAACAGGTCATTTTTATCTTTTTTCAACCACTGATCATTTCCACTAATTAATGTAGTATTTCTACATGTCCGTATAATTTCAATTTCAGTGTCTTTTATATCAGACAGGAGTTTAGCAAACTCCATCACCTCTTCGAATAGTTCCTTAGATATGGAGGGATAGTAATTCACAATATCGAATTGTAAGAAAGTACAATTTTTTTATTATGTATATTGGAAAACCATTTAATGGTATCCGCTGTGTTAATCCATAGATTTAGCTTATATGTTGATTTAATTTGATAGTTAACTCTTTCTAGTATATTTTTACTTAATTTACCAATTTCGGGTTTCGTAGGATTAATTAATCTAGTTGTAGGTTTATTGTCAAAATTTATCTTATGGTCTTTAAGCAAAATATATGACTGTTTTTTTTGTAAAATTCCCACTCTATTACTAATTTTAAGTCTGTCAGTTATTTCTTTACTATCCTTGTCAATTTTTTTGCAAATATCTATATTTGATTTTTTGTAATTTTTTGTAATATTTTCTTTAATAAGCTTGTTATATTCATGTGTAGTTAGTTTGTAGAAATTTTGCGTCTTATCTGCTTTAACGTAAAGGTAATCCGAGGTGTTGATTTTCTTAATGGTAAAATCCAACTGTTTTTGAAAGTGATTCTTTTTCCCATGGAAAGACAGGCCTCTAATAAGATCCATAATGTCTGCTTCAAAAGCATCCAATTGGTCGATATATGGTGCCGAATCTCGATTTTTGAAACCATGGTAATCCTTATTCTTGTTGTCATTTGAATTTCTCAGGAAGAAAAAAGCTTTCCACTTCATTCTCCTAAGTAGCTCCTCAGTTTTTAGAAGGAGGGTCATCTGGTAATTCCGATTGGTGGTGGTAGGAATATGTATGCATCTATCTGTACCCTTGCCAAATTATTTGTATTCTTATGTATTTCTATATATATAATTTATGTAAATTATACATATTTATGTGTGTATATATGTGTGTGTGCGTTGTTGTTTATTAGTATATGATTGTGTGCATATATTTGTGTATTTTTTGTATGTATGTGTATACATAAGATTATATATATATGTATGTATATATATATATATATATATATATATATGTATATATATATATATGTATATATGTGCTTATTAGTATGTCGGTTGGTTCTCTGTGAGTATATACATATGTATCTTATTTTTAATTTGGGTACTATCTACCTGTGCGTCGCTATTTTTGAGTATTTCGTTGATTTAATTACTTCTTTTGACTGAATATATTTATAGGTAAGTGTACTTGTATCTGTGTTATTAGTAATCTGGTATTGAATGTATCATTTTGTGATTTAATATGACTTTATATCTATACTTAAATAGCTTTAACTTCCAACTTAATAGTATAGTTACACCTTTACTTATGTGCATGTATATGTATATATATATATGTATATATATATATATGTGTGTGTATATTTGGGTATATATATGTGTGTGTGTGTGTATATATATATATTTGTATTGTATTCTTTTTTTATATACATAAATATTAGTAGTTTTTTATTTATAATTATTGGACCTATTTAATTTATTTAATCCCCTCTTATGGCTAAATATGTTATATTAAAAAGATAATAAATATTAATTTTATTCTGTTTTTTTTATTATTATTATTATTATTATTATTATTATTATTATTATTATAATTATTATTATTATTATTATTATTATTATCACTATTATGTTTATTGTTATTAATAATAATTTTAATATTGTTTTATCATTATTTTCTTCTTTTATTCATATATTTATCTAATAAAAACGCGAAAACTTTAAACTTATATCATTTAGCATAAAGGGCCTAATGAATGGTAGACGTATGTTTGAATTGCGTTGATTTTACTCGTGGACGTATGTAAGAGGATAAATATGCTAGCCGAATACATTCACTGCCTTTTTTGACACGTTCATTTCTGACGCTTGGATTGTATCTTCTGTTTGTATTTGTAATAATATGTTTCATTACTGAATTGTATAATTGTTCATAAATTGGTTGACACGCAGGTTTTTTTCTTTTTCTTTTTCTTTTTCTATACACTGTAAAATTCTTACTTTCTCTCTTTCCCTATTTAACTAGATCTCATTATTCTTTCCTTTTCCTTCTAGTTCTTATTCTCTTTATTATAACCATTTATTTCTTTTTTCTTTTCTTCTCCATATCATATATATATATGTATGTGTATATGTATGTATATGTATATATGTGTATATATATATATGTATATATATATGTATATGTATGTGTGTATATATGTATATATATTTTTTTTTCTCTCTTCTTTTTCTCTCTATTTTGTTTTCTCTATATTTTCTTTCTCTATTTCTGTCTCTATTCCTTTTTTCTCTTCTCAATCACTCTCTCCCCATTGTAATTTTTTAACTTTATTTAAATTGCCTCTCCCTTTTTACTTTTTTATTTAATTAAAGTCCTGTGTTTCAAGTTTTTTTAACTCCAACCTCTAAAGAGTTCCTACCTAAAATAAAAATCCATTATTCATTGAACTTTGGATAGTCAAGTCGCTGCCTGATGATATCTGTTGTTTGATTGAAACAAGTGGCTATTTGTAGCAGCGGGATGTGAGCATGTTTATATAACAATAAACAAGTATTATCAGCTCTTTTTATTGAGCACTATCTAACAACCTCGTTGAATTCATTAGTCCATTACTTTTGAATATAAAAAAACCCCGAGTATCGTCGCTCCATTACTGTTGAGCACTATTATACGCTGGATTTGTTTTTACCCAAACATGGAGAAAATTAACTTCCAAACATCCCTGAAAAATATTCCTACCACCACCAATCGGAATTACCAGATGACCCTCGTTCTAAAAACTGAGGAGCTACTTAGGAGAATGTAGTGGAAAGCTTTTTTCTTCCTGAGAAATTCAAATGACAACAAGAATAAGGATTACCATGGTTTCAAAAATCGAGATTCGGCACCATATATCGACCAATTGGA
The DNA here is from genome assembly GCF_053919585.1 of Euprymna scolopes. NCBI lineage: Eukaryota > Metazoa > Mollusca > Cephalopoda > Sepiida > Sepiolidae > Euprymna > Euprymna scolopes. Next base: position 91,946,575 of record NC_136510.1, read on the forward strand.
TGCTTTTGAAGCAGACATTATGGATCTTATTAGAGGCCTGTCTTTCCATGGGAAAAAGAATCACTTTCAAAAACAGTTGGATTTTACCATTAAGAAAATCAACACCTCGGATTACCTTTACGTTAAAGCAGATAAGACGCAAAATTTCTACAAACTAACTACACATGAATATAACAAGCTTATTAAAGAAAATATTACAAAAAATTACAAAAAATCAAATATAGATATTTGCAAAAAAATTGACAAGGATAGTAAAGAAATAACTGACAGACTTAAAATTAGTAATAGAGTGGGAATTTTACAAAAAAAACAGTCATATATTTTGCTTAAAGACCATAAGATAAATTTTGACAATAAACCTACAACTAGATTAATTAATCCTACGAAACCCGAAATTGGTAAATTAAGTAAAAATATACTAGAAAGAGTTAACTATCAAATTAAATCAACATATAAGCTAAATCTATGGATTAACACAGCGGATACCATTAAATGGTTTTCCAATATACATAATAAAAAAATTGTACTTTCTTACAATTCGATATTGTGAATTACTATCCCTCCATATCTAAGGAACTATTCGAAGAGGTGATGGAGTTTGCTAAACTCCTGTCTGATATAAAAGACACTGAAATTGAAATTATACGGACATGTAGAAATACTACATTAATTAGTGGAAATGATCAGTGGTTGAAAAAAGATAAAAATGACCTGTTTGACATTTCCATGGGGTCTTTGGATTCAGCTGAAATGACAGACTTAGTAGGTCTATTCATACTATACAACTTAACCAAAGACATCAATGTCATGGATATAGGCTTGTATCGTGATGATGGACTGATGATCATCAAGGAATCCAACGGCCCTAAATGTGAAAGAACCAAAAAGATTATCTTAAATGAATTCCGTAGAATTAAATTAAAAGTGGATATTATATCAGATGTTAAAACTGTAAATTTTTTGGATGTGAACTTTGATTTAAGGAAAGGCATCTACCAACCATATAGGAAGGAAAACTCAAACCCAATTTATGTACACCCCCTATCAAATCACCCAAAATCTATCATTAGGCATATCCCCAAATCCATTAGTAAAAGAATCAGTGACAATTCTTCCAATCTTGAAACATTTAATAAACATAAATATTTCTATAACAGGGCCCTTAAGGATAGTGGATACAAAAACACCCAAATTGAGTTCATAGAACCAACACACCCAAACACAAATACAAATAGAAACCGTAAGAGAAAAATCCTGTGGTACAATCCCCCTTTTAATCTGAAACTTAAAACAAATCTAGGAATGAAATTCTTAAACTTAATTAAAAAGCACTTCCCTATTAATAATATACTACATAAAATTTTCAATAAAAATACAATAAAACTTAGTTATAGCTGTAATGAAAACCTTGAAAAAATAATTAAAAAACATAATAACAAAATATTAAACAAAAATAGCACACCCATTGCTACCGAAAGTTGTAACTGTAGAATTAAATCAAAATGCCCTCTTAAAGGAAATTGTCAAATTACTTCTGTAGTGTACCAAGCAACTATTTCTACTAAGGAAAATCCGAATGAAAAAAAATATTACATAGGAATGACAAATAACAATTTTAAAGAAAGATTTACCGGTCACAAGTGCTCTTTTGAAAATAATGAGTACAAAAATAGAACTTCCTTGTCTAAATATTACAATGAACTAGTAGAGCAAGGTTACTCCCCAATAGTAAATTGGAAAATTTTAAAGAAAGCGAAAACCTGTTCATCTTTAAACTCGCCTTGCTACCTATGTCATTATGAGAAATTATTTATACTTACTTTTAGAGAAAGAGATAAATTATTAAATAAGAAGCACGAAAATTCAATTAATTGCAAACATTATAAAACCCATCTTTTAAGTAATTTAGTTTAGATATAAAATTTAAATAAATTAAAAATTGTCACTGATTTCTATAATTTATTAATATTCTATTAATATACTTTCTCCTCTCCTGATTTCATTCTTTACTTCTCCTATCTTATATACCTGTGTGTCTATGTGTATATGTATGTGTCTATGTATTTATTTTATGACCGTGTGTACTTAGATCTATATATTTCTATATTATTTGGTATACCCTCCCATGTTTATTCAATCCATTTGTATGTTTCTATGTGTGTATGCATCTATCTGTACCCTTGCCAAATTATTTGTATTCTTATGTATTTCTATATATATAATTTATGTAAATTATACATATTTATGTGTGTATATATGTGTGTGTGCGTTGTTGTTTATTAGTATATGATTGTGTGCATATATTTGTGTATTTTTTGTATGTATGTGTATACATAAGATTATATATATATGTATGTATATATATATATATATATATATATATATATATATATATATATATATGTATATATATATGTATATATGTGCTTATTAGTATGTCGGTTGGTTCTCTGTGAGTATATACATATGTATCTTATTTTTAATTTGGGTACTATCTACCTGTGCGTCGCTAATTTTGAGTATTTCGTTGATTTAATTACTTCTTTTGCCTGAATATATTTATAGGTAAGTGTACTTGTATCTGTGTTATTAGTAATCTGGTATTGAATGTATCATTTTGTGATTTAATATGACTTTATATCTATACTTAAATAGCTTAAACTTCCAACTTAATAGTATAGTTACACCTTTACTTATGTGCATGTATATGTATATATATATATGTATATATATATATGTGTGTGTATATTTGGGTATATATATGTGTGTGTGTGTATATATATATATATTTGTATTGTATTCTTTTTTTATATACATAAATATTAGTAGTTTTTTATTTATAATTATTGGACCTATTTAATTTATTTAATCCCCTCTTATGGCTAAATATGTTATATTAAAAAGATAATAAATATTAATTTTATTCTGTTTTTATTATTATTATTATTATTATTATTATTATTATTATTATTATTATTATTGTTATTATCACTATTATGTTTATTGTTATTAATAATAATTTTAATATTGTTTTATCATTATTTTCTTCTTTTATTCATATATTTATCTAATAAAAACGCGAAAACTTTAAACTTATATCATTTAGCATAAAGGGCCTAATGAATGGTAGACGTATGTTTGAATTGCGTTGATTTTACTCGTGGACGTATGTAAGAGGATAAATATGCTAGCCGAATACATTCACTGCCTTTTTTGACACGTTCATTTCTGACGCTTGGATTGTATCTTCTGTTTGTATTTGTAATAATATGTTTCATTACTGAATTGTATAATTGTTCATAAATTGGTTGACACGCAGGTTTTTTTCTTTTTCTTTTTCTTTTTCTATACACTGTCAAATTCTTACTTTCTCTCTTTCCCTATTTAACTAGATCTCATTATTCTTTCCTTTTCCTTCTAGTTCTTATTCTCTTTATTATAACCATTTATTTCATTTTTCTTTTCTTCTCCATATCATATATATATATGTATGTGTATATGTATGTATATGTATATATGTGTGTATATATATATATATATATATATATGTATATATATATGTATATGTATGTGTGTATATATGTATATATATATTTTTTTTTTCTCTCTTCTTTTTCTCTCTATTTTGTTTTCTCTATATTTTCTTTCTCTATTTCTGTCTCTATTCCTTTTTTCTCTTCTCAATCACTCTCTCCCCATTGTAATTTTTTAACTTTATTTAAATTGCCTCTCCCTTTTTACTTTTTTATTTAATTAAAGTCCTGTGTTTCAAGTTTTTTTAACTCCAACCTCTAAAGAGTTCCTACCTAAAATAAAAATCCATTATTCATTGAACTTTTGAATAGTCAAGTCACTGCCTGATGATATCTGTTGTTTGATTGAAACAAGTGGCTATTTGTAGCAGCGGGATGTGAGCATGTTTATATAACAATAAACAAGTATTATCAGCTCTTTTTATTGAGCACTATCTAACAACCTCGTTGAATTCATTAGTCCATTACTTTTGAATATAAAAAAAACCCCGAGTATATATATATATATATATATATATAAAATATATATATATATAAAGTTTTGTACCCCCAAGAAAATCATAATATATATATATATATATATATGTATATATATATATATATATATATATATATATATATATATATATAGTGTGACCCCCCATAAAACAGAGGACATTCAATTGTTTAAAAAGGCCAAAGACCCTACTGTTTTGATGTGATGTTTTGAATATAATAAACTAGTTATGACCAAAGTTTCATTTCATTTGGACAAAATACTAAGAAAAGTGGCATAATTATAGTTTGGGCCCGTTTTATATATATATATATATATATATATATATATATATATATATATATATATATATATATATATATAAAGCTGAACGTCTGTGTGTGTCTGGTCACGAATAGGCTCCTATATGGTTGACTATTATAGAACATTGGTCACATAAAATTAAAGAAGATGTATCGAGACACAGCAATGGGTATGTTTGACCTGGCATAATGATGATTCATTAAAATTGTGGGGTCTGCCTAAGCGCCTGGTCCAGAAAGTATGAAAATAAAAAGATTAAAAATTAAAATAAAAAAAACGTTTACAAGTGTTTTTGATATAGATGTACATAATAATACTTTGATAAGTATGTTTTAATTTAAATATGGATGGTATAATAAAATTGTGGGGTTTGCGTTCGCGCCTGGCCTCCATAGAATGGAAATAGGCACAAACATTAATAAAGACTTTTCATATCTATCTGCGTAAGTATACTTTGATAATTATGTTTCAGTTTGAAAAAATATGGTATAATAAAATTATGGGGTGTTCGTTCGCGCCTGACCTCCATAGAATGGAAATATGTCACAAAGTTTAACAAGGTTTTTTAATATAGATCAACAGAATATTGTGATAAGGGTTTCAGATTGAACAGGCATGGTATAATAAATTATGGGGTTTATCTATTTTATTTTTACTTTTATCATATTTTGCTTTGGTTTTGATACCCCCAAATTCGAAGCTATCTCTTTACAGCCCTTCCTTTTCATAACCTATCATACTTTCATAAATCAGAGTCCATTTTCTGTAGGCTGTTTTTGGTACCAGTCAACGACAGGTACTTTTGCTAGTATATATATATATATATATATATATATATATATATATATATATATATATATATATATATATATAGCATTATTCGTATAGAATTTAAATATTGGAATCATGAAGAGATGACTTTTATAATTCATGATTAAAAGCCTTTTAAAATAAAGTAAAAGGAGGGAAGAAGAGAAAAAGGGGGGGAGTCAGCTGATCGGTTTCGCCCTCGGTTTCTCCAAAGCTGTACCGAGGGATTTTTAAAAAGGGGGATCGAAAATATGTACAATTTAAAATAAAATTACGTTGCGTTCCGATATGTATGTGAAAAAAAGAAAAACAATGGCGGAAAGCGAATTGAATAAAGCAACGTTATATTACTCAAAGATCCTAGAGGCTAATCACGCTCAAACCGAAGAGGCATTCGCACTGTATACTATTAAACCCGTCATGTGCAGCGAACTTTAGTACGAACTTATTTTCAATCCTGAGTCGTGCTCACTCATTATTCAATTTAAAAATCTTGGAGACTGTTCACGTTCGGGTAAGAAGGACTTCTCTCTGTAAACAGAGGGAATGCCTCTTGGGATTTAGCGTGATTAGTCTCTAGGGTCTTCGAGTAATATAACGTTGCTTTATTTTATTCGCTTTCCCCTATTTTTCCCCGCACATAAGGGAACACAACGTAATTTTATTTTAAATCGTACATATTTTCAATTCCCTCCTTTAAAATAAAATCCCTTGATACAGCTTTGAGAAAGCGAGGGTTAAACCCTAACCCTAACCCGACGGTCAGCTTACTCCCCTATTTTTTTTCTCTTCTGTTTTTCATTCTTTTTACGTAATTTTAAAGCGCTTTTAATCATGAATTATAAAAGTCTTCCATTCATGATTGCGAGATATATATATATATATATATACATATATATATATATATATATACATATATATATATATATATATATATTTATATACATATAAGAAAAATGTGTGTAAGGACAATTCTCAATCTATATACTAAACACATTTTTATCTGCAGACTTGAAATTTAGTATATAGAGTATTCAGACATGTGGAAAACGTTTTAATCGATTTTCCTTAGGAAAAAAGGCTGCTAAGGCGTATAGCTGGCATAATGGTTATTGTACTTGAATCACGCTCTTAGGGTTTAGGTTACAATCTCAGCTCAAGTATTTTTTTTTTCACTTAGAAAAAACATAATACCCGCGTGTACATGTCTCAGTTTGTTTGACCGATCAACACGCCGGGCTGCTTGCTAGTATATATATATATATATATATATATATATATACTCCTATAAATTCGTTTTTTGTGTGTGTGTATTGATATTCGTATTAAAACCTCTCTTTTCTATTTATTTAAAAAGAAAATACAATTTTCTTTTATATGGTTCGTAAAATTGCATTCACTAGCAAAAGATCTAGCTGTTTTGCATATTCTTTTAAACATTCATTTTAATTAATTCTCTATTAGTTTTTTTCGGTTTTCTTATGGGATGATCATCTTTAGTTAACTATTACGTGCAATTATATTCATGCAGTTATTTTACATGATTTATACTTGCATAATATTTGCGTAAAAAGTGTGCAGTAAACACAAAATTGTTTCCATATATATTTATCTATACGTATATATTTTTTTTTATCTATAAAAGTGAACGTGTCTGTGTGTATGTCTGTCTGTCTGTGTACATTTTCCAACGCAATAATTCAGTTAATTTTCAGTCTACGGACTCGAAATTTGATATACCGGGTACTGAGATTTGGGAAAATCTTTGTAATGCGTTTTCGGCCAGAAATTTGGCTACTAAAAGGTCAAAGTTCAACGATTTGATATTTGAGAACTCTACCAAACTCCTCCGCCAATTTTGGGTCTGAACACTTAAAATTTTAAACACATTTTTGATCTGCAGACCTGAAATAGAGCATTCAGACATGTGGAAAATTTTAATCGGTTTTCCTTGGGAAAAAGGGCTGCTAAGGCGTGAAGGTGACATAGTGATTATTGTGCTTGAATCACGCTCAAGTATTTTTCACTTACTGAAAGTGAACTGTTTAGAAAAAAAACATAATGCTCACATGAACATGTCTCAGTTTCTTTCAGCTTTGTTTGACCGGGCCATACGCCGCGCTGCCTGCTAGTCTATATATATATATATATATATATATATATATATATATATATATATATATATATATATAAGGTGTGATATATTCTCAACTACTTGATCGTTCTTGAAGCAAAGGGCTCGCTTCATTTACTCCAAGCAATAGGCATTAGTTTTTGAAACGAGCCCATTTTCCATACAATATTAGCAAATATTTCGCCATTTAAGCCCCTAGCGGCGTTTAATGACACCAACTATTTGGTGAACAGAGAGTCTATCAGTCAGCCATTATGTTTCATTTTTTTTTTTTCATTCAAAGTTAATTTGTTTTTTATTTTATAAATAATCCATTTCTTTCTTTTTTTTTTTTCTTGTCCTAACCCTAAACCGGACATCTCGTGTGGCAACTTCTGCTCGCATTTATTTTTTGTCGCTTTTTCGATGATTGCATTTATTTGTAATAATAACTATTGTCGTGTTATACCAACATTAAGAAAAATACTTTTGAAACGAATCTTTATAATTTGTAGTCTACTGGGAGAAGCAATTTCTGAATGCACAAAATTACAGATCGATTGCGGCAGACGAATGTAAACACAAACAGAATATATATATATATATATATATATATATATATATATATATATATATATATATATATATACATATACATTATATATATATACACATTATATATATATACACATTATATATATATACACATTATATATATATATATATATATATATATATATATATATATATATACACACACACATTATATATATATACTAGCCGATTTACCCGAGCTTTGCTACGGATATATTTGTATTACACAATACTAATTGGCATTCTTTTAATATTTATGTAATTACAGGTTCGAAACCAAAACTTCTGGGTAAACGACATTTCTTGTACCACTGGTAAAAATGTAAACGAAAGTTCTACATTACGTAGAAAAAAAAACTGTACAGGTCCGGTTTCAGTTTGTGTTGCTCCCAAAAATATAAATTAGGATTTTTGCGGATAAACTATGCTTGGTTGTGTATATAAAACGTACCCAATTTTTAATAAAGGAAGGACTTTCATATAAAAATTTAATAAACAAAAGACACGGCAAAAATTGAATTACACTTGTAAATCATATCTAAAAAATAGTACGGTTCATAAACTGCAGAAGTACTAAACAGATAAAAACACCCGCATTTTTTTACTTCTGCAATTATTTTTCTTTGAGTGACGCTGAGACATAAAGCGACACACCTCTCCCCCTGAAAAAAAAACATAATTACGTCGAAACTCCCTCACACAAATATATATTATCAACTAAATCAATTACCCAGACAGGAAAACATAAGATCTTGCTCAAAAGAAAATCGAAGAAAAAAAAGTGAAAAAAAAAACGCGTAGGAATATATCTGATATAAAAAGCATTACTTTACCTTGTTTCTTTTTCAAAGTATTATGGAAACTATAATAAAATTCAGACAGTCAAGTGAATAGTTGAAAAATGATTTTAAAATCGTCCGTAGCAAATAAATTTTAACCTTTTGGTAAACGTACTTACACCTTACAATGAATCGACATTTATAGCCGAGACTTTAGTAGAGGGCTAACGATCTAAAATATAAAGTCGAAAAATAAAATCATCCTTAGCCTAATTATTTATTTTTTTTATCAATATTTGTAACTTTTACATTTATAGAAAATAAATAATTAAAACAAATCATTTTATCACCATATCTCTCGATTTGGTTAAAAACTATATCCGTTCATAACCGGAAGTGAAATATCAGTGAAAATTACTTAAAATGTGCCAGTTTAGCAAATAGTACAAAATAACTTGAATTAAAATAATTTAAATTAATTAACTTTAAATAATACTCTTAAATAGAACAATTACATCAATTACATCAATTACATTACTATAATCAGTAATTTTAATTGAGCGAATTATTTAAAAAGATTTTCTTTAATATAATATGCAAATTAGATTAGTTCAAGAGAGCTTGATAAGGATACCTTAAACGGTCCTTATTATCGGGCTTGAAACCGACGGTACCAATGATGTGTCTCATCTAACAACTTTCTGTGCACAATATATATATATATATATATATATATATATATATATATATATATATATATATATATATATATATATATATATATATATATATATATATATATTAGAAGATGCATATACGGTATAATCCTGTTGACATATCAGTTCTCCTCAGATCAGCGAAGTTAAGCAACGTTGAGCCTGGTTAGTATAAGATGGGTGACCATTTTGGGAATTCTAGGCGCTGTATGTGCTCTCCGCTTATTTCGCCCAGTCGTCTTGTACACTTTACTTGCCACTGGTATTTAACAATGTTATCTCAGGAGAGGTATGGTTGGAGATTGCGCACCTTCTGCCACAAAAATTTTATGCGCAAGCACCCCCTCGTGGGTATCCATAGTCTGTCCAAGACTGAAGGAGCCCATACCCATATCTACTATGGCTCGGTATTAAACGTAATGTTTTTGTTTTTGTTTTTAGTTTTCTTACATGGTAGTCACCACTTATCAAGGTCTGGAAGCCACTCGGGGATAAGGGTTATTTCGTGTACAGTAATCAACGGGATAATATCGTAGTAATCGTTGGTAATGGACATTTTATAAAGTGTCTTACTTATCAGGAATTTGTTTATGTTGGACTTGAAGACATCCAAGTTGTAGGCAGGTGGGAAACAAGCATTAAATTCCTTTACAAAAATTAAGTAAAAAACGGAAAGAATTGAGACACATGCATATGAATATTATGTTGTTTTTTTTTCTAAACAGTTCACTTCCTATGAATAAAAAATAATACTCGAGCTGAGATCGAAACCAAAACCTGAGAGAAGTACGGTAACCATTAGACCAGCTTCACGTGATATCTGAAATGTTTTTCAAGCTATTTATTCTTAACATAATGTGAACGTTCTGCGCATGCGTATTCGTTAAACAGTTGACAGACAGATAAAGATTCGATGAACGACAAGTACCAATTTTTTCAATTTTGACTTTTTGGCAGCCCTTTTTTCGGATGAAAACCGATTAAAAACTTTTCCACATGTCTGAATACGCTATGTACCAGATTTAAAGTTTGTAGATCAAACATTGGTTGAGTATATAGGTTGAGAGGTTCCCCTCATACGCATTCTTAATGTGGAGAGAACTGTGGCATTCATTCCAAAAGCCATTTTTAATATGGTGTTCTTAATATGATTATTTTGCCATTACACCAAATTGAGCCACAGCAACGCGTGGCAGGGTACAGCTAGTATATATATATATACACACACACACACACACACACATATATATATATATATATATGTGTGTGTGTGTGTGTGTGCGTGTGTGTGTCTGTAAATGTAAATATAATAACTAGGACTGTGACAACAGCATATTCTTTTCATTCTTTTGACTCTCAAGTATATATCCGACAAGTAAGATGCAGTCAATCAACCGAGAACCACATCAGTCTATATGAAAATAAGCAAGATATTAACGGATATATACTCAAGAGTCAAAACAATGAAAAGAATATGCTGTTGTCACAGCCCTTATAATAAATTGTTTGGGTGTATATTGATTGGATCATGAGTAATACACATAACGGCTGTTCTGTTTTTTAAATATTTCGAAACAGCCACATGGTAAACAGCTGATAATCTTCGTTTTCTATTTAACAATTTAAATTAAGGTTCCTTGTTTTGTTTTTGTTTTTTGTTTTTTTTTTAATTTTATTTTCGCTGTTATATAGTTGAATCCCAATGCAGTTATTGCGAATTTTCTAGTGTAAAATTGTGACATACTGAACTTAGTTTTCCTTCATCTCATCTATTGTTCTGTCTTATTTATTTGCCTGTCTGGTAGCAAAGGCAAATAGATAAGATATTTTTTGCTTTTTGGTGCATTTTGATACCGAGATAATTTTGTCAATCCTAACTCACATATCACGATATTATTGCTAAATGATAGGTTTTAATAGTATTTATTACTTATTTATTTATTTATATGTATTATGTTACTAACTAGAAGATTTATCCGGCGTTGCTCGGAATTGAGCCTAACGTTAAATGCCTTAGGAAATGAAGTAAAAGAAATTTTTAAAAAACGGAAATAAACTGAAACATGTTCATGCGAATATATTTTTTCTGAACAGTTCACTTCTTGTTAAAAAAAAAAGAAGAAATACTCAAGTTGAGATCTAAACCAAATCTAAACAAAGACAGTCCGTCAAGTACGATAACCATTAGAAAAGCTTGCCTCATTGTTCAAAATTATTTTCAAACCTATTGAAAATATATGTGCGTATGAGAACAGAGATAGCGACCTAAATAAACACACGATGTGAATTTATCTTACTATCCAACATTAAACGGTCATATTGCTTTCTAACATTGAATTTCTTCGATATTGACATAAAAATATTCATTGTTCTATTAAAAATAACAGACATAAACTTTATTTCTCTCGCCTGATGAGAAACAGTTGGTTTTGTAATGAAATAATTTGCTCTGAAACACAAGCATGTTTAGTGTAGCGACGAGTATGTAATACTTGTCTATATATATATATATATATATATATATATATATATATAGGATAACAAACAAAAACAAAAGCTAAATGGAGGCTATCTAAAACATATGCTGTAGAACGTAAAAAAAAATGCCAAAGACCCTAGTGTTTTGATGTGATGTTTCGAATATAATAAACTAGTTATGACCAAAGTTTCATTTCATTCGGACAAAACATTAAGAAACGGGGCCTAATTAGAGTTGGGGCCCGTTTTTTGGGGGGGTCACTATATATATATATATATATATATATATATATAGTCATTCACGTGCAGAACCGTCTCGCTGTTCCACAGCTCGTCAGTGCGGCTAGACAAACAACTACCTCAAGCCAGGATCGAAACTACCTGAGATCTTTGATGACCTGTGTTAAGCTCCTTGCGAACCAATATGAAAATAAATATAATGATAATGATTATAATAATAATAATAATAATAATAATAATAATAATTATTATAATGATTATAATTATTATTATCATTATAATAAAAAGATAAGATAAATAAAAATAAAATAAAATAAAGTAATATAAAGTAAAATACAAAAAAATGAAATAAAACGAATAAAGAAAAGAATAAATAAGTGAATGTATAAATCAAATATAGCTCATCAGAGGTAATAGAGCAGATAAGACACTTTAAGGTTTTTATATTATATATTATCGTACTATTATTAAGATGGATTAAATAATAAGTGTTAAGGGATATACATATATGCATATATAGATATGATGATGATTGCAACGTCTTGTCAGACGAGTGCCCCTCCCTCAGACACTTAAAGTCCATGAGCCCAAAAATGACTTCCATCGCCACAGGACCATTTTTATAGACTAATGCCTGAGGGAGGTCTCTCTCTCTCTCTCTCTCTCTCTCTCTCTCTCTCTCTCTCTCTCTCTCTCTCGGTTCAAAATGTTGAGATCCAGCAACAAGCAAGAGCAAGATAGCCAGCAACAAGTTAAACTGCAGACCAGCTTAATGCGGTTACTGCTCTCCCGCTTTATGATTTTTTTTTAAATCAGAGACTTGTTTCTCCTAGAAGGTTGCTTACGAAGCCCTCTCCACCCCAACACACACATACATACACACAAACACACACGGTGCTAGTTGGCCGTTGACCCCAAAAAGGGTTACTTGCCCTCTGGACGGTCTTGCTTTTAATCCTTCAGGGAGACTAGCCACCCTCCTTACCAAACAAGTCTGGTGAGGGAACAGACCATTAGGCAGGTAGTACTGGGTAACATGATCCGACCATGAAGCAGGTAGTACTGGGTTACATGGTACCAGTAGCATATGACATGACATGACTACATATATATACACACATATATACACACATATATACATGCATATAAATATAAATGCATGCATACATATGCATACACACACATACACACATACATACTTACATGCATACATACATACATACATATATAATTAAACACAAGACAAAGCCATATGTTGGTATACATAGATTTATTTGTCGATGTAATAAGGAAACACAGTGATCGGGAAAATGTTACATGCGCTTTACACATATACAGACTATTTCACTGTATCACAGACCTTCCATGTGAATAGACAGCAAGTGCTTTACGCCAAGACCGAATTTGACTTTTGTCAGCACTTCTTACCATTAGCCTATCGTGGACCATTATTAGCTGTGCGCACTGTGGGCTCTAACTACGCATTTCAATTTTTTTCCGGACTAATCGCCGTTGTTGAAAAAGGCATGAACTCATCTGACCTCATTTAAACCCGGGTGGAATAACAACAACCCGCAGCACATGAAGTTGAGTAAGCCGTTGGAGAAAGGTTATTGGCAACTGTTAAGGGTGGTGGGACTAGTCGTGCGGTCGAGTCTACCCGGGTGTAAATCGTCGGTAAATGATTGAATCAAGCTCAAATTGCTGTTGATAAACACGAGCATCCGGCGCCAAGAACGGTCTTCGAGCCAAAAACGGGTCGTCAAATGACAAATTATCGTCTTCAGGTTTTTATCTGGGCGCCATCTTGCTTTTTCATAATTGCGTTTGGCTTTTGTCAATTTAAGTTGTCATTGGTGCTTCCAACTATTTTTAAATATAATAGCAAGCTACCCGGCATTGCTTGATCGTAAGATACGCTTAAATGTGATATTTTAATTCATACAGATTACGTATTTATAGAGATAGTTCTTTATCGATTATTATATTAAACCTAATATATACTAGTGAGATCAAAATTATATATATATATATATATATATATATATATGTATGACTTGCATGTCATCAGCTACAATAAACATACAACTCTCTACTCTAAGAGCTTACTCTCCGAGCCACGTCCACACACACACACACACACACACACACACACACACATATATATATATATATATATATATATATATATATATATATATATATATATATATACAGATACAGGGTGACCCAAAAAAAACGACAGAGGCCATCTAGAAAATATGCTGTAGAACGTAGAAAAAAAAAGGCCAAAGACCCTAGTGTTTTGATGTGAAGTTTTGCATATAATAAACTAGTCATGACCAAAGTTTCATTTCATTCGGACAAAACAGTAAGAAACGGGGCCTAATTAGAGCTGGGCACGTTTTTTTATGGGTCACCCTGCGTGTATATATATATATATTTATATATATATATATATATATGTGTGTGTGTGTGTGTGTGTGTGTGGGTGTGTGTGTGTGTGTGTGTGTGTGTGCGTATAAGAATAACCGTAGGTTTACATCCATTTTTCATTGATCCGTTTCGTTATGCAGAAATTGTGTCTCAATATCGCCTTTTTTTCTGTTCAAAAAATTAGGAAGAAAAATATATGCAATATAATGCTGCAAGAACACAAAATCTCATAGAAGATTCAATATCGTTTGTTTACTTCGGCAGCTATTTCTCATAATTTCTATTTTTCTGGAGAGTATATGCAGGAAAAAAGACGGTAGTGGCATAATGATAATAACCGTTTTATATCTGCATGACATTGAAAGAAGGAAGATTGTTTTTTGTTCAGTTATCTTTTTTTTTCTCTCTAAGAAGGAAGTGCACAAGTGTGTTGAAGTGTATAAATTAGTGGTAGAAAGGTATAAAAATGTATAAAAAGGGATAAAAAAAAATGTGGGTGACTAGTTTAGTCATCCACTGGACTCAGGTAAGATTTTTCAACTAGGAAAAGTGAGTTATTTTTTTATCTTATTAACCTCAAACATGAACGCGTTGAAACACCGCTACATGTTAGACCACAAAAGTTAAGCCACGTTGAACACACATAGCACATGTAGTCATTTATCTCATTAGGAGTGCTCTACTCTTTCCTTTTAAATTAAAAGATCTATCAAAATTTGAATTTAACTTTAAGTATTATGCTATCTGTTCAGTGCACATTTACCTATAAGTATGGCAAACAAACCACTTATAGTTCAATGGCTGTAATTTGTTTTTTTATCAAAAATAAACAATTATAAACAGAACGATTAATTATATCGGCGTAAAACTACTAAATACAGTGAAAAAATAAACGGATAACTCAACAATAACAAACAAAAAAAGGTTTGTACTCATGCAGAGAGTGATCTAGACGTAACTCAGCGCACGCCCAGCTTTCTCCGGAACATGACGTCAGCAGCCGAAGTAAGCCGAGCGTCGCTGAGAAAATTAAGCCGTCTGACGAAACATAAAGCTGAACCAATGACAATATAGCGCGATGGTTTACAACGCGACGCGCATTCGCGCGAGTTGAAAATTCAAGCAGCAGACCATAATTTGGAAGAAAAGAGAATAAATTAGTAAAAATAAAAAAGCACACCATTTGGTACTTTAACGTCAGAAAAAAACCATGAATTTTACAGCCTTAAGTGAGCAGCTGGAAACACCAACTGGAGTCCTCGACTTTTACCAAGAAAAAGAATTACTGGCACGGACGAAAACTTGTGCACATGTGGACAAAGAAAGGTAAGTGATGGCTATGCCTGGAGGTGTTAGGCTACCACATGTCGAACCTTTACATCATCCGGACTGGTACCTTTTTTTTTGCCCAGTCTAGGGCTACAATTGCCATTCTGGGCGTTTGAGCGAGCAACACAGAAAAACCTCCAGCGCGAATGCGGAATACGATTTATGCACACACACCATTAATAAAACAACGGTCTGAGGAAACAACAATATCTGTTTTAATATTTAAAAAAAGAAAAAAAATCTATCCTACCCAGTTTTGTTTAAATTTTTCTAGTTTTCAGGCTTTTCCTTGAGAAAAATAAAAAATAAAAAAATAACACCCCAAAAAACAAAGATCATTTTTTCAAGTTTTCTTGAAAAAAAAAAACTTTACAAAAAAAATTGTTTATTTGACTTACCTTTGAACCTTTCCTCGAACAAAAAAAAATCGGTCAATGTCAAGTTTCTTTCCAACTCCTCAAAAAACATTTTAAAGGGTTTTCAGTTGTGCTGAAAACGAATATCACATTTTAATTTGGGGCAGATAAGTAGTTTTCATGATATGAAGAAATTTTTTCAAAAAGTGGGGGATCACTTTCCTATATAAATTTAACGTAAAATGAGCACCCACCTTCTGGTCACCTAGTAATTTCTTCATATCAAAACAAATTTAACTAATATTCGTTTTCAGCATCTCCGAAAATCGGCGCTGTTTTTTTTTTTTGTTTTTGTTTTTTGTTTGTTTTTTTTACTAAGGTTCGTTCATTTTTTCATCTCATAATTTAGGACGCTAATTACACTGTCAGTAAGTTTACAAAAACATACTTTTTTTTCATTATACAACTTGTATAGTTGTTAACAGGTGCTTCAGCAGTTAAATATTTCACAAAAATTCTGTTTACATTAAGGGGCTCCACAGCCCCCTAATGTAAACAGAATTTATGTGAAATATTAAACGAGTCTGCTTTAATGGTTTACTGGTTAATGTCGGCACGTTACTTACGGCAAAACGGTTAATTAAACTACAGAAGCACCTGTTAAAAACTATACAAGTTCTATAATTGAATACCCACCTAAAAACCCCGCTCATGTAAGCTTACTGACGGCATTATTAGCGTCTTAACTTATAAAAAAATGAACGAATCTCTTAGTTAAAAAAAAAAAAAACAGCGCCGGTTTTCGGTGCTGCTAAAAACGAAAATCACAGTTAAATTTGTTTTATGATATAAAGAAATTATTAGGTGGACAGAAAGTGGGTGCTCATTTTACGTCAAATATATACAGTGGTCCCCCACTTTTTGAAAAAGTAATTTCTTCATATCATGCCCCAAATTTAAATGTGATATTCGTTTTCAGCACCACAGGAGAGACGTTGCGAGCCTTTGTTTTATCGTTACTTCCATGGCAGGTGCTCCTCTGAGCTTCAATCCCTGGTCTCCCCTCGCCGACCTTTCACGAAAAACACCCGTCTAGCTGAAACCACTGTCAAAAATTTTCCACACTCTTTATCTGTGCCAAAACCAAAACGTAGATTCCATGAACAAAGCTTCTTTCTTAGAAGTACACGCCTGTGTAACTCTGTTCCGTCTGCCTGTTTCCCACCTGACTACAACTTGGGTGTCTTCAAGTCCAACATAAACAAATTCCTGATGAACCGCCCCCTTAAGTAGACACTATACAATCTCAGCATTAACGTACTGTACACACAATAACCCTTATCCCGGAATGGCTTCCGGGCCTTGATAAGTGATGACCACCTAGTAAAAAAAAAAAGAACACCCAAAACCTATAATAGTCATTTTAATGTTTTTTGAGGAGTTGGAAAGAAACTTTACATTGACCAAAAAATCTTTAGCATTATTTATCTAAAAAATATATGGTGCTAATACAGAGAGTGATCCGTGCTATTTTTTAAATCGTATGTCCACGTTTAATTAAAGTTTTAAGATATGTTTTTTTTATTCAGTTATAAGGTATAAGTACAGAATAGGTACAAAACACCCTCCCCTCCCTATGCTAAGAATGGGTTTTTAAATAATAACGTTATTATTTCATCACGGATCACTCTCTGCACGAGCACCAAATATATATATAGCAAAAACAAAACAAAACAAAAAATATTGTTATAAAATGTTTCTTTACAGTTGATAAAATTTTAAATTTAAGGTTGGTTTTCTTTTCTTGTTATGCTTTCATCGGTGACGCTCAGCTTAATTTCCTCAGCGACGCTCGGTTTACTCCGGCTGTTGGCATCATGCTCCGGAGACAGCCGGGTGGACTCTGATGTCACTCTCTGCATGAGTACCAAAGGTTACTTAAAAATTAAGAATAAGCGAAAAAAAAATTACCTCCGAATTAAAATAAAAATAATAATTCAACTTAGAAGAATATTTCGAAATGAATACAAATCTATTATAGAAAATATTTAATAACGTGCTCAAAGAATCAAACTATCACAGTTATTCTCCTTGGTTTTCTGGTTTGAAAATTAAAAGGTTTCAGATTTACGATAATAATAAGTAAATTTAAGTTAAATAAAACATAAATTGAAATGAAAATAAACTAAATAATTACATTTTAAATTATATTTTTAAATATTACAATATTAACGAGGCTATTATGTCAAATAAGTAATATAATCGAGCTAATTATTTAAAATGATTTAATTTAATATGATATGCTAATAACCATAACTCAGTCGATGTATATGTGATGTGAAGAATGCTATATCTAGAAGTTACACATAAAAATAAATGTTTCCTTTGATAGAAGTATCCTACAATGGGCATTAATATTTCTTGACCAGGAGAGGTATACACATACTATAGACACTTTATATTTCTTTGATCATAGGGAGTTGTATAAACAGACAAGCACACACACACACGAACGCTATTACTTTATATATATATATATATATAGGATGTGATTTGAAGGCCCCGAGCGTCTATGACACTTTTATGGAACTGGGAATAAATTTCGCGTGTAACAAAATGATTAGTTTCAGTTCCTGCGGCAAAACGGTAAGCAAAATTCAATGCATAAACAATGCACCGGAAGAACGCGTGATAATGTCCAAACAAAAGCGCAAAGTAATAGTCTGCTAAATGTAAAATGAACCAATAAGAAAAAAAAGGAGCTAAGAAACCAACAGCAAGCATTACGTAACGGAAGTCAACCGGTCATCTTGCCGCAACCTGCGCAGAAGGTAATAATATCGTCTGTATGAGTTTTAAGTAGCAGATGTTTAGATTGGCAGCCATTTTTTTTTTTTTTTTGCAATAAAATATTTATATACTCAAGCGTTATTTTACTTCCCTTTTTTTGTTATTAGTTGTTGTTGTTGTTGTTGTTGTTGTTTTTGCATTATGTCGCTTAAGCGTTGCCTTTTCGTTACTCCCTTCAGTCCCTTAAAAAAACATGCGTTATGTTTTTCATTGGACTTTTGCATGAAGTCATTCATTTATTTCTTATGAACCAGATGATTTTACTGGTGCCATTGATTTCCCAGATATTTTTATAGTTAGCATCCATTACAACAAGACATCTAGTACTCATTGGATGAACCACGTGAACGATTCCAACACCTTAATTAAAATTGTTTCTGTTTGACAGTCCCTGCTATAAACCACTTATTCATATCTACCTCATCTCCAGTTATATATAAAAGGTACTTTGTCCGTGTGTGTGAGATAGTTCATTCTTTAAGTGCTCCGAAACGTCTGGGCAATTTTTTTTTTTTTTTTTTTTTTGAATTTCACACAAATTTACTTCATGTGTCTGTGAGTGTTCTTATATAGGTTTTGTATCGGAACAAATCGAAAAACTCCGATTAAAGAAAGAACAGTCCGAGTTTGACCAAAGTTAAGATTCTAATGATAGAGCTTAACATCGCAAGTGCATTTGAGAAGCTTTATCACCACACAAGCAGAAGGGTCCGGCGTATATAAAAACCAACAGGTTCTTTGATAATACGATAATACGACGATGTATCTGGCATAAATGTTTCTGTTAAGAGCACAACTAAACCGTGATACTTAACTGTTGAATTTTTAACTTTAATTCAAGTCATTGTATAAAATATTTTTATAAAAGCAACAGCAGGTTCTCTACAGTACAATGATAAGGGCTATGTATTGCAGATAGCTATGTGAAGCTTTTTTCCCGGTGTGCCGCGGTGGGTTCCCGACTAGAGCAGGCAATCAGTCGATTTTATTGAAAAAATTGCCAATTTCAGCGATTTATATGGCAATAAATGTATAGGAGGTGTGCAACACTCCTTGGTACCAATTCAACCCCGGGTAACGTCGGATCTCTCTGCTAGTTTTCTCTAAAATAAATATCTGCAAAGTTTATCGAATTAATCACACCACATCTATTCTTTTCAGTTGTTTTTATTCTTCCTCCTTTTTTTTGTTATTACTTTTAATCGCGAATCTGACACGTGACTATCCAAAAGCTAGAAAAATCCTTTACGTAATAACATCAATAGTATATATATATATATATATATATATATATATATATACACACATTTTCAACAAAAACAAGTAATTTTCTCACTTGGACTTCTACAAGGGACGTTCCCAGAGACTTCTACAAGGGATGTTTCCCAGAGTAATGCTTCCTAAATTTTAGCCCAACCGAATTAATCAGAGAGGATTGCAAATTGCATTGTTATGATGACTGAACTTATGCATTCATGAGCTAGAAAGTTTTATTTCTTTGCTGCAAATATTGACAGTGTGTGACTCTAATTATACAACATAATCACAATGATACTCCGGTTCCAGCTGGATCATCGAAGTTAAGCAACGTTGAACCTGGTCAGTACGAAATGGGTAACCGTTTGAGACTTCCAGGTGCTGTATGTGCTCTCCGTTAATCTTGGTATTGTTCCCAGTGGTCCTGGACTTCTCCTTGTAACTGGTCTCAGACAGTGCCGATTCAGGAGAATTGTCGGGATTGCGCAACCTTTGCTTCATAATTACACGCGCAGCTATCCTATTGTCTTTCGAGACTGAACGGAGGCGTCGAGACTCTAAAAAAGTAACTTCTGGCATGGGCAAATGTCAAACGCAGAGATGCGTCATTGAGTTCCTGGGGAAATACAGTCAGAATTGTAGTGATTATGTAGAAAAATAAATTCTGAAGCAAAAAAGAACACTAATTTTTCTAGTACCACTCCCGTCTTCGGAGCTGTTCAACTTTCTAATTAAAAAAAAAAAAATTGGAGGATTTACTTTTGGGATGCCTATGCATAGCCATGCTCCTGGAAAGGTTTTTCTTATGCAAATTTAACAGAGTTTGTATACAAATAGGTAAAATGTTAAATTACCACTGGTGTAGTTTTTCTTTATGGTTGCTTTTCTGCTCTAAAATCGAACGAAGCCAAAACTTCGACGAGTCACGACCTTCCGTGAGCAAGGGACATGGCGTAGGTAATATTAATCACGAAGCTGACATACGAATATTTGAAGAACCGCACAATTCCGAATGTAACAACACGAATAATACACGTGTACTCTTTTCTACCTCAAACGAGGCACTTGCAACGTAAGAGGTTACTTTTTGGGATCGTGTCAAACAGTGGACTATGGGGAGTTGAGGAGTCAGATGTCTGTTCACAATACGTTTAAACTTCTACGAGGGAGTTTAAAAGTACGAGGGAAGAAACATTTAGAGTGTAAGGCTTTGCGGCGTCTACGGGCCTCCACGGTGAAGGGGTGGGACTTTGCTGTTTTTCAGGTTAATTGGGAGTAATCACGTCGAGTGGGTACAAGTGCTATGAGTTTCGCAGAGCACACTCCATTAAAGCACTTGTAAAACGGACACATAGATACAACATTGTGGCGATGGGACAGAGGTTGGAACTTGGCCGATAGTGCGGACCTTATTAGATTTAATACTTTTTTTTTACCATGTCAAAGGGTGAGAGACGAGTGGAAGATCTGTCAGCTAGTATTAATGATAATGTTTTAATAAAACAAATCTAACGGTTTTCGCGTAAATGATTTTCAATTATACAATTTTGTGCGATATTCATGGCTAATTAGCAATAAACAATATAGGAGTGTATATGAATATATACGGCATAATCGTGTTGACACACCGGTTCTCGTCAGATCACCGAAGTTAAGCAACGTTGAGGTTGGTTAGTGCCAGATGGGTGACTATTTGGGAATTCTACGCGCTGTTTGTGCTCTTCGTTTATCCCGACATTTGTTTCCATTCATCCTGTACATACACTTCACTTGCCAATGTCGATTCAGGAGAGGTGTGGTTAGACATTGAGTATTTCCTGCCGCAAAAATTTTACTCCCTACGTGGGTATCCATTGTCGGTCAAAGACTAAAAGAGTTTATATATATATATATATATATATATATATATATATATATAATTGTCTTTTATACCTACAAACTAGTTTTTCTGTTTTTCTTTATTTTACAAGGAAGTCCCCCACTTATCAAGGCCCGAAGGCCACTCGAGGATAAGGATATATATATATATATATATATATATATATATATATATATATATATATATATATATATATATTAGAGACTAATGAATAAAACGATGTTGTAAGATAGTGCCCGATAACAAGAGCAAAATACTTTCTTTTTTTTCGAGTGTAGCTCAATCTTTTCTTTTTTCTATAGCGTCGAATGGTTCAGGGTCGCTTGACGAAGTCTCATTGACTGAAACTGATGGCTGTTTGTAGCGACCCTACGTAACTATTTACCCTCGTAAAAATAATATATATATATATATATATAATATATATATATATATATATCCACTAGCAATAGTACCCGTCGTTGACTGGGTTCAAAAACAGCCTACAGAAAATGGACTCTGATTTATGAAAGTATGATAGGTTATGAAAAGGAAGGATTGTAAAGAGACATCTCCGAATTTGGGGGTAGCAAAACCAAAGCAAAATATGATGAAAGTAAAAATAAAATAGATAAACCCCATAATTTATTATACCATACCTGTTCACACTGAAACACTTATCACAATATTCTGTGGATCTATATTAAAAAACCTTGTTAAACTTTGTGACATATTTTCATTCTATGGAGGTCAGGCGCAAACGAACACCACATAATTTTATTATACCATATTTCTTCAAACTGAAACATAATTATTAAAGTATACTTACGCAGATAGATATGAAACGTCTTTATTAAAGTTTGTGCCTATTCCCATTCTATGAAGGTTAGGCGCGAACGCAGACCCCACAATTTTACTATACCATCCCTATTTAAGTTAAAACACTCTTATCAAAGTATTATTATGTACATCTATATCAAAAACACTGGTAAACGTTTTTTTTTTTATTTTTATTTCCATACTTTGTTGACCAGGCGCGAACGAAGACCCCCACAATTTTAATGAATCATCATTATGCCAGATCAAACATGCCCATTCCTGTGTCACGATACATCTTCTATCATTATATGTGATCAGTTTTCTATAATAGTCAACCATATAGGAGCCTATTCGTCACCAGACACACACACAGACGTTCAGCTTTATATTATAGATACTAGCATGGGTACCCAGCGTTGCCTGGGTTGACATGAAGTTCTGTTTGAAACACACCGGTTTACTAATCATTTTCATCATTGGCAACGTGAATACCCGCACAACAAAAATAAAAGAACGGATGAAAACATGTAAATATAATCGCCCCAAAAAAGAAGTATGTGATACCCTCTCCACCAGATATTTCGGCAGAAGGACTACAAAGAGAAGAAACTATTCTCCGGATATTGAGCACAGGAAAGAGTCCCCCTCTAAAGAAAAGATAATGAAAAATAAATTATTACAACTTTTGTTTCAATAAAAATAGCAGTGAATGCTCGTTCGATTGCAAAAAAAAAAGATCAAATGAAATTTTTCGTCATTTTATATTTCTAATATAACGCCCCCCCCCCCGAAAAAATTGAATTTGTCATATTTTAGGGTTCGTTCTGCTCATAAAATTGTTAGGTGAAAGTACAGAATGGTTTCATAAATATTAATTAAATTTATCGTTATTTTATGTTCCTAATGTAATTCCCCCACCTCCACAAAAAACTAAAAAAATTTGTATTTGTCATGCTTTGTCCCCCTTTGATCGCCAAACGTGAAAAAATGCTAGAGATGACATGTCTAGTTGAACGCTTTGTGGCCAAACAGTGGGTGTTTATTTTACGTTAAATTTATATATAAAAAAAGTTATCCCCTACGCTAAAATGTTAAAAAAAAAATTCAAAATTTCTTCTTTCATATTATTTTATAAAGACTGCTTAAACGTATTAGGCCATAAAAAACCAGATCTTAATTTTTGGGGTCAATGTCAAGGTTCTTTCCAACTCCCTCAAAAACTTTAAAATGACGACTTTTGATGGTTTTCGGTGGTGCTGAAAACGAATATTACGTTTAAATTTGGGCAGATAAGCAGTTTTCATGATGTGAAGAAATTACTTTATCAAAAAGTGGGGGATCACTTTCTTATATAAATTTAATGTAAAATGAGCACCCTGTTTCTGGTCACTTAGTAATTTCTTCATATCATAAAACAAATTTAAATGTGATATTCGCTTTAAGCACCCCCGAAAATTGGCGCTTTTTTTACTAAGAGATGTGTTCATTTTTTCATCTCATAATTAAGGACGCTAATTAAGCTGTTAGTAAGTTTACAAAATTATACTTTTGTTTTTCGTTCTTTTTTCATTATACAACTTGTATAATTGTGAACAGGTGCCTCTGCAGTTACACATTTCACAAAACTTCTGTTTAGATTAGGAGGCGGTTAAGTAAACTACAGAAGCGCCTGGTAAAACCTAAACATTCTATAATTGAATACCCACCTACAAAAAAAAATGAAAAACAAAAATATATGTTTGTAAACCGACCGCTCATGTAAGCTTACTGATAGCATTATTTACGACTTAAATTATGAAAAAATAAACGAATCTCTTAGTAAAAAACAGCGCCGGTTTTCGGTGGTCCTGAAAACGAATATCACAGTTAAATTTGTTTTATGATATGAAGACATTATTAGGTGGTTAGAAAGTGTGTGCCAATTTCATGTTAAATGTATATATGAAAAGTGATCCCCCACTTTTTGAAAAAGTAATTATTCATATTATGAAAACTACTTATCTGCCCCAAAGTAAAATGTGATATCCGTTTTCAGCACCATCGAAAACCATTTAAACGTCATCATTTTCAAGTTTTTTGAGGAGTTGGAAAGAAACTTTATATTGATCTTTTTTTCTAGGGGTTAAACGACGCTGGGTCACATCGTAAAAATTGACCATTTTTAATTTAAGATATAAAATAAATTATAAAGAAACTCTTTTTCGAAGCCAATTAAACACACTTGCTATGGTATAATTATTATAATAAATCCTGGACAATACCGATTAAATTTTATAAACGAAGAAAAAAGAGCAAGGGATGATGGATTTTGTTCACATGTGTCTCTGTGACTAACTCTGCCCTCGTGAGGATGCAAGTAAATGAGGACATTAGTTTGAAAAAGGTTACTAAAAATTAAGAATAAGCAAAACAAAATTTCCTTCGAATTAAAAACATTAGTCGCGTGCTCTCGTGTAATGAATGAATGCGTGAATGTAGGATTGAAAGGAAATTCTTAAAAATAAACTAAAATGACCGAAAAATGAGTAAAAATGACTTAAATAAATAAAAAGTAAATGACTTAGAATGACTTTAATGAGCTTAAAGGATGAATTGAATGATCTTAAGAATGAATTGAATGCTAAAAAATAACTGGAATCCTTAAACAACAACTTGAATGATCTGGAGAATGACTTGAATGGCTTTGAGACTGACTGGTTGTAAAGTGGGTGATAATTTTACATTAAATTGATACAGAAAAGTGATCCCTCAATTTATATCACAATAAGTACAGCATGTAGTGAGGATAGATACTACACTTTGATCTTGGCCAAACGGGCAAGAAAAGGGTATTTATTTGTGAGGAGTAAAGAAGAAATGGGGACCAACTGCCCGGGGAGTAGGGGAGCTGGATAGTGACAATTGGTATGAAAGGTTTCCTCTACATTGACCAAGGTCTTATATGTGGGGTTGTCCGCACATATGTTCTTTACTTGCAGTATCTGCCGGAACAGATATTACACTTTGATCTTGGCCTTCTGGCCAAGAAAATGGTATTTATTTGAGCAAATAAGGCACAAGGCCGTGTTTTACCGTGAGGAGTGAAGGGGAAAGGGGGACCAACTTCCCGGGGAGTAGGGTAGCTGGATAGTGACAATTGGTATGAAGGGTTGCCCCTACATTGACCAAGGTCTTATATGTGGGGTTGCCCCCCCCCTCATATGATCTTTGCTTGCAGTATCTGCCGGAATAGATACTACACTTTGAGATATTAAATCCTTTATTCATGTTAAAAATACATTGAAAATCAACAATGAATAAAAAACCTTGGCACATGGCCAACTCAAAAGGGGGGATTGTGGGGGGTCGTTGGTCATCCTTGTCACTTCAGAACTAAACAAAATCAAAAGTTTCTCCCAGCTAGTATCTTCTTTCACCATAATACAGCATTCATCCTTTCATATTGGGGGAGGGGGACGATCTATTTTACTCCCAATTTTGAAAACATTTTTTATTGACGTGTAAAAACAAAAAAGATCACAATAAAATGGTACAATAATTCATTTGTGTCGAGGGCGGGGGAAGAAAAAACAAAAGGTGATTAGTAGAACCCTCCCAACCCCGTCTAGTTGATAGACTGTTCTTTCCACTAGGTTTGTAAAAGGAATCTTGCTTCTACGGGTCAGTCTCTAAGTGGGGATACCTTCTAGATGCGGGTGAATGGAGAAAAGAAAATTTTGTGGGTAAGGGATGGGGGTTAGTTTGTATTTCTTTCTCTCCAACATGGGTTAAATTTAGAGGAAGAGGTGAAAACAAAAATTGCAAGGAGGAGGGGGTGGGGATCTTGGAGGCTTCCTAATCGGGAAGATATGGAACACACACTCGGCTAGCTGAGAGGCTACTTCTTATTTTTACTTTACGGAACTGCGCGTTCCACACCGAGGCGGGGAACACGTATTCAAATTTGGTTCCTCTTCGTACACACAGACTTGCTACATGTATCTATCTTCTGTCAAATGCCGCGCGATGCAGCCTTTTTCTATCGCATCTGATCTTCACCCGTAGTTTAAAGAAAGTGATCAGATCCTGATCACAAAAAGACAACAACCCCCCGGCAACCTTGCAGACGCGATATCCAAATCACCATTCTTGCAACGGCCAGTATCGTAACGTAGACCATTTGTCTTTCCCCGTCCCACGGTGGTCTCACGTTGTCCATGCATTGGATACGATAATTGGGCGAGGATGCTCAGGATCGATGCAAGCCGTTATCTCGCTGACATACGGCCAGAACCGGCGGAGTTCGCGGCAATCGAAGAAAGCGTGATCAGTCGTTTCTACGGCCGTAGTCCCACAACGGGGACAATCAGGCGACTCAAAAAACCCGGAACTGCATTGCATATTGTTGAGTGGAAGTGCATTTCGGGCCAATCGCCAGGTCAGAGAGAAGTCCAAATTTTTCAGTTGGTCATCTTGCATATAGTGGCTCAGAAAAGCCAGCCTCTCAGCATCTCGATGAAACTTTAAGTCCAGTATTTTCAAGCCTACCTCACACGGACGTTGAATACAGACCTGTCTGCTCACCTAGTGTCTTCCTCTGTCCCAAAGAAGCGAGGATAAGAGTTCGACGAGAGCTGTTAGGTTTTGTGCAGGCAGAGGAAGTACGGCCAGTCGGTAAAGGATGAGAGAAATGACATAATTGGTGCACGCCTTAGCTCTACCCTTTAAGGAAAGTTTCCTAGGAAGCCACGAATTGACTGCAGCCTCCACCTTTGACCGTACCTCCAAACAATTTTTGTCAATCTGGAGACCCGGCCAAACCACACACAGAGGATCCAACATGGGCCATCCGTCCAGCTGAAGGGCGCCGGGAGGTTGGCGTTGCCACTCCAGGCGCCCAACCGCAGTCCTACCGACTTGCTGCGGTTTATCTTGGTCCCTGTTATTCGTTCGTACCGAGAGAGTGCATCCAACAAGATCTCGATGTCTCGGAAGCTCGACACAAAGACCGTGACATCATCGGCGAACGTGGATACCTTGGCGGCTGAGCCACTGGGTATTACAATTCCACGCAGGGCCGAATGTGCCTCCCCACATCTCAGCTTGCGGAGAAGGGGCTCCAAAGCCAGGACATAGAGCAGGGGCGACAGCAGACAACCCTGATGAACTGATCGAGAGATAACAAACGGTTTCGAGCGCTTTCTGTTGACTTGCACGACGGCTGTGGGCTATAAATACGTCACGGATATCCACTTGCAGAAATCCGGTTTAAAACCGGCGGCCTCTAAGACAGATGCCAAGATATGATGGTCGACCCTATCGAAAGCTTTGGACTGATCTAAGTTGATCAGTGCAGCATCCGTGTCGTCATCTATCCCTCCCTCTAGGATCGTGCGTATCAGGTGCAAGTTGTTCTGAATCGATCTCCCCTTCACAGCGTAGTTCTATTCCGGTTCAACCAACTCGCCGATAACAACCTGCAGCCGATTCGACAGGAACTTGGCCAAAATCTTCAACTCTGTATTAAGTAAAGTTATGGGCCGGCAATCGTCTAACTCTTCCCCACCATGCCCATCACCTTTCCTCAGCAATGTGATCACTCCCTTGGTGACTTGCCCCGGGATGGATCCCTGAGCAAACCAATGGTTGAACACATCCGTCAGAAGAAGCAGACACATGGGCGACAGCCTCAAATACAGTTCAATGGCAGATCATCAAGTCCCGACGATCTTTACAGCTGACTTGCTTCAGTGCAGTTAAAACCTCCCGCTCCATCACCCGGCCCTCGCAACTAGCCGCTCTAGCTGCTCGAGGTGAGGAGAGTCAGCCAAATAGTCGCTACACTCAAGGACCGGAAGATCGGGCTGCTGCGTAAAAGGCTCCTCAAAATGTTCTCGAACCCCCTCGCAGATCTCCCGAATCGATTCCAGGGTGCGTCAATCCGGATGTCTTACATTTGCAATGTACTTGTCCGAGCCACGCCTAGAAATTTCACGAGGCGTGTCAGTGTTGGAGTTGACTACTTCATTGCCTATCTTTTTAAGCCTAGCTCTGACTACTTGATCTTCATAACGCTCGATATTCTCACGCAGAAGGTCCTGCTTAGCTAGTTCCTGACTAACCTTATCACCCTCCCCCGTAGCCCGGGATAGTTTCTGCTCTAGCTTCTTTTTCGTCTTGGCCTTATCTAGTGCCATAACTAGTTTATGGTCCGTCTGGCCTAACCAAGTGAACGTGGGACACGATAAGAAGTCTACTGCGCCTCTCCTAACTAACAGCCTGTCCAAGTAAGTGTTTGGATAGGAGGAAACGCTATTGGTCCACGTCTACATCTCCCACCCCGGATGCTCGACCTGAAACCTGTCAACCAGACCGCATCTAGCCATCAGATCAGCCAGGCTGGACTCGCACCTCTCTGATCCTCTAGCATCGCCTCCTACCTTATCTATCTCGGGGTCCAAAATGGTATTTCAATCCCTGATTTGCATTACCCGCTTCTGACAATCTACAAATGCGTCAATCTGAAGAATGAGCGGTGCTGTGCGCATGAACCCCGATCACCCGAAACACAGAATCTTTTACACCAACATTAGCCACAACCAGCCTGCCCACCGTATCCCTATGAACAATATCGACCGTCGGCGACAGGGTACGTTTAACCAGCACAGAAACTCCCTTCCCCCGCGGGCTGCTATATGCTGAGAAAACCTCAAAATCTCGTACCAGCACCTGGCAGTCCACAGAGGAAACGAAATGTGTCTCCTGAATCGCAGCCACATCCACTCCCAGAGATAAGAGGTCGTGCCGGAGGCGAGCCACCCAGCCCGATGATCTCAAGCCCCTCGCATTCGAAATCACCAAATTCAAAGCCATGG
Organism: Euprymna scolopes; assembly: GCF_053919585.1. NCBI lineage: Eukaryota > Metazoa > Mollusca > Cephalopoda > Sepiida > Sepiolidae > Euprymna > Euprymna scolopes. The sequence continues at coordinate 91,976,396 of NC_136510.1, forward strand.
TACCTACCTTAGGGTGTGTCAAACTCAGTTCCGAAGTCAGCCAGGGAGAGGACGCCGACGTTATGTGCTATGCTAAAGGTGGTCAGGTTTTTCATATCCTAACCTTCTACTGCAATGCCACCAACGTTCAAAGGATAAATTAATTTTATGGCCCTTTAGAGTGAAGGATGGATCAACACTGGGATCCATCACTTGCATTGTTTTAACAGTTCGTCAAGAGAAGGGTCATTTCTCTTAACTAGTTTGATTTCCGGAAAACGCCCCTTACGCGGCCTGCAGCCTTGTCCACAAGTTGGTCTTACAGGCCTCTGGAGTTCTGACAAAAATTATTAGGAGCGGGGCGTCCGGTAAATTTGAGGGGATATTCACATCTTTCCCCTCTATCTGTTTGTAATCGAGCAGAGGTTTTATGTTTTTTCTCTGCCGATGGGAAATGTCTGTTGCCACAGATAGAGGGTCTACATAACATAGTTCCTCGGGGTCAAGGGCTTTTAATTTGGTTTGTCTGCGAAAGGCAGAGGAGTCTCTCTCTTCCCTTGGTCCATTCTTTTCCTTTTCTTTTTGGGGTGGTGGCTCAGTTTGCATTGGTGTGGGGGCGGGTGTTTGTGTGGTGCCTAGTGTTGGTGCGGTGTCTGGTGTTGGTGCCATGCTTGGTGTTGGCATGGTGTCTGGTGTTGGTGTGTTATCTGGTGTTGGTGCGGTGTCCGGTGTTGGTGCGGTGTTTGGTTTGGGGGTGGAAGTGGATTTTGTTGTTAGGGGTGGTGTATGTTCTCAGGGAGTGGGGGGCACCTTTTCTTCCCCTTTTCTTTTCTTTTTCTTTTTTATTCTTTCGAATGAACCGGGGAGAGGTGAGGTTGAATTCTTCTCCCTCTCACTTGCAGATTCATCCTCAGAGGAGCCGTCTTTTCTCCGCTTGATCCCCATCTCGATTGGTGTGGGGACCGTTGGTTGTGTCTGCTCCTCTAGTTGCTGCTGCGGTTGTTTTTGTTGCTGCTGCTCTCGCTGGTGTCGTTGCTGTTGCTGCTTCTGCTGCACTTTCTGCTTTTGCTGCTTTGGCTTCTGTGGTAGGTGTTGTTGCTGCAGCTGTTTCCCTGGCATCGGCTGCGGTGGCTGCTGTTGCTGCTTTTGCAGAGGCTGCTGCCTCAGTTTTGGGGCTGGTAGTAGGGCGGTGGCGGAAGGGATTATGGGCTTCCTTTTTTGTCTCATTACGGTGCTCCATTCCTCACCCTTGGTCTCCTAGGAGGTTTGGGTTTTCTTTGAAGCTGGGGTTAGTGCCGCAATTGCAGGTGTTGTTGCTAACTGTTTTGGCGCGGGCACTGTCTCAGGGGCTACCCTTTGGGGGCAGTACCTAGCAATGTGGCCTTGCTTTTGGCAGAACCAGTAGTGCGGACGACGGCCCTCCACCACTACCGTTATGCCGGCGTCCTTGTATGTCAGCAGCGCTGGTATCGCCTGAACTCCCTCTCTCTTCAGCCTCATTGCTATTGTGTAGCAGCCCAGGTGAGTCCCAGTTTTTGACCGTACTGAGGTCACCTGTTCCACATCACCATACTGGCTGAAGAGGTATCCTAACTGTTCCACAGGTATCTGGGTTGGCGCATTAAATACCTGCACCCGAGTCCTTCTCTTGCACTGGTATTCGGGTATTAGTTTGACTCTCCCATGCTTTATTTCTTTGAGGGAGAGTCTCTCTGCATCGTCCTTATTGGGTAGGAGGATGTCCCACATGGTGAAGCTCCTCTGGTACAGGTATAGTACAGGGATGTTAAGTTTGTGAAAGAGCCCCGCCATGTCTTCCTTCTTCATCGCCAGGAGGCGGTTTTCCCGTATATCGGAAATGACGAAGGACAGGACTCTGCTCTCAATCGCCTCCCAGGCACCCGGTATGGGTTTTATATCTGCCCCCTCTATGTATTGTCTGTACTTTATCAAGTACAGGTTTCTATACTCTTGAGGGGAGAGTTGTTTTTCTACGGTCTTCTCCCACACAGACCCTCTTGGTTGTGTTGGTGTTGGTATGGGGTCTTTGGTGGGGTTAAACCAATTTTGGTCTTTTATGGAGGTCCCCCCTGCCTGTTTATTGGTGACGTTACCTGCCTCCCCAGATTTATTAGTCTGTCCTTTTGCGGAAGTGTCGCTTTTGTGGGGGGTGGCTCCCTTTTCAGTGTCTTTTGGGCCTGACTCTCCCTGGTTAGAGTCTTTTTTGGGAGCAGCTTCCCGTTTTGGGGAGTCAACTCTTGGGGAGCATGATCTTTTTTGTTTACTTTGAGGGCATCTGCTCCTTCCTCGTTTGTGAGGTCCAGGCGGTATGCCCTCTCATTTTCTTGATCTGTTCCCTTTTTGGGGAACAACCCTCCTGGGGAGCGCTGTCCCCTTTATTGTCCTTTTGGCCTGGAACCTCCTCCTTTTTGTGGTCGGAGTGAGATGCTACGACCGATTTTGGATTTGCTTCCCTTTGGGGGGAGTCACCCTCGGGGAAGCTGTTGGTAAAGTTTCCCTCTCCTGGGGAGCGTCCCAAGATGCCATATCCGGGCGGTACGCCCCATTAGTGGTTGTTTTTGCTCCCCGTGTTGGGGAGTCGTTCTCTTGGGGAGCAGTAGCCCCCTGGCTGGGGGTATCCATATTGGTGGCCCCGGGCTGGGGTGTCTGTTTTGGTTCCCTCTTCTTTTAAAAATCACCGAAAAGAGTGACGTGGATACGGCATCCAAAGTGGGGGAGACGACTTTGGCGCCAAAAGACGGCAAGAGGGGAGATAGAACTTAGAGAAGGAGTGGGAAGTTAGTGGAGGGAAGAGAGAAAGTGTTTCCGACCCTCCCTCACGGGAAGGTCGTAAATTATCAGCTCGGATCCCCCCGTGAGGGGGGAGCAGAGAAACACAGACAAAGTGGGGGTGCAGACAGAACGCTACCCAACAAGCGCGTCAGGTGTTCCGGGCACGAGAATGTGTCGCCAGAACATGCACTGCCTCGCGCGGTGTATGTATCAGAGAACAGATATTACACTTGATCTTGGCCAAAAGGCCAAGGAAAAGGTATTTATTTGCTCTACCACCGCGCAAATTAGGCACAAGGCCGATTTTTAATGTGGGGAGTGAAGAGGAAATGGGGGCCAACTCCCCGAGGAGTAGGGGAGCTGGATAGTGGCAATTGGTATGAAGGGTTTCCCCTACATTGACCAAGATCTTATATGTGAAGCTGCCCCCACATATGGTCTTTGCTTGCAGTATCTACCGGAACAGATACTACACTTTGATCTTCATATTTAATTTATTTCGTTTAAAGAAAAAATTACAATTAAAAAAATTCCAATATAAAATTAAAAAATTTAAAAAAGTAAAATCTCCAAAAGACAAAACAAATTTAGGCACAAGATCCTATAAGATCTGGGGAGGGGAGTGTTGCAGGGTCTTTGTAACTAAAGTAAAAATTGGAGTCTTTGGCGACTTTAATCTTGACTGGCAACATTTACCACAATACATCATTCGCTCTGTTGACTCTAAACTAACTAATGAAAACCCCAGCGTTTTTTGCAAAAAGGATATATATACAATTTCTGTATGTGTGTGTGTGTGTGTGCATTTTTTTATTATTAAAATACTACACTTTGATCTTGGCCAAAAGGCCAAGAAAAGCTTAAAAAGCTAAGAACAGCATATATTAACAACAGACCTTTGATCTTAACTAAAAAAGCCAAGCACAAAAGTGTTACGGATAGACCGATCGACCGACCGACCGACGGAGTGACTTATGGAGTCGCTTGCACAAGACTAATAAAAATAATAATTCAACTTAGAATAATATTTCGAAATGAATATTTGATAGCGTAATTTTTCAATTGGATTATCACATAACCTTTTGGTTTTCTGGTTTTTGGTTTGAAAATAAAACGGTTTTAGATTTCAGATATAATAAGTTTAATCAAATATAACCTTAAATTTAAATAAACTAAATAATGAAAAATGTTTTAATTGGTACAGTTGAAACAAAGCCATTATGTCGAATAAGTAATTTCATCGAGGTAATTATTTAAATAGATTTCATTTAATGTTATATGTTAATGATCGTAACTCAATAACGTAAAAGTGGTTTGAAGAATCCTATATATTGAAAGTACATGTAGAACATAATGTCTCCGTTGACAGAGGAACCTAACATGGGTATTAACATTTCATCACAAAGAGAATTGTACACACACATGGCCTTTATATTTCTTTGGTCATTGGTAGTTGTACACGAACGCTACTACTTTATATGTAGATATATATTGGATGATGCAAAATATTAAATGATAATTTTTCATTTTAAAAATGGCACGAAAAGATTTGACAATGGCTATTACGGTTTTCGCGCCGTTATAACGATTCAATAATATCAATCGATATTTCAGATGCGTCACCTGAGTAATGTTGGTCGTAATAATTATTATAATTTTAATACGAAAAGTCTCGGAAAAGTCACTCTAAGGATTACAGTTTTTTAATGCAATTTGCGTCAAAGTAATTGAGACGATAACAATAAAACGACATTTTTTCCCGCTAAAACTTCCCACACAATAATTATTTGCGCTTCGCACGCATGCGTAATGTGAACGTTAACTCGGAAAATCTACTGAGACGATAGTTATTGTTTAAACTCTTTCAGGAGAATAGCGATCATTAAGAGGATATAATCTCTCTCTCTCTCTCTCTCTCTCTCTCTCTCTCTCTCTCTCTCTCTCTCTCTCTCTCTCTCTCTCTTTCCCCTCGCTTTCTCTCAGTCTGCTCTTCACTTTTTCTCTCCTTTTTTTATATTCTTAACTGGCAGGGTTACCCGGCATTATCTGATGTCATCTAATATATAAAAGAGAAAATGGGTGCGAGCGTCTGTGTATGTCCACAAAAGGCTGTTGGCATCAAACATATTTCCCAAATCTCGTATCGCAAACAGACATTGTCTCTATCTTTTTTTTTTTTTTTTTTTTTTTGATCGAGATAAACAAAATTCCCACCGTGCCGTCGTCTCCAGAGGTTTTTTTTGTATAAATAAAGCCAAACTATTTGAACGCAACCATCAGGCTTTTTTTATATATATTTTTTTTTTCAACACACACCTCCAAACACCCGAGTAACGCCGGGCACCCAGGCTAGAATAAAACTAAATAGAAGTTAAGTCGTGAGTATAACAGCTCTAAATTAAAATTTCAGTGCTTGTTAACATAGAGTCCATTGATTGATTTTTTTAAAATATGCGTTTTAAGACAAAAATAACAGTACTTACTTAATTATCATATCGAAAATAGTAATATATCCAAAAATTACGAAAAGTCACCGAGTTCTTATGCTTTTAACAAAAATAAATATATCGCCATACTCTAAAACAATACATCAGCCATTAAAATAACGAAAAGGGAGATAAGTATGTTCCCTGTATTCGCAATCTTCAAGGTATTCACATCTTAAGAAAATGCAATTTCCTCCGATTTTCCGTAAAAATACTTTTAACTATCAATAATTTTCTACTCGAAGAATTTTCGTATTTTTTAATATAATACTTTTTTCGACATCGCAGTTAAGTAAGTACTGTTGTTTCTGCTTAAAACAAGATATTTTAAAATATCCATTAGTAGGAACCTCCAACCGATTGTGAATAACGGCGTACAAAATCGGTGACGTCAGCACTTGTGTTAACTATACGAAGTTTTTAATAAGTATGGAAGAGCAGACGTGACGTAATGATTTTTTTAATCAATAACAGTTGTTCTACTAAATGAATTTTCGTAATTTTTTGATATATTACTATTTTCGACTTGATAATTCAGTGTGTACTTTTGTTTTTTGCTTAAAACCACAGATTTCTTTTTAAATTAATTTGTCGACACTATCTTAACAGGCACTAACGTTTCTATCTCTCCCTTTCTCTCTCCCTCTCCCTCTCCCCATCTCTCTTTCTCTTTCTCTTTAGCTCTCTATATCCGCCATTTTGTTGTTTCTATCTCTCTCCAACCTTTTCTGTCACCTCTGCTCATGTAATTCTTTTACCATAGCTATCCTATTTAAATGTAAATATTACTTTTTAAATTTTAAATAGTATATATCCGGGGACACGCCGTTCAAGAAAATATAAACTTTGTATGTATTTGGTTATTAGTAATTTAATTTTAGCTAGACATAAAACATAAAAATACATAGGCAGCTGCTTTTTGTATGATAGACTAGCCTGGGTGCCCGGCACTGCCCGGGTGTTTGGAGGTGTATGTTGGACAAAAAAAAAAGTGGTAGTAGGCAGCCAGGCTCGAACATGTACCGCGAAGGATGGAAAGAACATGAACAAAAATCTGACGTCTTTGCTATTGCAGCCATCGCCAAACTGGAAATGACGTAAGTTTAAATTAAGGCTAGACAATCGAAAAGAGGGGATGCCTTTTGAAAATATCCGCGAAAAAAAGCGACCCGTCCCTGTAGAAAAGTGTCCAGTTGAGGGTGAAGGAATTAATGTTTTTGGCTAATTTTTTTATATTTGTCGTCCGAAAGGTCGAGCTTCAAAACGATACCGATCTTGTGAAAATTTGTTTCCTCTCTCGAAAGTTTAGGGTGACATACATACAGACATACATACATTTAAACAGAAAGGTGAAATTTATATTATAGAAGATGTTTCCCTTTCTGATTTCTTTTAGATAAACAATGTGTAATTGTCAATATCCAATGGAACCAAAAAAAATGGCGGCTCCCGTTGATAAGGTTTTGTGATTACACGACAATCGTTTAATGTAGTAAATATTCAGTTAGTTAGTCATAAGAAATAACATAATACATAATTTTAACTGATTACTATCGATCGAATCTTAACTAATCTTATCTAAACTTCGATAAAAATAAAACAGTGGATATATGTATATGTATCTGTCTGTGTGTAAATATTTAACCGATAAACTCTTTAACTACTTTTCTGAAGTAGCCCCCTATATAATCTCATCAACGAGTGGCTACTGCTTTTGAAATCAAACGGCATAATCTGTATAAATAAAACAGATGTTGTATGCATGCGTTTGTGTCCGTGTGTAAATGTTTAACCGATAAACTTTTTAACTACTGGTCACATAACACTGAAATTCAAATAAAATAGTAATCATATACCGAGGATGGTTTATAATGAATAAAATATTTGTTTGGGTGGATTAATTAGAGATGTTTATATAAGTTGAATTGCAAAATGGTAATTTCAACTTGCCGACATTTTTATTAATTTGTGCATGCGTAAACTAGTCGTAGTTAAAAGTGGTTTAATTTTATATCTTTTTGATATATATGTCAGGTTAACTCAAATTGTAGGCCTAAATGTTATGGTTTCGATTGTGACCCAGTCACCTGTGATGTTCAAATTTTACAGGAATAACGGTTAGACTAGAGTTAAATTAGAGCTTTTATTATGTGAACAGTCCCGGGAAATACTTGGTTCCCTTGCTGACTCGATTTATTTGGTTGATGATGCAACTAAACCGAGGAAAGATACCATTCATGGCGGATTTGGGGATAGATAATAATATTTAATAATAATATTTAATAATAATATTGTTTTGCGAAGGAAACAATTGATTTAGAGAGAATAGTATAAAAGGGTTTTGGCTAATATCGTGAACTGACCCCGAGGTCAACCTCGGTTTGGGAACAAATTTGATGGAAATTTATTTGGATACGCGAGTATGCACGGAGCCAATCAGAAGAGAAGGGAATGTGTCGAGTGGATTCTGGATTAACCGGTTGTGATCAGAGAATCTTCACTCCTCACCCATTATAAGCTTATGCAAGAACGGTTTTTAGCGAGTTGAGTGCAGTTGAGGCCAGTTTCTAAAATGCCTCTGATCACATCTAAATTACGACAACTTCGAGATTCTGTTGTTAATATCCGTCGATCGCAGCTGAATAACATTTTCGTTACATGTATTTTGCATATACAGGGCGGAAAATAGTTTTGTGCGCGCCGAAAAAATCGTCACTGCCGATAAGATTACTGCAACAAAGACTTCCCTCCCACCCGTATATCCACCTCTGCAGACTGTTCCTGATAACAGAGAACAACAAAAGGAAAAAAAAGCCAGATTCATGCAATTGTGGCGATATTTACGATACATAAAAATTGAATCTGGAATTATGGATGACGGTTCTCCAGGTGAACGCGCTCTCGGTTGCAGATGATACGACACTTGTTGAACTGTGGTCTCTGAAGTGATTTCCTACCTATACAATTAATTTGTATAGTGGTACTATACGATGACTAAGCGCTATCGGTCACAGATGATGCGACATGTGTGTACGGTGAACTCTGAAGTGATTTAATTTCAACTACCTATATCTTTACTTTTGTACAGTGGAATTTTATTAGAACTTTGTATATAGTTTCTGTTAATATAATTTTTATAAAAAAGAAAACCAACGACTGGAGATTTTGCTTATTGCTTCTGAGAAGGAGTTTGTATTGCTACCAGACCGGACGATCAACTTCAGTTATTTTTCAGGAACCATCTATCAGGATAGGAGCGCCTACCTGGAAGCTAAAGAGAGGATTTTGACCCGCGGATCAACAACAACAAACACAACGTGGTGTGGGTCGTCCTGTCTCCTGGATTGGCAGACTTTTCTTATTGAAACAGAACAACTAGAAACCCTCGTCAGCCCTGTCTCCGTGTAGACGGTCGGGATCAAACTACCTTCCTGTGTGTTTGTTGTTTTGAATAACCAGAATACCTGTTGAACGTTTTGGAGTGTTTCGTGATCGGAAAAGTCCAATACGAACTCATATACTGAGCTAACCTTGGTTAATATTTTCATATAACCTTTTTAGGGTTATACGATTCTACCTGATTGCACCCAAGTAATTTTCCTTTCTTACTTTTGTAAGCAGTACTATGTATTAGGTACAATATAATGTTCAATAGAGAATTGGCTCTGTCATAATAAATACGAAATCTGTATCTTACAAACGGTATGGTCAGGCGCCCCCTGCTAGTACTTTATACAACTCACTATGTCTGGCTTTCTGTCTCAAATTTTCTAAAGTGCTTCCTCTTCGAGGCACAAGGGCGCATTATAGTACGAGAGGATCAAATGATTGCAAGTTTTGAGGACCGTTCTTTTATGGATTTTTATCCGGTAAAATATTTTCTAACTAGTCAACATTAAATAAAAATTGGAACTTGGCAGGCGTAAGTCGACTGAAAATGTCCTTGTACGCATGCGCAAATATACACTTTTACGTTAAAGTCGGTTCATTTTTAACTATTCCGTTTCGTGATAGCTTACACGGTAACGACTAAAGCTAATGTTTTCGTTCGGATTCTAGATGATTGTACGCGAGTCATTTTTTTTTAAATACTTTTGAAAATACGAAACCTGCATTAATTAAAAGAGCATATTTAAATGTATTTTACGACAAAGCAACGCCGGGCGGCCTATTAGTATATATATATATATATATATATATATATATATATATATATATATATATATATATATAAGCGAGATAACTCACAGATTAAAGATCAAGTGAGATATCCTGTTAGATATTACATTAAGATAATACCTTCTGGGTGATCTTAGCCAGAAAAGGTTAAGCTCAATATTTAAAAATAGAGCAATATATAAGTTTAGTGTTTAAGGTTAAATTCTGAAAATCCAAATATAAACACATATATTCGAATTAAGAATTTATTGTTTGACACAAGGAATATATAGAGGGGAGTTATGTTTATTTCCTTAATCCATGGATTTTCAATAATGACTTATATCATCAGAGGAAATGAAATGCTATTAGCAAAATGTTAAGCTGGTAATAGACACGTATCTTGCTTTTCAGCACATATATTGAAAATGTTATTTGAATGGTGAATAATAGTTATAGGAAAAGGAATTTCATAAAACCTGGGCAATCCATTATCGGAATGAATTCAATATTTTCCGGAGTATTACTACCAGGTCGGAGGAATAGTGGTCCAGGGGGGGGGAGCCAGCAATCTTATATATCAGGAATGTTTGGATGTTCCATACTCTTATTCCGAAGGGCATCTGAAGTCGTCGTCTTCGTCGGCGATTTAAAGATATGTTGGTAGATGAGATCCAAATATTGAATCAACGTTCCATTCCATGGCATATATTTCCGTCGGTGATGAAATTCGAACGGTAAGTCATATATGTATATCTCGGGTGCAGGAGACTTCAAGAATTAGCAGGCCTAGGATTGATAAATGCTTGGAAAGATGCTTTTCCATCCGATGCGTTAGAGGATTTGCTTCTAATCTCGGCCGATTTTCTGGTATTCTGCGCTCTTGTTTATTTGTATTCCTTGTCGGATAATTAAAATTTCGTATACCTTCCTCACAGGTTTATAATGTATTTTGAAATTTTGAATAAATTTTCAATAAGATTTTTCGATATATATATATATATATATATATATATATATATATATATATATATATATATATATAAAATTATTTTTTTACTATAATAATTAAATACCTACAGACACTAGTGTTTCATCCTTTCGGGATTCTTCAGGGCAGGGTGTCACGATTAACATTTATAAACAAAAAAATGCCGTGAAAATTGAATTAAACTTGAAAATCCTATCTAAAAATAACAATAGAACGGCCTGTATTCCCAGCATTATTTCCAGCCGTCCCTGATATCAGCTTGCCAGTTCAGAAGTGTGGTTATGAATTGCGCAATGCTTGCACCACTATAAGTTCTTCTTTCTTAATCTTATTCTTCTTCATATTCTTCTTATTCTTCATTTCTTCTCCTTTCATCTTGTCTTCTTCTTCTTTTCCTCCTTTGTTTTTCTTCTTCTTCTTTTTCTTCTTCTTTATTCTTCATCTATTCTTCTACTCCTTTCTCTAGTTTATTTTTTCTTCTTTTTCATCTTTTCATCTTCTTATTCTTCTTCTGCTTCATCTATCTTTTACTCTATTTTATCTTTTCTCTTTTTTATCTTTTCTTTTTCTCCTTCTTCATCTTCTTCTTCTTCTTCTATTCAGAAGAGCCTGAAATCATAAAAAGTAATCAGTAATCTCATAAGATGTACAGCAACAACATACCGCATTTTCAAGAGTCTACGACAATTATAAACGCCTGTACAAAAATAAAAGTCTGGAAACTAATCGAAGGCACCTTGTACTTTAACGGGAGGTTCTATGTACTCCTGAAACTGAAGTCGAGCGTCTTTTAGTTGCAATAGTAAGAGTAGTGGGATAATTTATACAGTGTTAAGTAGTGATCGACCTTGTTTAGAATAAGTTGTTTCGTTTATATATAGATCGCTTCTAAATTTGTAAGTCTTTTTTTACAATGTATATAAAAAGCAATTATATCGGTGTGTGTATGTGTCTGTATGTGTGTGTGTGCGCGTGTGTGAGCATGAGTTCTCTAAACTGAATAACATCTGCCACTATAATATCCGGCAGGCCAACAATACTCTCTTTTCAATATCCGCCATCTTTTCATAGATAACACGAGTATATCTCACATTTAAAATAAAAAAATATAATCACCAGAGAGAAAAAGAAAGAACGGTACATACAATAAGCTGCCTAAGTATAAACAAACTGTTTGCTTTTCCGTCTCTGGAATCGACGTTGCGAAAATAAGTCTAATAATAACACGAACACTTTACGCCATCGATATTAAGCACCAGACTCGAGTCAATTATAAATTAAAAAGAAAAACAGAAAACCGCTAGTATCCACGTAAAGTCTGCAAAGTACCACCTTGATAACGTCCTAACTGAGTGGATAGCATATAACTATTAGGGGTACCTGGCACTGTCCAGAGCAATAGAAAAAAAAAATAGAAAACGTGAAACAAGTGTAATGGATTTATATCAAAAGTTCTATATTTCTCTATACGTCTCTATATATGAATCTCTCCCCCATCCCCGTCTTCTCTCTTTCTCTCTCTCTCTCTCTCTCTCTCTCTCTCTCTGACCTTCCTTAAGACCATCTTCCTCCTCAGTCAAGTCCATTCCACTCTCATATTCGATTGTATAATGATAATAATAATAATAATAATAATAATAATAATAGTAATAATAATAATAATAATAATAATAATAATAATAATAATAATAATATCTACATCCTCACCAAGCATCCCTTCTCATTGTCTCATCACCGTACCCTCCCATTAAAAAGTGTGGAGCCAAATAGCCGAGAAGGGTCAAGGAGGATGGAAAAATCGAGGAAAGAGTGCTACCTCTGCTGGACAAGCGCAAAGAGAACTGGGACCTTGGAGAGGCTTAGTGCCACTCAAAATCCAGTACAGACCAATGGCCGCTGCCAGCAAGAAATCAATGGTGAGGAGCTGTAGCGATAACGCAAATGTATTTGCAAATGCTACCGAAGGCGGTGGAGAGTGCTGGACTTCTAGGGAGACTTGTTGTCACTCAGCTTCCAGTCAATAATAATAATAATAATAATAATAATAATAATAATAATAATAATAATAATAATAAGTCAATAATAATAATAATAATAATAATAATAATAATAATAATAATAATAATAATAATAATAATAATACCATGGGTGATTCTGCAGTTTTTTCGATGTAGTGTTTGATGAACCTAGTCATAGCAGCTCAGGAACAAGCCACTCGACAAAACTGCAGAATAACCGATGTTCTGAATGTGTCATGGAAGGGTAGAAACATAATGGCAGAATCGTTAGAAAATGACCTCCAGACTACAGTGAAATGGGACCGTAAATGGATGGATACTTTTAATGCTAGTAAAACTAAGCTGCTCTCTTTTAACAATTACAAGACGCCTCTCCAATCCCCTATATCCATGACAAATAGCACCCTACCTGAGAATTCTACTTTCAAACTCCTCAGCCTAACATTTGCGGGCAATATGAACTGGAACAAATACATAAAGGACATTGCAAAGACTGCTACAAAGAAGGTGGGTTCCCTCTATCGAGCTAGAAGACTACTAACGCCTGAGAGTATCCTGTACCTTTACAAGGCCACGATTCGCCCATGCATGGAGTATTGTTGCCACATCTGGGCTGGTGCATCTACCACTAGTCTCTCCTTCTTAGATAAAGCCCCCCAAAAAGTTGTCGATCTAATCGGTCCCACTTTATCAACTAGGCTCCAGTCCCTGTCTCATCGCCGCAATGTTACACCACTGTGCCTGTTTTACAAATATTTTAATGGAATGTGTTCTGATGAACTTGTTTCACTTGTATCCCCTCGACGTATATATCCCGACAAACCCGCTTAGCAATAAGATCTCGCTCCTTCACTGTTGTTGTCCCTAAATGCCAGAAAGCTTTCTATTCTAATAGTTTCTTCCCTCGAACAGATAGACATTTGAAATTCCCTTCCTGCTGCCTGCTTCACTGGCTGTACTGATATGCAGAAGTTTAAATGTAACATAAACAAATATCTTGTTAATCTTTCCTAGACATGGCCCAAAATAATAGCCCCTTACATCCAAGTGACGATATGCTTTGTAAGGGGTGAACATGAGTAAAAAAAATTAGCGCATACTGTATCAGAATGCCCTATGCTAGTTCAACATCAATATAAAAAATGAAGACAGGATAAAGTCGCTCAGGTCCTACACTGGAATATATGCAAACTTTACGGATCAGACCACAATGAGAAGTGGTATGATCATAAACCAAAGTGGTTCAGGAGAATGACACTGTCAAACTTCTTTGGGATATGCACATATAGTTTGATAAGGTCTGACATAATTTTACCAAATAAAAACAAGAGAACTTGCTCAATCATTGACGTGGCCTGATCTTTCGATACCAGAGTGCAAGAGAAAGATCAAGAAAAAATAAATACCAAGATCTGAAATGGAAATGTAAAGAAGTCAAGGTGATTCCCATTGTAATTGGAACGCTTGGGGCATTAAAAAAAAGCCACCATAAATGGCTTAATCAGATTGATAAGGTAATTTCTTTTCCAGGTTTACAAAAGGCTTGCCTGCTGGGAACACGGAAATTGTTAAGGTATAGCTTGAATTTCTAAACTAAAGCTGAGAAACTGGAGAGGAGAAAGTAAATAAAAACATTAGAAAGTTGCGAATACTTTGAAACAATAATAATACAAAGCCAGCACCTCGGACTGTAAGAAAGTCGTGATTTCCAGTGTGGTTAAAACGCTAGGGACCATAACAAGAAGCCACCATAAATGGCTTAATCAGATTGACAAGAAATTTCTTTTTCCGATTTGGCAAAAGGCTTGCCTGTTAGGAACGGCGATAATGTTAATACAGCTTGAATGTCTAAAGTCAAAGGAATTGATCTGATGTTTAATGGGAAAAATCCAACTAAAAACATCAAAAGGTTGAATAATAATAATAATAATAATAATAATAATAATAATAATAATAATAATAATAATAACAATGATGATGATAATAACAATAATAATAATAATAATATTAATAATAATAATAATGAATAAAATTAAAATAATAATAATAATAATAATAATAATAATAATAATAATAATAATGATGATGATGATAATAATAATAATTCTGATTTCGTTTATGAACGTCTCTCTGGAAAGGGATGGGATTCATTTCCAGAGGATTTCCCTTAATCCCGGCTTCAAACCAGGAGCTTCAAAGATCAAGGGTTTTCCTAAGGATGTTGGTGGTACCTATAATTGCAGAGGTTTGAACCACCTAAAACATCGGGGATTTGTAGTTTTTTCAATTGTCCTTCCAGACGACTTGATACTACTCCTAGTGTACCAACTACGACCGGGATTATTTGTGTTTTAACCCCGTGTATACGCCTTCTCTCCAAGGCCAATGGAGCATAATTGCTCCACTTCTCATTCTCCTTCTCTCTCTCATTCCTGTCCCAGGGTACTGAGAAGTCTACAATCTGCCAGTTTTTTTAGACCTTGTCAATGACGACCAAATCCGGGCGATTATGTTCCAATTGCTTGGTCGTTATGACACTTTTGTCCCACCATACCTCTACCTTGCCATCCTCACTTGTTCTCATTTCATCAGGCACCTTCTCAAACCATTTTCCAGCACACTTCACCTCAACCCTCTTACACACCTCCCAATATATCCGGAGTCTAATGCGATCGTGTCTTTTGCGGTACTCTCTCTCTCTCTCTCTCTCTCTCTCTCTCTCTCTCTCTCTCTCTCTCTCTCTCTCTCTCTCTCTCGGCCAGTCCATTACACCCTGCTGTAAGCTGCGCAATTGACTCTAAGGTCTTACCACAAATCCGGCATTCTGCAGCCTCTTCCTCTCCTAGAACCACTTTTTTGAACAATCGTGTTCCTAATGCCTGCTCTTGTGCTGCACAAACAAAAGCTTCAGTACTCTTAGCCAGATACCGAGCTCTAACCCATTGCCATGATCTTTCATCAGCCACTTCTGCTATATCCTGGAAGAACCTTCCATGCATTTTCTTCCTAGCCAGTTCCTCCGCCCTTTCTCTATCCATAAGTTTCACATAATCATCCTTCGTCTCACATACCTCCACTCCATTGGCCACAACCCTAACCCTAACCCCCCACCTCTAACCTTCAACGACATCTCCTCGGTTCTAACACAATCTTTTACATTTTTCAATCCTCTCCCACCATCTTTCATCTTTTGATACAACCTTGCTACGGTACTTCGAATATACAAAACATTGCTAAAACTTTTCTTGTTTTGATATGCATGGCATGCAAATCCTTGTCAGACCATTCTAAAATTCCCGCACTGTATCTCAAAACACTGACTTCCCATGAATTTACTGCCTTCATTAGATTTCCTCCATACAGTTTCGACTTTGCAATTAGTTTCACTCTTCTAAGATACTCCTTCCTAACTTTTTCTTTCACTTCTCTGTTCATGATGCCTACACCCTCCAACACTCCTAAATGCTTATATCCTGTATCTTCTATTTCTTTCATGATTTCTCCATTTATATATTTTATAAATTACTATATATATATATATACATATATATATATATATATATATATATAGAGAGAGAGAGAGAGAGAGAGAGAGAGAGAGAGAGAGAGAGAGAGAGAAAGTTTTAAGAGGCGATGAAATTTAAATTTCAACACTTTTTCTTTTGGTTACATATTTGAGAATTAGCAGTTATTTTGAGTTCATTTCGGTTTGACAATTCAGCATTTTGTTTCAGCAGGGTGGATAAAAATTTTAGAAACGAATAATGTCACAAATTTGATCTGTTAAGTTGCCACCTCGTTCGTGCAATTTAACTAAATGATATTGTTTTTTGTAGGTGTAAGTAAAATCCCATGTCTACGCCGATAATTCAGAAACAACTAAGTACTTGAATTTGATGCCGAAATAATCTCCAATTTAATGAGTAATGAATTGTGAAACTTGAACCTTAAGTTACCCCAATATGCGGGGGAGCCGCGAGGGCGATATGCACGTAATTTTGCTTGTAATGAGGGTCGCCTTTTTTCTGTTGTTCTTGGACTTCGGGCCGGGATCAAAGTGTAGTGTCTGTTCCGGCAGATACTGCAAGAAAAGACCATATGTGGGGGCGACCCCACATATAAGACCTTGGTCAATGTAGGGGCAACCCTTCATACCAATTGTCACTATCCAGCTCCCCTACTCCCCGGAGAGTTGGTCCCCATTTCCCCTTCACTCCTCACATTAAAAATCGGCCTTGTGCCTAATTTACTCAGTGGGGGAGCAAATAAATACCTTGACCTTTTGGGCCGGGATCAAAGTGTAGTATCTGTTCTGCAGATGCTGCACTTAAGATAATTTGTACCAGTCAATGGAGGGGAAACACTATATACTGGGTCAATTATTATTTTTGGTAACCAGAGTGCCCCCTTTTTGCCTACTTTTAGGGGAGCTGGTTTTTACCCCCACATTAAAAACGGCCTTGTGCCTAATTTGCTTTGGTAAGGAAGCAAATAAATACCATAAACAAGAAATATTAAAAATATATCCGATTTTTCGTAATTCAAAGTTCCCGCCTTCGAAAAATATCCTATATAGTTCGTCATTATAGCAAGAAATTTTTCTCGATGATATTCGTCAACTGAGCAATGCGATGCTTTTAAGGGTCCTAACATTAAAAACTGCAAAGGGAATGTCAACCTAGTATTGGTTATATATCTACACTCCTATATATTTGGGGTTTTTTTTATGAGCATTGATTTTCATATCAAAACCCCTTCTTTTCTATTCATTTAAAAAGAAACTATAACTTTGTTAAAAAGAATAAACACTAAAACAAATATTTTTCCTAATACTTATATATATACTTATGTATATTTAAAGATAAGAATAGTGCTGAAATAACTTTGAGTATCTCGTTAAAATGGCTACTTATAACATTGAAGCATGGCAGGAACCAAAGGAGCATCAGACCTATGAGACAAACGTCGTCGTGGAATTGCATTCATCTGCAAAAGATCAGTCTAATTTGCATATTCTTTTAAACATTCATTTTAATTAATTTTTTTAAACATTTATTTTAATTAATTCCCTATCAGTTTTTTCGGTTTTCGTGTAGGATAATCATCTTTAGTTAACTATTACGTGTAATCATGTTCATGCAGATATTCTACACGATTTATACTTAATATACGTAATATTGGCGTACAAAGGTTATAGTTAACACAGACTTCTTTCTATGTATACTAGCAGTTCATCCCAGCTTTGCTCGGGCCCAATGTACTGTTCATGCATATGTATTCATATATACATTCAAAAGTTTGACTCATGTCCAGGTAGCCTACATCTAAAATTTCAATGGTTAGTCTAAAAATTGGCGGAGGAGTTTGGTAGAGTCTGCAAATGTAAACTCTTTCAACTTTAACCTCGTGGAAGCCAAAATCTCGCCCAAAAAAACTGATTAAAAAGCTTTCTGCATGTCTGAATACCCTTTACATAAACTTTCAAATGTTTAGACCCAAAATTTGCTGAATAGTTTGCTAGAGACCGCAAAGATCAAATCTTTTTAACGTTGACCCCTTGGCCAAAAACCGACTTAAAAGTTTGCTGCATATGTGAATGCACTTTATGTAAAATTTCAAATATTTAGACCAAAAATTGGCTGAGAGGTCTAATTTTCTTGAACTTTCACCCCAATTTCACCTCTTCACATTTATTGTTTTGGGCTCAAATCAAGCTAAAAAGGTTTATCCATATCCAAGGGACCTACATCTAAAATTTCAAGTGTTTAGAACCTAAATTTTGAAGCAGCTATTTTTACTGCGTAAAAATCAAGTCGAATTAGTCCCATAGGACAAAATCCCATACATCTCAATTTTAAAGCCTGTGGATTAACAATTGACGGAGGAGTTTGGTAGAGACCGTTTCTCAGATAGGCAGATAGAAAATTTTATGTATCTATTCTTATTTGTTTGTATGCATTCAACTTTTTCTTCAACAGCTTGACAAGTCAAGTCAGCCCCCAGATATGAACCCAATTCAAAACCTTTAGCGTATATTAGACTGGAACCTAAGCAAAAAGAAAAGTCTTCTAAGCCTGAACTTTTAGCATTATTGCGTCAGCATAGCAAGAATTCTTCAAGATGATATTCGTCAACTGAGCAATGCGATGCTTTTAAGGGTTCTAGCATTCAAATCTGCAAAGGGAATGTCAACCCAGTATTACTTATTAAACTTGTGACAATTTAATTTTGATTTTGTTCTATAAATTTTATTTTTATTGGAATAAACTGTCTCTATGGCTGTCTATTCTTTTATATATATATATATATATATATATATATATATATGTCTATTCTTTTCTGTCATCTCTCTCTCTCTCTTTCTCTCTCTCTATCTATCTATATACATATATATATATATATATATATATATATATATATATATATATATATATATATATATATAGTTATATTTTTTTCACTATAATAATTAAATACCTACAGACACAAGTGTTTCATCGTTTCGGGAATCTTCAGTGGAGGGTGTCACAATTAACACCAGTCGACAGATTCAAACTTGGCAACACGGGCCATCTCTGGCTCGATTAGCAAAGACCGTATCCAATCGGCTACCATTAACCGCGTGAAATAACGTTGAATTTAAACATTTTAATTTAAAATGTTTTTATGTTAATCACGTGAATCTAATCGTTATTCGATGATCTATGCATAAGGGTAAAATTGACCGACTTAATTCAGCTGAAAGTGCTCAACGATAAGAAACGAGTTTCTTAAAGGGGTTGACATAATTATTTACTATAATAATAATTAAATATCATAATTATTTTTTACTATAATAATTATAATATATATATGTATATATATATATGAATATATATTGTATATATATATATATATATATATATATATATATATATATATATAGTAATGTTACACATCTGAACACAATTAATGTTCAAGAATATATACCTAATTCAATCATTTTGTATGAATCATATAACCCTATCGTTGGCATTCGTTTCTCCGATATTATTATAGTTTGATCACTTTTCTAGAAAAGTGTCGTCTTCTTACGGAAGAGATAATGTGAAGGCTCGCATGCCAGGAAGATGTTACACAAGGGTCAGAAAGTTTGATTGAAAAGCCATTGCATCGGAGGAATATCGACATTTCCCGGCAGGACGCCTCTAGCGATTAGCAATAAACTACCCCTATTTTTAAAGGAACCAAAGTCTAGTAGGCTAGACCTCCTGGAACTGCATAAGACCAGCAACATATAGCAGTCAACAGAGTGAACGCCATCTCAAAAATAGCTGTGTTTCTGCGGAACACAGCTATTTGTGAAATTAAAGTCAGTTCGCATCGTTAACCACTTAATTCTTTATTTATAATGTTTACTACTATAATAAAAATTTGTCCCTGCGTGTGAGTTTGTTCCTTATGGATTCCTAAACAGCTTTAAGAAATTTTATAACAGCACAAGCAGAAAAGCCGGCTATGTAATATTGACAATACGTTCTTTGATATGACAGGGACACGTTCGAAATTAATGTTTGTGTTTAGAGCACAATTGAACCGTTATACTTAACTTTTGCATTAAAAACTTTAATTCAAGCTCTTGTCATCGCAAAAGTAGAAAGGCTCAGCATATAAAATAAACAGTAGCAGTTTTTTCTTTTAATTATACAGGAGTGAGTTCGAAATGAATGTTTCTATTTAGAGCACATTTGAACAGTGGTATTTTGCTTTTGTATTTTAAACTTTTATTCAAGAAATTATATATAAGCAATAAAATCTACAGGCCAATGTAAACTTTGGGCCGAGATCACAGTGTAGTATCTGTTCTTCAGATGCTGCACTTCAATTTCTTGTTCTCTGTTAGTGGAGAGGAAGTCCTTCACGACTGAGACGATTTTTAATTTTTGTTCCTTTTCTCCACGTTAAAAAACGACCCTGGTGTCTAACTCCGTCCCGTGGGGAGGCATTGTATCGTGGACTAAATCACTGCGGTGGAGCATGTGAAGCTTTCTCCCGTTGCACTGCGGTGGGTCCCCAACTAGTACAAGCAGTTAATCGATTTGATTGATAAATGGGCGATTTTACCGATTTTGATGACAATAAAATATGGGAGTGTGAAACATTCGTTGATTCTCATTCGATCCCGGGTAACGTCGGGTCTCCATGCTAGTTAACTTTATAAATGTAGAAATCGATTGACTTCCATAATGTATCCGGTAAGGAAATTAAAACTTATTCCACCAATGAGATTTCATTTCTTTCTGATGGTCACTGACGCATGCGCAGACACTTTTCGCACATTACCATTTCGTTTAAGCGTGTTCAAAGAAAATTGTTTGTTTAACAAAAATATTGACATCAAAATTGCAAGAACTATTCAATAAATATCAAGATGGTCGATGTCATTATTGATGCAAATGCGCGAATATTTTAACGACACTGTGCTTCTAACTGAATTAAATGAATTTCAAGTTAGTCAAGCGATCGGATTTAAAGTACATTAGAAAATTGATCAAATCCAATGTGGTTCTTATGGAAAACAGATTAAGGGCTAACTTGAATAAAGTTAAAGTCAATTAGGTTTGATAGGAACGAAGAAATAATTAAGTCACAGGAAGCTGTTTCAAGACGATGAAGGATTGTTATAAACGGAAAACGGAAAGGGATAGATGAAAATCAGCATCTGAAGAGGAAGTTTCTCAGCAGCACAACATGAATTATTTACAAAATGGAGCCAAACTGATTTCTGCTTTTCCGTGGTGGATATCTGTTCCCAAAAGCCACCATGACATCCCTGGGGATCAAAACAACAAATTACAGAGCTTCAATCTGTATGCTAGGTGCGCGACTGATATTTAATCTCTTGTTGTTGTTGGCAACCGTCCGTCTCGAGAGGTGCTAATGTAGCAGTGGACGGGGTGATATGCTGCTATCCGTGCAGCGATGAGGCTGCACTTCAATTCTGGCACTAGTGATCATGGTCAGTGTCGGATTCTGGCACTAGTGATCATGGTCAGTGTCGGATTCTGGCACTAGTGATCATGGTCAGTGTCGGATTCTGGCACTAGTGATCATGGTCAGTGTCGGATTCTGGCACTAGTGATCATGGTCAGTGTCGGATTCTGGCACTAGTGATCATGGTCAGTGTCGGATTCTGGCACTAGTGATCATGGTCAGTGTCGGATTCTGGTACTAGTGATAATGACCAGTTTCGGATTCTGGCACTAGTGATCATGGTCAGTGTCGAGCTACATTGGACTGTTCTGAAATTAATGGTCTGTCTTCAATATTCCTGCGCTGTCATACATTGTAGTGTGCTGGCATCCAGTGGCGGGCAATGTTGGTCAGGCCGCCTTAGGAACTCCGTCTCCGGATTTTCTGCTGGAGTTTTCTCCTAAAGCCTTTCACTTGATAAGATAATCCCGCAAGAAAGTAAAGATCTTGAATCAGATTTGCCTTCTACTAGATGCGCTACCATCCAAAGTTGATGAGCTCCGCCTGTCCGAAGTGACTGGTTTTAAGACGCCAATTGACCGCCTTTGCCCCTTGTCCAAGTTAATATAAAAACTTTCGCCGGGCTTAGCAGCAAAATCACGCAAGAAGGCTAGGAACTAGTGTAGCAGTTGAGCTACATATGGAAGGATAGCTGTTACTCTTGGAGTAGTTGCTGATGATGACAATATAAAGTCAGGCCACCTTAGGAAGTCCGTCTCCGGATTTTTTGCTGGAGTTTTCTCTCTAAGCCTTTCACTTGATAAAGGTAATCTCGCAAGGAATCTAAGATTTTGAATCAGAGTTGCCTTCTTTTAGATGTGCTACCATCCAAAAATGATGACCCCCCCCCAAATGCCCGAAGTGACTGATTTTAAGCATTTAGTGATTGGGCCGCCTTTGCCTCTTTTCCCAGTTAGTATAAATACTTTCGCCGGACTTAGTAGCTAAACCACACAAGATATTATTATAGCGTCTCGTCTTCTTACGGAAAAGACAACGTGAAGGCTCGCATGCCAGGAAGATGTCACACAAGGGTCAGTAAGTTTGATTGAAGAGCCAGTGCATCGGAGGAATATCTAGTAAACTAGACTTGGTTTTGAGACCAACTCTGGAATTCCATTCCAGGTCCCTGCTTCCCCAACAGTAATGACGAGCAGAAGTTCAAGTGTAACGTGAACCGACATCTTGCTGCCCAAATCCCTACATAGTACCCTAGTAGTTGTTGCTTCTGATAGTAGCCCCCTACACCGGAGTGGCAATTTGCCTTATTTGGGGTGAAAATGTAATTTAAAAAAAAATAATAATAAAAAAAGACCAACACCATTATGGCATTTTTTGGAGTGGAAGTTTATCTCCACTACCACCTCTAAAATATTCACAACAAAACCTCGTCTCCCTACAACCACTGAAAATACTTTCTATTTTCCTTTCTCAACCTAAAGCTAAACGATACTTTTATAAACAAAGAACTGCCTGATAAACACATTAGTCCGTATCCTCGAGTTGCCTTTGCACTTTGTAAGGCAGTGACTCATTAGTACTTTCAAAATTATCTCATTCTATACAATATGATGTTAGGAGGAAAGCGTTTAAACTAAAGGACGCACACCTGTCTAAAGAGTCACACTTATCAAAACGTATTCTTTTTCTAAACTGCTATATTCACGCTTTATAGGTGTTTATTTTTATGTCGTGAACATATATCGGCTGCTTTTGATCATTTTGAAATATAGAAAATACGAATAACACTTTTGATGTAGTAAATCTAACGCATGCCTTTAAATATATTACGTATAATATAATATAATGTAATATATATATATATATAATTATATTATATATATAATTATATTATATATATAATTATTATTTCCAAATATATGCAGCTAATTTACAAATGTATACACAGGAACAACAGTAACCGAACAACAGTAACGAGGTAATGAGTATAAGAGACGCCAACCGACTAGCAAGCTAGGTAACTAGCTTCTTAACTAATCACTAACTCGTAGTGAGACAACTCATTTTATACATACTAACTCTCAGTGGCGAGAATTCCAACGTGATTTCCAACGAGATTAGAATGTCTATTTAACTTAGTAGGAAATTAGACACCCAGTTTCTCAGTAACGGCAAAACAGCAGTTCAGTGTCTTTTCATCCCTCCGACCCACCCCCGGTAAGTCAAATCAATTTAAATTCTTACAATATATATATATATATATATATATATATATATATATATATATATATATATAGAGAGAGAGAGAGAGAGAGAGAGAGAGAGAGAGAGAAAATAAATTTTTATTTTCTCTATTTTGTCGGAATACTATTTCCATTATTTTCATCATATATATATATATATATATATATATATATATATATATATATAATTATTATTTCCAAATATATGCAGCTAATTTACAAATGTATACACAGAAATCCTTATTTGGTGTAGCCACCCTCCCCTGAAAACAACTCCAACTACGCTAGTCAGCACCGGAATATAACGGGCACTGTCGGCCATTTTCTGGTAGTGCCAGCTAGCGGACACCACTGACTGCCAGTGTAAGCACTGGGGATTACAGACGATTAGTGTTGGTTTGATGCAATTATTTGCGGGCACCGGCGGATACTGGTGGGTTCTGACAGATACTGACGGTGAAGATCAGTGTCCGCCTCCATTTTACGACAGCACAAAACTAAAATCGCCTGTCTTCAACTGTCGATCATTGATGGGCTCTGACATCCACTGACTGTAACTGGCAGCCACTTCTGGTCACTTGCAGTTAGTGATGTTTTGAGGCAGTAACTCACATTTACTGGTAGGCACTATATGACTTGCGTATCTATCATTGTTGTTTTCCCGCATTTACTGTGGACTATGACCATTATCGGCCTTAATTGGACTGCTCCAAAATGAAATTGTCTATCTTCAATAATGATCACTGGTGGTCATTGGCGTTTTTAGGCGGTTATTTGCGTTTGGTCATTGTTTATCACTAGTGATCATGACCAGTGTCGAACTACATTGGACTGTTCTGAAATTAATGGTCTGTCTACAATATTCATGCGCTGTCATACATTGTAGTGTGCTGGCATCCAATGGTGGGCAATGTTGGTCATTGGAAATTATATGAGTGACTGGCAGTAATTTTTCGGTGGTTACTGTCACTTCTTTAATAAGGGGGACACTGGCTGGCACTGGCAGACAAATCGCTTGTCCTCAGTTGTAGAGAATTGTTATTGAGTGGCGGCCATCGTCATTCATGGTAGTTATTGCTCTTTTAAAATGGTTATTGTTACTTCATGGAACTTGCGGAATCTGGCAGGCACATGTGGACCCTAGCGGACACTGGCGGGCACGAATCGGATGGCCCCTGTCGGACCTTTGGAATCCTGGGTAAAGCAAGGAGCATTCTATTCTAATTCATTCGCAGTCCTGGATTGCTGCATTGACGACTGCTACGTTATCCGTTTTTACAGAATAGGTTTAAATCGCGCAGTGTGTAAACAAACATTTTTAGACTAATACTTTTTCTGTATTTTTTAAAATAAGGGATCACAATGGAAAACAGTCAAATCATGAAAATGTTAGGTGAACGAATAAATAATATTGAAGAAAGAATAATATTAGCGTTGTATATGGAAGGGATCAGATCCCAGTAATTAGAGAAAGAGAGTAAATAAGTTTTGAAAATATGTTTATAAAAGGAAAAGGCTAGAATCGAACGCAGTAATCAGGAATTGTAAAAGAATACATATTGCAATCATGGGAATGTGGAGCAATCGTCCATTGTGTTTAGAAATAACTAAATATATTAATTATATCAGAGTTATAAGAATGAGCAATTCAATTTAGGAATTTTCTTTCTTTGGCCGAAAGCTTGTAGAGGCATATGTAATATGTAAATCCACGCGAGGAAAATCACGTGTCTGGGCACTTTTGACGTCGCAAAGAAAGATAGATTTACAATATATTTAGAAGTCGAGTCAGAGTTAATTAGTAGCGAGAGAGTGAGCCTGAGTTGACAGTTAGCCGAACACTTTTGGAAGCGACCAGAAAGGAAAGAAAGACAATGTACATACTGCAAGGCGTTCCAATACATCATCATCATCATCATCATCATCATAATAATAATAATAATAATAACCAGCTAGACGAATAAATATCATCATGTTATTTCCATGTCTTCGTTTGTCATCATTCAACCTGAAAGGTAATGTGTTTTTGTAATTCGTTTTGTAAAAGAACATTTATATAACCCCCTTCCAAAGTTTCAAAGTCTTAACTGTCTGCCCCCCTCCTCAAATGTGTTAACGGTATCCCCTCGTGAATAATGTTAAAAAGAACAGTCAACTCTCACATCTATATCTCTTCTACTACAAATAATGAACTCAACAAGTAATTGTCATCGTCATCGTTGTCGCTGTATACGCCGTTACAGTCATCGTCTGTTATATGTCCTCTATATGCACACTCCACCACTACGAAACATTCAGTTGCTCAGTGTGTCAATAGAATGTTTTTTTTCTTTTTGTATCTGCGTTTCATTAAATTATGGATTTTTTAGGTGGGAAAAAAAGTCGAATCATTTGGAAAGAGACCTGCTGTCAGTAACTTTGATGTAAAATCACTAAGAATTTTATCGACTTTTTAACCGATTCATGAAGACATAGGTGTTGAGTTGATGTAAAAAGCAGTGATTGACAGAATCAAACACATCGGTAAAGTCCAAAAAGACATCTGCAGCATCTCTATTACACTCATAACTCATTTTTCCATCACAAGTAAATTTGTGAGATAAGTTTTGGAATAAAACTGCGTCTATATAGATATACAAAATATATACATATTTATCAAACTTTCACAAGAAACACTCGTCTAGCTGAAAACACTATCAATAATCCCCCCACTCTTTATCTGTGCCTAAACCTTAACGTAGATTCCATGAACAAAGATTCTTTCTTAGAACTAATCGCGAGTTTTTCAAACAAAATGAGTGACTGTTTATTTTGTAATAATGCGTTGTTTTGGTTTCAAACGTATATAATACGTATTTATTTTATTTAACCAGCGCTTCTAAGGAACTTAAAAAATATCAACGTGAATCCCGCGTGACCTAACGCACCGTTCCGAGATTTAAAAAAGCTACCGTAAAAACAACAAACGAACTTTTACTTTCTGATCCTCTGCCCCAACAACACCATGGCAAAAAAAAAGAAAGAAAGACATACTGAAGATGAGATTTTGTCTCGAAATATATTTATGAATTCCAACATAAATTTCAAACAAAATAAATGTTTATTTTGTAATAATGCGTTGTTTTTGGTTTCAAACGTATATTATTACGTATTTATCATATATATATATATATATATATATATATATATATATATATATATATATATACTAGCGGGAAATTCCACCAGGGACTCATTCATATGTAATATATTGATGTTGGCATTCTGTAAATGTTCAGCGTAAATGGAGACGCTCTGATATTATTGTAGTTCTTTTGTTATAAATGCAAAAGTATTTATCTAAGCCAAGCGTAGTCCGGTCGTAAAGTACGCTTAAATATGATATTTTAATTCTTGCAGATTTTGTATATATTATTACAGAGTTAATGTTCTATCTATTTTGCTATATTATAAGGTTGCGTTTTACAAAAGTAAAAAAAAAAATATCCATATGACTTGGGTGCATCAGCATCAAAACCGAAACCAAAACATACGAAAAAAATATATGCATATATACATAACTTGAGATTCTTCAGCCATAATCCAAACCGAAACAAAACTTATGAAGAATTCTTGATAAAGTAATTTATTAAAAAGATTAGATTACTGCAGGACCATCAGTTACAATCGGAACTGAAATCAAAATTTATGAAGAATACCTGGTAAAAATAATTAGTAAAAAAAATAGATGAGTCAAGTGTCATATATATATATATATATATATATATAGTAATTTATAAAATATATATGGCGATTAAGCTACACTGAATATTCTGCGTTTCATCCACTATATGATTCGTCAGGCTTATGCGCATAAGCCTGAAGAATCCGATAGTGGATGAAACGCAGAATATTCAGTGTAGCTTAATCGCCATATATATTTTATAAATTACTAACTAGCTCAACCTACGTATTGAGCACTTTTTAAGTAAATGCTTAAAGTTTACGCATAAATCTATACTTTCGTATATTAATTTTATGTGAGTAAATGAAGTAGTTTTATATATATATATATATATATATATATATATATATATATATTATATTATAATATATTATATGATATTTTGGCTTTTCTAACCACGCTGAATAGCTATTATACAGCGAAAGATTGTTTATGGAATATATATATATATATATATATATATATGCATACATAGAGAGAGAGAGAGAGAGAGTGGGGAGGGAGAGAGAGAGCGAGTTATTATACAGTGAAACAGTTTTTCTATGGAATACATATATATTATATATATATATATATATATATATATATATATATATATATATATATATATATATATATAATATATATTGTTAAATTGTTTAGATGTGTCCGCATATAGACACATGCAATTATAATGAAGTAATAACAGAGAGGGGAATTTTGGCAGTTTTTTCTTTAATTGTAGCCAAAATAAGAGAATGATAGATTACGCTCAGTGTGATTTTTCTGTTTTGATTTTTTCGTGTTTTTTTTTTTATATAAGTATTTATTTATTTTTATTTAGAGGGATTTGCCGCAAACTGTCAGAACGCATTGGCTATTCTGATCGGCTAACAGCGTGCACAAATTGTCTTGCAAAGTCTCACAGTCACGAGATGTGAGTACTTGCGACCGGTCGGAACAACGCCCAGAGCGAACAACAATCTCTCGATTGGATTTCATTTTTTTGTTGTTTTTTTTTTGTTTTGAGACTGAACTAATTTCTTTCTTGTTATTTTATTTCGAGAGTTGCATGAATGGCATATAGATGAGAATAACATTCGCGAGCCGTTTTTCTCTCGTAGGTTCCGCATCTTTAATATCTTATTTCTAATTAGAGCAAATACCATTGCTTTTCATACTTTCGATGCCTCTCTTCTAGTCTCAAGAGACAATGAAACTCGCTGTAAAAGTAGCTGCGCGTAATTGTGAAGCAAGGGTTGCACAATGCTTAACCACGACTTTCCTGAATCGACACTGCTGGGGTTCGGTTGATAGGAGTGTCTAAAAACTTTGGTTTTAAGACTTTGCGAATCGGACTAAAAGCCACAGGGGAGACAGTAATGCTGTGTATGTCATTAAAGGACCGTTTTAAGTCTTGAACAGAAATTAATAGAATTATGAATAGTACCTGATGTGTTAATGTGTCAGGACAGACTCTTTCTAAACGACTGCAAGAAATAGGGCTGTTTAATCGAATCCCAGGGAAGAAACCACTTGTTAGTTCGAAGAATAAGAAGAGATTAGAGTTTGCAAACAGGTATTAGTTAAAAATTAAAAAAATATACAAAATACTGTTAGAAACTCGCTCAATATATGTTACCGTGAAATAGGCTAACATATATTCGGTGGGTTTTTAACAGTATTTTCTATAGTTTTTTTTAACTTATTTTCCCAAACTTACCGTGTTCAACAGAGAGTCCGGCGCCATTTTAAATTTTCCAATACATCGGTAAACACTATATTTTGCGAGCTGAATAAACATGTTACATTAAATAAAAACACTAAAAAATTATCCAGTTAGGTAGAAAAGTAACTTATCTTGCCTTTGATAACATCTATTTGTTATATACTTGTTTTTTTCACAACTTTTTTCGAATCTATGTGTATAGAATTACAAGCCCCGTTTTAAGACTATTAGACAATTTTGTACGAGTTGGTAGATTTTATAAGCATTGCCATTCATCGAAATAAGTATACAGATTTCCAAGGATTTTATTCGTGCGTTCTTCTATGGGAAGACAAACCCACTCGAGATCCACACATTCTTTCATAATTCGGACATATGTTATCATTTGACAATTGTGTGTGAGGCTGATTTCTGCGCGGCACTATTCTTACTGTTCCCATCTCTCTTGGATGATGGCGCTGTGCGATTCCGAACCGTTATACATCAATCCTGATTTAACTTTTCTACTTTGAACTCTTTTGTTTTTTCATTGTCTTTCTTTGAAGATTGTAAATCTGAGTATGGGGCAGCCAAACCAGCTGTCAACATTCCCCCTGCTTTTTATTGAAACCAACCGAGAGCTCTTTTTGGTATCCTCGCTGTTCCCTTAAGTGCAATTGTTTGGATTTTTCTTGCACTTGGTTCACCAGGAATAATAATCTGGTAGGGCTTTAGGTTCTTCTTTCTAAACTCTGTAGCACCTATAACTAAGATTCCAGTTTCTTTTCATATCATACATGAGACCTTGATATTTGATCTGTTTCTCTCTTTCAGCTCTGTTCAGACCGTCATCATTAGAGACACTCACTTCAACCAATAACTGTGTCAGGTTTGACAGCAGCATTTTCAAGGCTGTAGGGTTACTGATCTATGACGTTAAGTTTAGGTAACGGCCAGTAGGTTAATAATCAAGACAACTGGTAGTCTCGCAGTAGGATATCGTCTTTCTGGTTGATTTATGAAAAATGGTTTTTCGTTGCGTTGTTCCAAAGTACCGTGGAAATTATAAAAACGGACCAAAGTGTAAATGTATTTTTTCCTAGAGAGAAAAACAATTCTCTGCTTGCATAGGTGCAATTATGAGGAATAATTTGAATCCAATAAGATATGACAATAATTTGACATATTTTTATTAATTAATTACTTAATATAATTAAAACTGTATTTAAGTAATTCCCTGACCTTGGATCACATTGTCAATATAAATTAAAGAAACACTCATTTTTTATTGATAATTAGCAGTGGCGCCCGGCGTTGCCCGGTCTTAAAATACACATAAATATGATATTTTAATTTACGCAGATTTCGTATTTATTTAATTTTTTTTATTTTTTTAATATTTCTTTTTTACACGGTGGTCACCACTTATCAAGGCCCGGAAGCCACTCCGGGATAAGGGTTATTGCAAGTACAGTACGTTAGTGTGGAGATTTGATGAAGTGTTTACTTAAGGGGGCGGTTCATAAAGAATTTGTTAACGTTGGACTTGAAGACATCCAAGTTGTAGTCAGGTGGGAAGCAGGCAGACGGAACAGAGTTCCACATATTATTATAAAGTCAATTATTTCTTATTATATTGTACCCAATATGTAGTTATGCTTTCAAAAGTAAAAAATTCTATTTGAGTGTCAAGGTAGAATCGAAACCGAAACCGGAACATAACAAATCATAGTTTAATAATTGAAACAACAAGTAAAGCATAAACTGACTTTTATGTGTACTTAATGTGGTTAGACTGTGAAAAGGAGTGTGAATTTTATTAAAGATATTTTATATTATACTAGCATTTCAGCCCGGCGTTGCCCGGGTGTTTGGAGTTGTATGCTGAGCAAAAAAAAAAAGAGTAATTTTTTTTTTAATTTGACCCCTATTATGACCCCTTAAAATTTATAGTTTCGGGCTCAAATCACTTTATTAAGTTAGATCCAGGTTCAAGGAACCTATATCTAAAATGTCAAGTGTCTAGACCCAAAATTGTCGGAGGAGTTAGGTAGAGTTCTTAAGGGTCAAATCGTTGAAATTTGACCCCTTAACAGCCAAATTTCTGGCTTACACCCGTCACATCGATTTTCCCAAATCTCAGTACTCGGTATTTCAAATTTCGAGTCTATAAACTAAAAATTGACAGAGTTATTGCGTAGGGAAATGTACACAGACAGACAGACAGACAGGCACGTTCACTTTTATAGATATATAGATTGTGTCCAATATATAGTCATGATTTCAAAAGTAAAAAAAAGAAAAAGATTTCGGTGACATAAGCTAGAATCGAAACCGAAACGAAAACATAACAAAACAGTTTCATGATTGAAACTATGTTACAAGTTAAGAAAAGATTGAAGTTTCTTTGTACTCAATATTATTGGACTGTGGAAAGGTGTGTGATATTTATTAAATACTAGCGGAAGTACCCGGCATTGCCCGGGTGTTTGGAGGTATGTGTGTAAGGGATGGGGGGTAAAGTAAAAAATGAGCGAAGTAATAACCCTGTTTAAATATTTTTAAAAAATGTTAAACTTCTTAAAAAATCGGAAAAAAAAACAAAAACAGCGAACAAACGTAAAACTTCTTTAAAAAAAGAAATCGGAAAAACAAAAAGCAAAAATAAGGGAAAAAATGATGAATGTGTTCGGAAAACCAAAACCAAAAAAAAAAAACACAACGAAAAGCGAAAAATTAAATACCCCTTCGATTCGGTTCAGTCCATGGTGCATCTCCCCCAGTAGAAAGCATAGAACTAAAAGGAAAATTCCATTCCAGTTTTTTAAGCAACTACAAAACGAAATAAAGCGAAAAAAATGGCATAAATAACCCTTCGATTCAGTTAAGTCCATGGAGCGTATCACCCAGTAGAAAGCATAGAACGGAAAGGCACAATAAAATTCCATTCCAGTTTTTTAAGCAACGACGAAGTAAAGAAAACCCAAAACGGTGTTCCTTCGCAATTGTCCCTTGTGAACGATCCGGGAAACGGTGTAAATGGTGGCGGGGAAAAGATGAATTAATTAGAGAGAAAAGATTTTACTACTTCCATTGATTTTAACCGATTATGGCAGTTAACTCTCAGCAGAAACAAAATATATAGGAATGGAGAGTAGATAATACAGTGGATGTGTTATCGGCAGCTCCAGTAACTCTCGCTTCTCCTATTTTGTCATCCAGTCCTCATTCAATTAGTGATGTTTCTGACAAAGGGTGAAGAAAAAGCTGCTTAAAGGTCGGTAGTACTTGGTGACCAGTAGTCTGAGATGTCGGAAATTTTTCTGTTTCTACCTGTCCTTGTGGCCATGTCACTAGTAAGGGTGCTGGAGGTAAACGTTTGTCTGGGCTGACGTTATCCGCCTGATAGTCAGGGACTCGAACCTTGGATTAACCACTAAGGACGCTGTCCTATCAGCAGGCGCAAAGTACTGGGACTGCTGTATTGCCACTTGGTGAGTGGATCTGGACCATGCAGTAGTCTCTGGTGGGGCCTCTCGATGCTATACTAGTGGGTAATTGTTACGGCTTTACCTTTTCGTGTGCTGCAAAAAATAAATTTCCTGTCTTTACGCCGTCTTTAGTACGCCGACCTATTCCACAAACCCCCAAACCACAACATGAAATATCTCCAGAATAAAAACTCGATTAAACCTAGAACCCCACCTTCCAACGTAGACCCCTACTACCAGGTCTCCTTCTCCAACATCAGGGGTCTACGTTCCAACCTTCCAGAGGTTGAAACCCAATTACAGGAGACGAAACCGGACATATTCTTTCTAAGTGAAACTGGAGTAGGGCCGACCACTTCCCTAAATGAGTTCATAATTAATGGATACTCAAATTTAACAGCTAAATCTGACCCCCAAGATCGCCATGGGCATGGAATATGTGCCTACATTAAGGATGGCTTCTCGTGTGGCAGGGATATCTCTAGAGAAGATCCTAATTTACCCTATATGTGCTTCAGGGTTGCACTTGCTAACACCACTGCATTTATATTTGCCCTCTATAGGCCCCACAACAGCGGAGTACTATCTTTAAGAGCATATCTGAGAAAATAGACCACATACTGTCTTCACATCCCTCGGCTAACATCCACATCTGTGGTGACTTCAACGTCCATAACGTGGAATGGCTGACTCATTCAAATAAGACAGATGATGAGGGGAGGTTTTGTCATGATTTTGCCATTGCTTATGATCTCACTCAGATTGTTCGCGAACCCACCCGTGTGCCCGATACACCCGGTCAATATGCAAGCCTCTTAGACCTTTTTCTCTCAACTTCCCCTGAGCTATGTTCATGTTCCGTTCATTCTCCTCTAGGATCCTCCGACGACTCCGTCGTATCAGTTAAGATAAAAACGAAATGTAAGAATCCCCCAGACGTACCCCTCCACCGTACTGTATACCGATACTCTATGGCTGACTGGGATAGCTTCCGTACATTCATATCTGATTTACCTCTGCACTCCATGTTTAAAAAGGATGTGTCCTCTATAGTATCAGATCTGACCGAATGGTTAATTGCAGGCATAGACCAATTCATACCATCTAAAAAATTCCAACAAAAACCTAACAGCCAGCCATGGTTCTCCCCAGAATGTACTGCTGCTATCGCGCACAGAAATCACTTTTTCATAGCTACCAACGTAATAGATGCACTGAGACTAAAGCTGCTTTCAGGTCTGCCAGCAACCACTGTAAAAGAGTAATAAAAAATGCAAGAGAGCTATATGCCCAGTCTGTTAAATCCAAGGTAGCTGATCAGCGGCTTGGATCCCACCAGTTTTGACAAATAACAAATAGGATCCTGAACAGAAGTGTGCGTTCTATCCCAACCATTATCAATAGACCAGAGGTCATCTCGTCAGCGTCAGACAAGGCCAAACTATTTGCAAAGAACTTTGCAGCTAATTCTACCCTATGCGACGAAGGCCATCAACTCCCCATATTTCCTCCTATAACACAGAACAAGCTAGGTAACATACAAATATCCGTGCATGAGGTCGCCAAGCTAATAAAGAACCTAGATTCCAGTAAAGCAACTGGCCCTGATGGCATCCCAATTATAGTGTTAAAAAAGCTTCAACCAGAACTTGCTCCCATACTTACGAAACTATTTAAGCGCTGCCTTAAGGAGAAGTGCTTTCCGACTCCCTGGAAGACCTCATCAGTTTGCCCTGTATTTAAGAATTCAGGTGATAAGTCATCTCCCTCTCAATACAGACCAATAAGTCTCCTGTGTGTTATGAGTAAGTTGCTAGAATCCATATTAAATAGAGAAATAGTCAACCACCTCAGCAGGAATAACCTTCTTAGTGACACACAATATGGCTTCCGCTCTGCAAGATCTACCGCAGATGTGCTGACGGTTATATCCCACAGGATAAGTGAATCTCTTGACAAAGGCTTTCTTTCTAGGGCAATTGCTCTTGACATATCAAAGGCCTTTGACAAGGTATGGCATAAGGGTCTACTTCACAAGATCTCCAGCTACGGTATAACGGGAAATGTTTTCTCAATCATTAAATCATTTCTCTCCGATAGGCTTATAAGAGTAGTGGTCGATGGACAAAAATCGGAGGCCTGCAATATAAATGCTGGAGTCCCTCAGGGGTCAATCCTGGGCCCAACTCTCTTCCTGATCTACATCAATGACCTCCCTAAACACATACTTAAATCATTCGTTGACATCTATGCTGATGACACGACCATCTACGAAAACACATCAAAGGCTGTAAATGACAAAGTTCTCTCTGATTCTCTCTCCTCTGATCTCGAGCGCGTGGTTCAGTGGGGGAAGATGTGGCTGGTTACCTTTAATGCACCCAAAACCAAACTCCTATCCTTACATCATCAACGCTCTGATCCCCATCTGGCATCAATTGTGATGGATGGCTCTCGTCTGGGTGAGGCCCCGTGTTTTGACAAGCTTCTGGGTTTGACCTTTACTCCTGATCTGAAATGGAACACGTACATCAAGTCTGTTGCCAAGGTCGCTGGAAAGATGGTGGGATCCTTCTACCGCTTCAGAAGATATCTCACTACGGATGCAATTCTCTATCTATATAAAAGCCAAGTACTCCAAGGATGGAGTACTGTTGCCATATCTAGGCCGGAGCTGCTAAGGACAGCTTATCCTACCTTGACAGAGTACAAAATAGACTTCGTGGCTTAGTGGGGGATGCCCTTTTCTCTACCCTGCAACCTCTCTCCCACAGAAGAGACGTTGCGAGCCTGTCCTTGTTTTATCGTTATTTCCATGGCAGATGCTCGTCTGAACTCCAATCTCTAGTCCCCCCTCGCCAATCTTTCACGAAAAACACCCGTCTAGCTGAATCCACTGTGAAAAATTTCCCCCACTCTATATCTGTGCCTAAATCAAAACGCAGATTCCATGAACAAAGCTTCTTTCTTAGAACTGCACGCCTGTGGAACTCTGTTCCGTCTGCCTGCTTCCCTCCGGACTACAACTTGGTTGTCTTCAAGTCCAATGTTAACAAATTCCTAATGAACCGTCCCCTTAAGTAAACATTTCAGCAAATCTCCTCACTAACGTAATGTACTTGCAATAACCCTTATCCCTGAGTGGCTTCCGGGCCTTGATAAGTGGTGATCACTGTGTAAAAAAAGAAAAAAAAAGAATCTACGATTATGGAGGAAGTGGAGAGGTAATATGCCTATAACACACCTTAGATATTGTGCTGCAGTGTGTGCATATTACATTCGCATAAAATGTCTTGATTTTTAATCCTATTAAGGTTAAAATCATAGGGGAAAATGAGTTTATTATATATATATATATATATATATATATATATATATATATATAGGGAGAGACGAGCTGGTTTCTATAACAACAATGTTTTGATAGGCAAGATGCAAGCAAGGGCGGTCGGACGGTCCACGAAATTTTATAATTATATAACAAGCAATTTGTTGAATTAATTTTCTTTTAAGTGTTTATTTTTTATGAGTGGTAAAAAAAGATTTTTATTTAACAGAAAAGGCAACAAATAAAAAAGTATCAAAGTGCAAGGACATGACAAATAAATGTTAACAAATGCAAGATTAGCTACTCTTCTACCTAACTGGATAGAGTTTGTTTGTTTTAATATATTTTACGCTTGTATTCGGTTCGAAAAAAGAACTAGTGTCGAATTGGTGAATTAAACCGATAACAATATGGCCGATCCAAGATACGCTGTCTTCAGAGATTTAAATGTGTCTCAAGTCTAAAGATAAACAAAATACTAATTAAAAATCCCCCCAATAAGTAGCATAAGTTATTCATATTCGGTAAATTGCTATCACTACTTTGTTTATTTTCCAGATCAACTTTATTCAATATTAATTCCCGAATCCTGTTCGCTATATTTCTCTTTGTCAATATGTTTTAAATTTTTTTTTCATTTTGTTTTCGAAACGCTGTCATTCATTATCGACAGTCTGACTGCTCAACAGATCTTGTTTGCTTTGCCTACTATGCGTGACGTAATTTATCAGTTAATAGGTCTTATTTCTCGGCGGTGATAACTCGCCCCCAATGTTGTGTCATCAATTCGACATCTTTACATATCCTTCTTTACACAAGCTTTGTATCGCTTTTTAGATTCCATATCTAGTTCAGAATAAAATATTTTCACACGAAATAGTATATTATGATGGTTTTGGATTAATACTTCATATAAAAACAGTATATTAGTTTGGTGCCAAACAATATCGTTTTCTCACATATGTTACTTCTATATATGATTTCTGAATTAATTCATTGATATATATCTAGCCATCTTATATATCATTTTGAAGCGCAATTTTCGCTCTATCGAATCATGTTCGTTACCGTTCTCAATTTCTTCATTCATTTTTTGCAGGCTTTTCGACAGGATGGACAAAATTCAAATCCGCGCGATTTTCTCTTTCCAGTTCAAACTAGACCGAGAAGCTGCCGAGACAGCTCGTCATATCAATGATGCGTTTCGTCTAGGAACCACTAGCGAACGTGTGGCACAACGGTGGTTCAAGAAATTTCGCAATGGTGACGAGAGCCTCAAAGATGAAAACGGTCGCGACCGGCCGACTGCGGTTGATAATGAATATTTGAAAGCCTTAATTGAAGCTGATTCTCGCAAAACCACATGAGAAGTTGCTGTTGAACTCGAGGTCGACCACTCAACAGTCGTTTGCCATTTAAAGCACATAGGAAAATAAAAAAAAAGTTGGATAAATGGGTGCCGAAAGAATTGAACGATAATCAAAAAAATCGTTGTTTTGAGGTGTATTCTGTGCTCTTCTGCGCAACAAAAACGATCCATTTCTCGAGCGGATTGTGACGTGTGATGAGAAGTGGATCCACTACAACAACCGGCGACGTTCGGCACAGTGGTTGGATGCCGGAGAAGCTCCACACTTCCCGAAGCCGAAATTGCACTAACAAAAAGGTTATTGTGACTGTTTAGTCGTCTGCGGCCAGTCTCATCCATCACAGCTTTTGAATCCAGGCGAAACGATTACAGCGGAGAATTACTGCCGACAAATTGACGAACTGCACCAGAAACTCCAACGTATGTGCCTGAGATTGGTCAATATGAAGAAACCAGTTCTCCTCAATGACAACGCTTGTCCGCATTTTGCTCAACTGACTTTGCAGAAGCTGAACGGATTGGGCTACAAGACTCTGCCTCATCCGCCATATTCACCGAACCTCTCGCTCACCGATTATCACTTTTTCAAGCATCTCGACAACTTCCTGCGCGAAAAATGTTTCAAAAGCCGAGACCATACCGAATCGGCCTTCAATGACTTCATCGCTTCTATTTCTATTCTCATGGAATGAATAAACTTGTTTCTCGTTGACAAAATGTGTCGATTCTAATAGTTTTTATTTCTCAACTAATAAAGTTTATTATGGAAGAAGTTATGATTTTTTTTAAGTTGAACGTCAAAAACAACATTATTTTTGCACCAACCTAATATAAAGTCCCAAAATACAAATAACACAAACTAATTAATTCTCATCTCGAAAATACAGAAACATTTTTATGTATGTTTTCTATGAGTTGAATAAAAGTTAATAAAACCATGAAATCCTGTAAAATATTTGATAAAAATTACGACTCATGAATTGTGTTAAATTTTTTTTCATATGGACCGTAATGTTACTAGATGTGTCTATTGACTCCCTCCCCACGAGGGCAGAGTTTGCCACAAGATCGGTTATTAATGTGGCGAAAATTCAGCTCCCAAAAAGGGGCACTCTGGATAGGAACGAAAATAAAAATTTGTCACAATCATGAAGGATTTCGGGTCCACTGACTGAGGACAGAAAAGATAAAGTGTAGCCTGAGAACAGATACTACACTGTGATCTTGGCCCGAATGTGACTAGATGCAGCGAGACGGGCTGTATTTATTTGCTTCCCCACTGTGCAAATTAGGCATAAGGCCGTTTTTGTATGTGGAGAGAGTGGGGGGCGATCCCGATGGGTGGGGAAGGGGGAGCTGGATAGTGACAATTAGTATGAAGGGTTTCCCCTAAATTGACCAAGATCTGATATGTGGGGGTAACCCCACATATGGTCTTTGCTGGCAATATCTGCCGGAACAGATACTACACTTTGAGGTATTTATTTGCTCCCCCACTGAGCAAATTAGGCACAAGGCCGATTTTTAAAGTGAGGAGTGAAGGGGAAATGGGACAACTCCCCGGGGAGTAAGGGAGCTGGATAGTGACAATTGGTATGAAGGGTTGCCCCTACATTGACCAAGGTCTTATATGTGGGGTTGATTCCACATATTGTCTTTGCTTGCATTATCTGCCGGAACAAATACTACACTTTGATCTTGGCCCGAAAGCCACAAAGGTGCTCCCACGGGGGGGGGGGGTGAAATGCAGCGAGACGGGTAATCCGTCTATCTGTCTGTCTGTTTTTCTCTCACGCGGGTACTGTGTCAATGATATTTTTTAATGTGACCGTCTCTTGTTGTAAATAAATCGTTTTCGTTTTGTAAACATAGGTGCGTTTATCAGCGAATGTAACGAACCTAGGTCCTCGACGACGTAATGATATAATGGTTTATACACTTATGGATAAGCTGAAAAATAACGTAACTCCGGTATTAAACGTTATACGCCTTACTTTTTAGTCCATTTTTTTTAATGTGGCTCCTTAAGTCAAATCTTAAATCCTCATAGCATAAGTAGATTTTTTTGTTGTTTATTTTTGTTTTTCGCGCGTCGCCATTTTGCTGAAATTACGGTAACACGAAACGTTAACTATTTTGACATTTTGGTAGCTTCGTAAATCTGCGTTTAGATTATTTATAAATTTAAGACTTCAAGAATGTCAAATGTTTTAATTTTATTACGAAAAAAAAAATGTTGTGTCTGCAGAGAGAGAGAGAGAGAGAGAGAGAGAGAGAGAGAGAGAGATAGGGGGGTTGAGAACTGACACGTAAGTTGACACATAGACTGACACTGACTTTTTTTTTGTTTTTTTTATTTATTTTTTTCACAAAAGAATCATTACTTATC
Source organism: Euprymna scolopes (assembly GCF_053919585.1). NCBI lineage: Eukaryota > Metazoa > Mollusca > Cephalopoda > Sepiida > Sepiolidae > Euprymna > Euprymna scolopes. The sequence goes on from NC_136510.1 coordinate 92,016,025, forward strand.
AAGGCCCAGAGGCCACTCGAGGATAAGGGTTACAGGGTGTACATTGGTCAGAAGGACAATATAATAGTAATTGTTAGAAGTGTAATTTGGTAAATTGGATTGCTTATGGGGAACAGCTCATCATGAACTTGTTTACATTAGGCTTGAAGACGACCATATTGTAGTCAGCTGAAAAGCAGGTAAACGGAGTTCCACAGGTGTGCAGTTCTTAGAATGGAATCTATGTTTAGGTTTAGGCACAAATAAAGAGTGGGGGAAATTATTGATAGTGTTTACAGCCAAACGAATGTTTCTCGTGAATGTTTGGCGAGGGGTGACCATAGATTGGAGCTCAGACGAGCACTTGCCATGAAAAATGATATCCGGGTTATATTGTATAAGTGTAACCCGGACATAAGAGAGTGACAAGGAGGTTGGAGCCGGAGTGTCTTATATCTGGGTTATATTGTATAAGTGTAACCCGGATATGAGACACCCTGTGTAACATAAGAGAATTTATGGACCTTGGAAGAAGTATCTTATATCCGGGTTACACTGTAGTATATCTTTCGTTTTGGTCTCTTGGACTTACTGGATTCTAGGACAAGAATTTATCTAGTCTAGTGGAGTATCAAGCTTCGTGTATCATTTCTCGTAAATACTCGTGTTGGTTTTCCATAAAAGGGCGATCTTATTTGGTGGGCCACGAATATGATATGCTGTTGAATATTTGCTCAGAGTTTACTAGTAGGGAAAGTATCCTTATGTCATCTTGTCCAGACAAACGCCTGTGCAGGTAGATTTTAGACACTGGAGGATATTGTTGTGTAGGCATTAAAGTTATCTCTGGTAGGCATTCAATTTTTCTACTATTTGTATTTTCAGCGAAAAATCAAGAAACCACAACTTTTTTAGTTTAAGAGAAGTATTTACTTTTGGAATGCCCGCCAAATATAGGCTAACCCTGATATAAGATACCCTGATATAAGAATCCCTGGTATAAGAGAGATTTTCTCTGGTCCCAAATTAGAATCTGTGTTAATGTACAGTGTAACCCGGATATAAGAACCCCGGATACAAGTTTAACCCGGATATAAGAGCGCCCGAGGACCCGAGAATAAGTCCCTTAGGACATTGTATTTTCTTAAAAGAAAAATTGCTTGCTAACTACAAGTTGCTCCTCATCTTGAGTTGAGCATATTGAGAAGTGATACACGAATTAACATTAGCGTATAAAGCGATGCTCTTGGTGTAAACAAATCGAGCTTAGGTATTTCGGACGATGTCAAAACATCGTTAATTCACGACTCGCACAGCAGCCGCCGATTAGCGTAGTCGTTAGGAGCCTTGACTGTCGTACAGGCAGTCGGGTTTCAATCCTAGCATGAGGTAGTTGTCTGTCTAGCCGCACTGATGAGCTGTGAAACAGTGAAACAGTACTGTATGTGGATGACTATATATATATATATATATATATATATATATATATATATATATATATATATATATATATATATATATGTATGTATATTGACCAGAAAACGCCGGGCGGAATGATATATATATATATATATATATATATATATATATATATATATATATATACATACTCCATTTAATCACATAAATTAATATACAAAAGTATTATTTTATGCGTAAACTTTAAGTGTTTACTTCAACAGTGCTCAATACATTGGTAGAGCTAGGTAGTAAGTTATAAAAATATATATGGCAATTAAGCTACACAGAATATTCTGCGTTTCATCTATGCTCGGATTCGTCAGGCTTATGCATATGCCTGACGAATCCTAGCGTGGTTGAAACGCAGAATATTCTGTGTAGCTTAATTGTATATATATATATATATATATATATATATATATATATATATATATATATATATATATATATATATATTCGCATTCCGCCCGGCGTTGCCTGGTCGAAAAATACGCTTGAATATTATATTGTAATTTGTGCATTTCTCTATTTATTATGGAGACAATTCTCTATCGATCATTATATTTTACGTGATATATAATAGTGATTTCCGAAGTAAAAAATAATGACTTGTGTGCTATCCCCTCGAACAGAAACATATAACTTTTCACCGTTATACGTTAACGTATTATCTAAATCAATACGTTTACAGAAACTGCAAAAAAAAAATAGCGCTGTTTAACTTATAAATTTTAATTAGCGCATGTGCAGATAAAAAAAATATAGTCGACTTACGGCCGGATAGGTTCAATAATTTTTTTTTTAATTTTCACCCATTAAGAGCTATTTTACCGGTTGAAAAACAAATCGAAAATATTCTAAAAGTTTAAATACGCAATATATGAAGTTTCCACTCTGTAGACAAAATGTTCAGAGAGAAGTTTGGTAGAGATTTTCGCGCACATTGACAAAATCATTTTTTTATATACAGATAGATGAATAGATATATACATAGATAGATGAATAGATATATACATAGATAGATACATAGATAGATACATAGATATATATAAAAATATTTCGGTGTGTTAGAACGTTTTTATCTTAAATTCTATACAATTATGCAGAATGTAGAAACTATGCATGAATAGAATTTAGCGTAATAGTGAAATGAAACCAATCATCTAACCAGAAGCCAAAAAAATGAATAAGTAATTAAATAACGCTCGTTTTTTTTAAAGAAATATGCAAATTAGTTAATCGTTTTGTAGTCGCTCGCACATACATAACTGAGTATATTTAAAAGATCGTTTCAATAATTTTAATAGACAAAGTAGATTTTTCATATTAATCTCAGAGCGAGAAAAAAAAACTCCAACATTTTCACGCATTTGAATGCTTTCGACTGTATCCCCATTTGCCATTGATTATTTTTAATTTTCATGGCAGGGGTTCGTCGCTGGGAACGTAACCTCTTAACTGAGTTTGAATCTTCTGACGACTAGGAATTTCCATTTCCAACGCTAATGATTGAGAAATCATGACTAACTAGTGCATGAAAATAATTATCATTTGTGTGCGTGTGTGTGTGTGTGTATGTGTGTGCGTGTGTGTGTGTGTGTACATGTGTGCGTTTTTTTTTTTACACAGTGATCACCACTTATCAAGGCCCGGAAGCCACTCAGGGATAAGGGTTATTGCAAGTACATTACGTTAGTGTGGATATTTGATGAAGTGTTTACTTAAGGGGGCGGTTCATTAGGAATTTGTTAACGTTGGACTTGAAGACATCCAAGTTGTAGTCCGGTGGGAAGCAGGCAGACGGAACAGAGTTCCATAGGCATGCAGTTCTAAGAAAGAAGCTTTGTTCATGCAATCCGCGTTTTGATATAGGCACAGATATAGAGTGGGGGAAGTTTTTCATAGTGGATTCAGCTAGACGGGTGCGTGCGTGTGTGTGTGTGTGTGTGTGCGCGCGTGTGTGTGTGTGTGTGTGCGTGCATGTGTGTGTGTGCGTGCGTGTGTGTGTGCGTGTGTGTGGGTGTGTGTGTGTGTGTGTTCCTGTGCGTGAGTGTGTGTGTAAAACACCTACCTTCAATTTGTCGTGAGCCAGCACGGAAGTAGTACGGCGCAGAAAACTGCCATGAGATTGCTTCACAAATAATATTTACACATTTAGATAGATAGATAGATAGATAGATAGATAGATAGATAGATAAATAGATAGATAGATAGACAGACAGACAGACAGATAGATAGATAGATAGATAGATAGATAGATAGATAGATAGATAGATAGATAGATAGATAGAAATGATTTCTGACCTCTGGATCTGATACTTGTATTAACCGCTATATCGGGTCAGAGTTTATTTGGGATTGATGGTAAGTAGGAGCTGATGCCGCAACCCCAAAGCTCCAAGAACGCTGTCTCACTATTAAATGCAATTATAATGTAATATCCAGGAAAACTCTACTTTGTATCGGTTATAGTGTAGGTCAGCTATCAGGTCTCAACAGTCACTTGAAAAAATATCAGCGGCGCTTTGATCTTTTAAAAGACGGCCCTTCCCTACCGTCATTAAGCATATTGTGAGGTGTCAAGAGAGTACGTAGAAAGTTACAGAATAAATTGATTACATAAAAAAGTTAGTTGATTGTGTAGTGTAGTTAATAAGAAATAAAGTCGGAAAAGAGCTAATATTTAAAAACGAATGTCACCAAAGGCATAACAAATACTTTTCTGCAGAATATTTTGTGTTTGAAATTTTCTATTTCAATTAAATATTTCTTTCTAATAATTTATTTCTTGCGGACTATTATTTTCATCTTTCTTAGTTGTTGGTTCACGACGTTTCGGCTAACCATTCCTCTGGCCTTCGTCAGCTGGTAACTGCGACGGGATAGGAACACATAACTGAATTCTCAGCAATTACTGCCATCCATAGTTGTTGTCGTCTCACCACGTTTTTGGCCAAGTAAGCCTCTGGCCGGCTTTAGGTAAGATTGAAACCGCTATTTTCAGACAATTCTCACCTGGAACCGTGGAGATTCAACGTCTCTATCCACTGCGCCACGGGCCTCGAAGGGGCGATCAAGGTTGGATTTTTTGGTATTATAAATCCACATTTATTTCTTAACTGATCTTCCATGGTCGGGTCCGCACCGAATAGTATATATATTATTTAATTGGAATTCATTATTGAGATAAGTATTATTTATTAATTTATTTATTGCGGACTATTATTCTCATCTTTTTTAGTTGTTTCACGACGTTTCAGCCAACTATTCCTCTGGCCTTCGTCAAGTGGTAACTGCGTCGGGATATGGACTCCAAATCTCCTAACTAAATTCTCAACAATTACTGCTATCCATAGGTGTTGTCGTCTCACCACATATTTGGCCAAGTAAGCCTCTGGCCGGCTTTAGGAAGATTGAAACCGTTATTTTCAGACAATTTTCACCTGGAACCACCTGACGAAGGCCAGAGGAATAGTTGGCCGAAACGTCAGGAAACAACAACTAAAAAAGATGAGGATAATAGTCCGCAATAAATAATTAATAAATAATACTCATCTCAATAATGAATTCCAATTTAAATAATATATTTTTCGTTCTAATTCGATATTTTTACAGTTGTAATTTAAAATGGCCGACTTCAGTAACTGTATATATTATTCCTTAATTGGAATTCAATTTAAAGATGAGGATTATATATATATATATATATATATATATATATATATATATATATATATATATATATATATATATATATAAGATGAAACAACAACTAATAAAGATGAGAATAATAGTCCGAAATAAAAATAAATTAATTCAGCAACTGTATCGGTTGCAGTATTTATAATCTGATTTGTACATATTTCCTGGACAACGATACAAAATCTGAAAAAAAAAAATCACTTGTTTTCTATAACTGAAACCATAAAAGATTCTTTTATATTATTTTTTTTTTTCGTTATTTGGTGTGAATTTCCTGTTTTTATCATTTTTGTTAACTTTAACAATAACCAAAATTTATCTTAAATCAATTAAAAGAAGTTCCTATTCAGTTTATTTTAATACTAGCAGGGAGACCTGACGTTGCTCGGGATTGAATGATAATCACCGAATGTTTCATATTCCCATATGTTGATTGTCATCGCAATAGGTGAAATTGCCTATTTATTAAGCATTACAAGAACAAAACAGATACTACACCACCGTCTCTTAATTAATCATTAAAATAAGGTATATTAACTTTAAATAGTATAGCAAACCGAATTGAGCAGTAAGATATAGTTTAGGTGTTAAAATAATATTGGTTGTAGTATATCTGAGGCATTACTTCATGCTTCGTTATTTTATAGTTGTGGTTGTGCAGCATATTTTCTTTGGTCATGATACCGTCTTCCCAGGCATTACCACCTCTTTTGTGGGGTTAATAAATTACTTGTTCTGCTGTAACAAAACCATCCTCACGGATATAACTTCGTTTTTTTTTTATAGTGTAGAATTATTCTTCATAAGATTGTCCTACCAGGGATTACCTCCTCTTTTATAGGGTTAGTGTATTACTTGTTCTGCTGTATTGAAACCGTTCTCACTGGTATAGCACTGTTTTTTTTTTTAATTGTGTGGTATTATCCTCTTTAGTATCATCATTTCAGGCATTACTTCTTTGGGCCGCATACGTCAATAAGAAATTGTCATTCCTAATGTTACTTAACAGACTTAACACTTATGCTATTAAATATATTTGAATTGAATAAAGCTTCTACATAGAATGTTTTCTGTCGTAATTTAATTAACTTTGACTTGATCACAATATCAAATTAAAAACAGATCAGCAATTTGATTGATCCCCCTACCACGATCTTTTATTCATCTTTGCAGCCCTTCTCTCGCAGACGTGATGTTTGTAGTCTCCCTCTTTTTCTATAACTAATATTTGCGTTATGTTTTTTTCATAATTATATAATTTATTCCCTGCTTCCTTTGTTCCAGCTAGTTTGACTCGTAGGTCTATTGGTCTTCATCAATTTGCTGTTTTCATACCTCATTGTTATGCAGCTTCCAATTCCAGTAGCTTCTTTAAAAAAAAAACTACTGATTTGTCGAACTCCCTTCCTGCTGTTTTCCACTTACTTACAGCCTTGATATTTTACAGAACTTAGGTCAATAAAAATCTCGTCTTTACAATAATAATCTTTCATTCTTCCTAGCTCCTTACATCAAGTGGCGTTACGCCTTGTCTAAAACGATTTCCATATATATATATATATATATATTCCGGTGTGAACTCAGTACTTCTTTATTTCATATGTATTGGTTTTCCGTATTAATAGTTACTGCAAGCTCCCTTGGAATTACTCGATGAACGAGTCAGTGTTGAATGTCCCCAATGTATATCTGTATGTAGACTTATATTGAATGTGGTCAAAGTAAAACCAACGCACTGAATCACTAAAAGAATTCAAAACATTTCATGTTATCCAACCACATTATTAACGACTATCGCAGGGGATGAATGCTTGCCGGGTCGTAAAATATGCTTAAATATATTTTAATTCATGCAGATTTCGTATTTATTCCTACAAAGCCACTTCTCTAATGACTATTTATTGTATCTAGTATATAGGACTGATTTCAGCAGTTGAAAAACATGACTTAGGTGCCATCAGCTAGAATCGAAAGCAAAACATTTACTTATCCAGCCGCGTTTCCCATCGATGTAGCTGTGAATAGAGGGTTCAAAAACGAACTTATTAAATGAGTTTAATCTGTGCATGCGCAAAAAAAGGAGAAATATATTGGCAAGTTGAAATGAACATTTTTGCTTTCTAATTTTTTAGATATATGTCTGTACGCCTGATTCATCCATCCAAAAGGGTTAATCTATAATATAAATCTCACCTGTCTGTTTAAATGTATGTATGTATGTATGTATGTATGTATGTATGTATGTATGTATGTGCGTCTGCCTTAAACTTTCCAAAGAGCCGACGGATTTTCACGAGATCAGTATCGTTTTAAAACTCGACCCCTCGGACAACAAATATCAAAAAATTGGCAAAAGCATTAATTCCTTCACCCCAAACTGAGCACTTTTCTACAGGGATGAGTCGCTTTTTTTTTCGCCGATACTTTCGGAAGTCATCCTCTTTTTTCGAGTTACCAGCCTTAATTTAAACCTTCATCACTTCCGGTTTGGCGATGGACGCAACGGCAAAGACGTAACGTTATTTTTTCACGTTCTTTTCTTCCTTCGCGGTACGGGTTCGAGCCTGCCTGTCTACTACCACTTTTGTTTTTTGCTCAATACACACCTCCAAATAATCGGGCAACGCTGGTCACCCAGGCTAGTTTATTATAAATCACCATATACTATTTTCTGTAAATGTCAGTGTTATATGACTAGTAGTTTAAGAATTTATCGGTTAAATATTTACACAAATAGAGACACGCATATGTAATGTTTATTTTGTATAGATTCCAAAGATTGGTAACATTTAATTTCCATAAAAGAATATATATGCGTGTGCGTGTGTGTGTGTGTGTGTATGTATATATAGATATGTTTATATATATATATATATATATATATATATATATATATATATATATATATATATATATTTGTATATTTGTGTGTATGTATATATGTGTTGGGGTGGAGAGGGCTCCCGTAAGTCGTGGTGAATGCAACCTTTCTAGGAGAAGCAAATCTCTGATTTAAAAAACCATAAAGCGGGAGATCAGTACCCGCATTAAGCTGGTATGCAGCTTAATTTGTTGCTGGCTATCTTGCTCTTGCTTGTTGTTGGATCTCAAAATTTTGAACCGAGAGAGAGATTTAGGTGTCGTACAAAGCTAAGACTCTGTAACATCATCTTTGTATAGATACTCCCTCAGGCATTTGGGCTCATGGGCTTTTAGTGTCCGAGAGAGTGGCACTCGTCTGGCTAGACGTTGCAATCATCATATATATATATATATATATATATATATATATATATATATATATATATATATGTATATATATGTATATATATATATATAGTCTCTTTACCAACATACCGTTGGATGAGACTATACGTATATATATACCGACGCGCTTTACGATGGTCGCCTGACTGCTCCACGTTTTTCTAAAGAGATGCTTATTGTACTTATTTTAATGTGCACAAAATCTGTGGAGTTTAGTTTTTGTGATATTATGTACTGTCAGGTTGACGGGGTTTCAATGGGGAGTCCGTTGGCCCCAACTTTAGCGGATATTTTCGTCGGGTACAATGAATCCGTTTTGTTTAATTCTATAACAAAACCCACTGCATATTTCAGATATGTTGACGACACTTTTGCTGTTTTTCCATCGCAAAGTGAAGCGTCGATATTTTTTGATAGGTTGAACTCTTTGCATGGAGCTCTAAAGTTCACTATGGAAAGTGAGAAGGACAATTCGCTTCCCTTCTTGGATGTTCTTGTCGAACGTTCAGGGGGGGGGGCTTTCTCACTACAATTTATAGGAAGCCGACATTTACAGGCCTATAGGTGAACTGGTTGTCTTTTGTACCAAAATCACGTAAGGTCGGCTTAATTAATACTTTGGTACATAGAGCCCTCATGATTTGTTCGCCTCACAGATTAGACGCCGAACTCGATAAGATCAGGGAAATATTCATCAATAATGGTTATCCTGTTTACCTTATTGATGCCTGCATT
>NC_136510.1:92030168-92035168 GCF_053919585.1 Euprymna scolopes
TGTTTGATATTTTGCCATCGTGTTTCGCATATTTCTATTTGCGTCTATACACACATAACCGCGAAAACTTTTCGTAGACGACACGTATATACCTGAGCATTCAACTAAACAGAATAAACTTTAGATATGCCAATAAAAGCAACAAAATATTAATAAAGCTATTAAGGCTAAGAAACCAAATATTAATTTAAAAATAATAAATTTTAATGACATTGTTAAATGCCTTTAAATGTGACAAATAATTATTATAATTGTACCTATTTACTATGCCTCCCCACGGGACAGAGTTAGACACCAGGGTCGTGTTTTAACGTGGAGAAAAGAATTGCAGTCAACATTTCACTGCAGAGAACGGACTGTTGATTTTATGAAATTATCTGTAAACTAGGCCCGGCACAAAAATACGATTGAATATGATACTTTATTTTATCCAGATTTCGTATACATTACTAGCAGGGAGACCCGGCGTTGCCCGGGATTGAATGATAATCAACGAATATTTCACGCTCCTATATTTTTATTGTCATCGAAATCCGTAAAATCGCACGGGAGAAAGCTCCACATACCTCCCTGCGGTAACTTAGTTCAAAATATATGTTATTCTACATTGCACTCTAGAGAACCTAATGTTTCCTCTATAAAATTATTTATATACATACTTCTTTCCAGTTAAGGAAAAAAAAAAAGTAAGAAATTTACGTGCGGGGTTTGAACCTACAGAAATGTCATGCAAAAAGAAGAAAAAAAAAAAGAACACGTAAATTTTCAAGTCTTATAAACTTATTTGCAGTTAATGGAAGGAAATAAGAAATTTACGTGCGGAGTTTGAATCTACAAACCGCATCATGCAAAAAAAAAAGAAAAGAAAAAGCACGCTATCAACTTACCCACATTAGAATTTTCACGGCCTGGTGTTCTTTCAATGTTCTTAAGCGATGACATGGAAAACATGACTTTAGCGATGATAGAAAAATTAAAATAACGGTTTCTATTATCGATTATCGGTTTTTCTCTTTTTTCATTTTTCTTATCATTTTGTTTAAGCCAGGGATGGGGCATCCTACCAGATGCCAAACATACACCTGCTATTTTAGACACTCCAACCGAGAGATCTTTTTAAGATTCTAACCGTCCCTTTAAGTGCAATTGTTTGAATCTCCTTTGCACTTGGTTTACCTGGTATATTTGTAAGATAGTTTGTAAAATTCTTTTTCATAAGGGTATTTTGAGGCATAACTTAACTAAGACCACTCTCAGACTTATACAGGCCCTGTCGGTGGGGCATTAGAATACACCAACTGCTCCCTGCAGAGGGTAAAAGTCCCTCAATGGGGGTCCTGGATATGACCTTAAACTATATCCAGTGGTGAGGCCCCAGCTTGCGGGCTTTGGGGAGTGTGGAGCCACCCTTTAATTACCATTGCTCCCAGGTCCACTCTGACCCGGAGTGGTAGTACCTGTTAGGGTTCCAACTATGGGTTAAATAGAAGCCGACTTGAAAACAGCAAATATATTCTATTAAAAGTTTTTTCTTCAAAATCTTTGGATTCGGCATTAAATAACCCGAAAAGGGTTGATATGCCGTAAAACAAAAAACAACCAACCAACCAACCAGACTTATACACTAAAGTTCTGTAAATTTTAAAGAAAATATGTTTAGCCGTTTCGGAGTCTATAAGGAACAAACTCACATAGACACACACAGACAAAGTTGCATTTATTTATATAAATGCAACTTTGTCTGTGTGTGTCGGTGAGAGAGTTCGTTCCTTATCGATTCTGAAACAACTGAACAGATTGGCATGATGGGAGTGATCTTAGTTACTTATAGAGATAGAGTCGTGATTTCCAAAGTAATAAAAAAAAAGTGTCTGAGTGCCATCAGCTAGAATCGAAACCAAAACGGGAACATTCAAAGATGGTGATGTTACACATTTATCAAAGTGACAGGGATACGAAGAGAATAAAAATTAAAAATGACAAATAAACTAAAATGAATGTACCCGATGCGTAATGTTTTTTTCTTTCAATTTTTACCCATTTTTGACCATTTAAAAACTATTTTAACCGACTAAAGACCAATAAAAAACGGTCCATAAAAAATCCAATCATTTGAGGCCCCTAGCGCTGCTCTGCGACATTTAGTTTTGGAGGAGATAAAGTTTGAAAATATGTAAACAGACAGACACATAGCCTTTTATATATTAGATACTTGCTTCAATTAAAGTTTAAAACACAAAAGTCAATTATCATGGTTAAGTTGTGCTCTAAACAAAAACATTCATTTCGAACGCGCCGGTGTCATATAAAAGAACCTACTATTGATTTTATATGCCTTTACTTACTGTTTGTGCGGAGATAATGGCTTGAATGTAAGTTTAAAATGAAAAAGTCAAGTATCATAGTTCAATTGCGCTTAAAACAGGAACATTCATTTCGAACGCGCCCCTGTCATATCAAAGAACCTACTGTTGATTTTATATACAGATATTTTCTGCTGTGTTATTATACACACACAAAGTTCGTTTTATATAATGATAAATACTAGCGGGGCCTGTGGAACTTCATATTCATATGTAATATATTTTGTTGCCATTCTGTACATGTTCAGCATAAATGGAGACGCTCTGATATTATTGTAGCTTTTTTTGTTAAAACTGCGAAAGTATTTATCTAAGCTAGCACGGACGCCCGGCGTAGCCCGGTCGTAATGTTCGCTTAAATACGATATTTTCATTCTTGCAGATTTAGTATATATTATTCAAGAGTTAAAGTTCTGCGGATTTTTTATATATTATAATGTTGCGATTTCAAAAATAAAAAATACATATATATCGATAAAACTTTGGCGCATCAGCTTTAATTGAACCGAAATTAAAACATATGAAAAGATATATGTACACACACACACACACACATACACACACACATATATATATATATATATATATATAACTAGATAGCTATAATCGAAACCGAAACCAAACCTTATGAAGAAATCTTGATAAAATTATTTATAAAACATAAATAACATCAGTGCCATCAGTTATAATCGAAACCAAAACTAAAACTAATGGAGAATTCTTGGCAAAATTCTTTATGTCAAGAAATGTAAGTTCCTAACACTTAAACGATTCAGATGTAAGCGGAACACAGAAAATAAAGAAATAACACACACGCTATCGTATTAATATATGGATTAATATATGTTTTATTTTGTACTAGCTGTTCCCTGCCACGCGTTGCTGTGGCTCAATTTTGTGTAATGTGTAATGGAAAAAAATCTAAAAAAAAAAAAGAAAAAGAGAAAATGCATTTTCTCTTTTTCTTTTTTTTTATATTTATATTCTTTGTACAGCAATACAGCAATCGTGAAGAATCCGCTCCAAAAATTGAAAAAGAAAAGGGGGAACATGAAAAAAAAATGATACTCTTGCAGAATTTGACCCGAATTTGAGAGTTTCGGCAATCATGACTTGGGTTCAGCCAGCAATCACTATATTAAGCCGAGCATTGCTAAAATGTTAAAACGCTAAATCGAGTTTTGTTTTGTTTTTTTTGTTTTGTTTTGTTTTGTTTTTTTTTGTATTCGAAAATGTGAGGTTTTAGTTTGTATTTGGCGTAAGGGAGTTTGTTTTACTATACACATAGATTCGAAAAAGTTGTCAAAAAACAAATATATAACAAATAAATGTTATCAAAGGCAAGATAAGTTACTCTTCTACCTAAGTGGATAATTTTTTAGTGTTTTTATTTAAAGTAAAATGTTTAATCAGCTCAAAAAAGCATGCATAAATGTAAACATATATAAATATTTTTTACAGCAAATATGGTTTTGTTAAGGTCCTGCACGTCTTTGTTTACTTCCAATTTCTACTATAATCCATTCCCTGAAATAGTCCTTTCTGGTTAACGTCATTCAGCCAATTGACTCTCTTCTCATGCCAGTGTCTGTTGCTGTATTAGAAGGGTGATTATGCCGATAACAAACCATTTCGAAAAAAGTTGGGGTTTTTTAATATGTTAATATGTTTCCGTTTTAAGTAAGTTTTAAAACACGCTTGGATTAACTAAACACGCTGTCGAAAAATGTGAAGGAAAACAGGTCTGTAGTTTTTTAGTTTATCGAAAACAAACATAGCAAGAGTTTTATTTTTATGGATATAGATTATATTTTACTACTTTTGTCATTTAATCACAACATGCCTTTTGTCGTTGGAAATGAGGTATACATCATACAATACGGCCATGTAATCCACACAACCACCTACCTTGAAAATGCTGCGATCAAACATGACATAGTAATATGGAATAATATAGAGGACTTGGCAACCTTGGTTGAAGTGAGTGTCCCTTATGATAGAGGTCTGAACAGAGCTGTAAGAGAGAAGCCGATGAAATATCAAGGTCTAATATATAATATGAGAAGAAACTGGAATCTTATAGAGATATCAATCATTGCAGTGATTATAGGTGATACAAAGCTCATAAAAAAGAACAATTCATTTGCTGGTGAACCAAGTGACAGACAGATCACGACAATTGCACTGAAGTGGATAACAAGGATCCTGAAAAGAGCTCTCGGATGGAGGCAATAAACGCGGGTGAATGTTGGCAGTAGATGTAGCTACCGCATATCCAGTTTATAACCCCAACATAAGACAATTAAAAAAAAGAAAATCTTTTCCCCTCCTTGCAAACAGAAAATGTTTTTTTTTTTTTTTTTAACTGTATGCATTTGCATTGGAAGCCAAATGGGAGCAGTGGCCTGATGTCGCTGTAACGAATACTTATATATGCAAACAATAACATTTGTATCCGCAAACAAAATCCTACAATAATATAGCTGTAGTTCTCGTTGTAAACAATTATATAAACACGACAGTTTCATTAGATTGTCGTCTAAGAAACTACAACAATACAATCATTATATTTTTATAAACACACACACACACACATATATGTGGATGACTATATATATATATATATATATATATATA
>NC_136510.1:92040168-92052668 GCF_053919585.1 Euprymna scolopes
ATTTGGGGAGATGTTTAAAATCTGTTTTTTAGGCTGCGAATCTTGATAGCATTGTCTTCTCTGTTAGAAACAACTCTAGTACGACCAGATTTAGGGACATCACGAACCCTGCCGGTGTTTTGGTGCTTTTGCACAGTCTTTCGTACCGTTTTCCCATCACATTTCTATCTGCGGTCGATTTTTCGATTGGATAAACCAAAAAGGTGGAGATTAATGAGCTCCTGACGATCAATAAGAGAAAGTCGTGGTGTATGGATTAAATGTTACGTTGTATAAACCGGAATAACAATAATTACGACTAGAGATGCTTTGTTGCCTGTTGGTGGATATTTTAAACTGATTTAGGGGCGTTAATTTAAGCTGGTTTTAAGCGAATTTGCTGCTGCGGACTTCCTTTTTCCTCTTCAATTTGAAGCTATTTTTTAAATTGACGTGTACACTAGAATATTTTAATTAAAAATCAAATATGAACAGGTAAAATTATAGAGGAATAAAAAGCGAATAAATAGAGGTATAGGTCGTGTAAACAGTTAAATTAAATTTAGCTTAAGTTTGCAGTTTTTGAAAAAAAATTACAAGTGCGGACTTTCTTTTTGCCGGCACTGTATTTTTTAAGCCCCCATTTTAAGTAGAGCACTGTTGTAAATGTATCCACCCGTTATTAAATGGCTATAAAGCGAGACACGTTGTTTGTTTGTTTGTTTGTAAATAAACAAGAACCTCGAGCACTGCAAAAGCTGTGGGCGACTTTTTATTTAAATGGACATTTTTGAGGTCATTTTCGAGCACCGATCCCATTATTGGATAGGTAGAACTGCTGACTATCAACGCGATGGTCGTTGGTTTAATCCCCCGCTTCGTAAAGGTGCTAGTCTAGCCGCACTGATGAGCTGTGGTACAGCGAAACAGTACTGTATGTAGATGACTATATACATTTCTTTTTTTTATAATGATATATAACTTTAAAGGAATGTGTACTATTTTTATTATATTCCTCTAAATCTAGCTCTATGTCCGTTTCACTTTTTCTTGGAAACTATTTACTTGATCTAATTTAAATTTTGTATGGTCCTTAGTTATAATAAGGTACCGCAGACTAAGAATTGTGATATCCGATCGATTCACAGTTAGGGATTAATATGGATAAATAGGGATTAGTTACCACAATACCACATTTACATAATACACATTTACTCAAAATGTTTTCTCGAAAAATACTGGACCGCTCTGACTGAAGTTTCGTATGGACCTTTGTTATGGTATACGTTATGTATACTGATATCTTTTTTTCAGAAACTATTGCTCGATCTGACTGAAATTTAGCATGGAAATTTGTTATTATGAGGTACAGCGAACTAAGTATTATATTATCCGTTCGAGTTACAGTAAAGAAGTAATAGGAATAACAGACATTAGTGTTTAATGCAAAAATTATAAAAAATTTGACCATAATCACATATCAATTTTGCATAAATCGTGCATTTTAAGTCAATGGCCCATAACTTTTGCCCGATTTAAACGACCTTAAAAGTCTAGTATCAAACTAATTCATAAAAAAAAACACATTTTTGAAATATAGATGGAAATTCTCTGCGGCGCCATCTTTTAAGCTTTTAGCCGAAATGTTGGTGTGAAAAAAATATATATGCATATAAAAACTTACGACACGTCCTGTAATATATACAACTTGTTGACAGAGCTCCGTATGAATTAAGGTTTTCCAGATTTTAACTATAAACGACAACTGGAATATATAAAGATTTGCGTGATATGTTGACATTTTCCCATCAAGTAATTCAATGTGACGTCTTTAGTTTTGGGTCGTGCGGAAAAGAGAAATGTCAGTGTTTGTCCTGGACACACCTTATATAGCGGCCATTTTGTTTGAAGAGGTGATAGAGAAGAAGACGTGGAAAAAAAAAGAAAAAAGTATGAAAAACGAAAGAGATGAAGAAAATATGTACAAAAAAAGAGATGAATAATAAGAAAAGATGAAAAAGAATAAAAGGTAATAGAATGAGAATAATAAAAAGAAAAAGAAAATATGAAAAAAGAAGAAGGAAGAAACGAAGAAGGAGTCGAAGAATAGATGAATAAAGAAGAAGAAGAAGAAGAAGTAGAAGAAGAAGAAAAGAATGGTGAAAAAGAAGAAGAAAAGATAAAGGAATAATAAAAAGAAAAGATAAAACGGAAGGAGTAGCAGAATAGATGAAGAAAGAAAAAAAGTGAAAAAGAAAAAAGAAAATAAGAAATAGGAGAAAAAATAAAAAAGAAGAGGAGGAAAAGTAGATGAAGAAAGAAGAAGAAGAAAGAGGAAGGAGGAGGAGGAAAATAGATGAAATGATAAGAAGAAAATATGAACAAAAGAGGAAGGAGTAGAAGAAGGAAATAAATATGAAAGAAAAAGAATAAAAAGAAATATAAAAAAGGAGGAGAAATGAAGAAGAATAAGATTTAAAACTAAGAATAAATGAATGAATGAATGAATGAATGAATGAATGAATGAGTAAAGCGAAATATAGGCAGAAAGATAAGACGAATGCGCTGAAAAAGAGGGAAAACGAAGAAAGAAAAGAAGGGGTTGACGTTGTTTGTCTGTTCAAAATTTCATGAAGGAAAAGGGGGAGAACAGAAGTGAAGAAGAAAAAAATAGAAACGAAAGAAAAAAATTAAATAGATGAAGAAGAGAGAGAAAAATATAAACAAGAAAAGGAAAAAGAAAAAAATAAAGAGAAGGATGGGAAGAAGACGAAAAATAAAGAAGACGGAAAGAAAAAATGCATAAATAAACCAAAGAAAATAATAAGAAGAGGGGACTTAAAAATATGTAGACATTTCATCACCTGACAATTAATCACCTCCAAAGATTAAAAAAAAATGTATTCATGTAATAATATTATTTATGTGATTATGTTTTGATTACGTTAAATGTTTAGCCCCTTTAACAATTTTGGGGTTATTTTACGAGAGATAAAAAATTTATTTTTATGCCCCCCCCCCAAACAGGCAAGGGTTAGATGAGAGGGTATCTGTTCGCTTAAAGTAAATGTCAGCCACTTTTTAAAAACTTTTTAACAAATAAACAATAAACATAACATTTACTTTAATTAGTTTATTTTCCATTTAAAAAAAAAAACTTCTGCAAATATTTTATTGTATAAACAATGACTATGAAAATGACAGCAATAGTTGGCAAAAATGGATATACAGATTATGAAGACGCATCTTAAAGGATTCAAAAAAATATACAAATAATAATGTGGTGAAAAAATAATACCCTTCGAGCGCTTTCGGAAATCTCCAAGTGATTCAATGTCTCGATGTGATTAAGTGTCCACGTGATTAAAAAGCACGTGACTAAGTGTTTAGTGATTAATAGTCTGTGATTAATAACCGTGTGATGAAATGTCGGGTGAGGAAAAGACCGTACACCCATCCACAATGTATGTATGTGTATATATATATATATATATATATATATATATATATATATATATATATATATATATATATATATATGAGCAAACATTGTTAATAAAACCAAAATCCTTCGCCTTAATTTTTTATACGTTGATTATTTTGTGTTAAAAAAAAATAATGTGTACCCACGGTTTCGAATCTTCGTGAATCATATGAAACTTGTTTTATTTAACAATAAATGACCATAAGAAAGATCATTAAATTATATAATCAAGCAAAATAATTCCGTTTGTTTTATATGCTTGAATAAAAAAATACTGACTTTTTTACATGAAGGTAACCACTTATTAAGGCCAGGAAGCTACTCGGGGATACGGGTTATTGCGTGTACAGTAATCAATGGGGATAGTATCGTAGTAATTGTTAGTATTGGGGATTTGATAAAGTGCCTTACTTAAGGGAGCGATTCGTCAAGAATTTGTTTATGTTCCACTTGAAGACATCCAAGTTGTAGTCAGGTGGGAAACAGCCAAACGGAAGAGAGTTCCACGGGCGTGCACTTTTAAGAAAGAAGCTTTGTTCATGGAATTTACGTTTGGATTTAGGCACAGAGTGGGGAAAATTACTGCCAGTGGTTTCAGCTAGACGGGTGTTTTTCGTGAAAGATTGGCGAGGGGGGGGCAGAGGTTGAAGCTCGGACGAGCACTTGTCATGGAAATAAGGATAAAATAAAGACAGGCTCGCAACGTCTCTTCTGTGGGAGAGAGATTGCAGGGAAGAGAAAAGGGCATCCCCCAATAAGTCACAAAGTCTATTTTGTACTCTGTCAAGGCAGGATATGCTGTTTTTAGCATCTCCATCCCAAATGTGGCAGCAGTACTCCATCCTTGGACGTACTTGGCTTTTATATAGATAGAGAATTGCATCAGCCACGCACAGTTCAAACATTTCAAAATACAACCGTTAGACACAACGCGCGGCTTTTTACAAACAGACTTCTTTCTCCAAATTTACAACATGGCAAGGAAGAAGAAAAGAAACAATACACTAAATATGGCGAATACCTCTTTAAATATTTTTGTGATAAATTTCAAACAAGTAAAATATTTGTTTATTTTCCTAATATTACGTTGTATTTAGCTTTCAAGCGCACTTGATGCGTATTTTATATATATATATATATATATATATATATATATATATATATATATATATATATACTTCTATGAATTTTCTTTGTGTGCATTGATATTCATATTAAACCCCCTTTTTTCTATTTATTTATAAAAAATATACAACTTTGTTATATATGAGTCGTGGAATTGCATTCATCTCAAAAATATCTAACTAATTTGCATATTCTTTTAAACATTCATTTTAATTAATTCCCTATTAGCTTTTTCGGTTTTCTCATGAGATAATTATCTTTAGTTAACTATTACGTGTAATTATATTCGTGCATATATCCTACATGATTTATACTTGCGTAATATTTGCGTAAAAAGTTTTAGTAAACACAAACCTTTTTTCTTATATGTATGCATATATGTATATATATATATATATATATTTGTTTTAAAATGTTGCTTTCCAAACTCCTCTCAGTTTTGGGTCTACAGAAATGAAACTTAATTTATAGGTTATTTGAACACATGTGAAACTTTATATTTGCGTTTTAGCCGGGAAAATCGGCGCAGAACTGTAAAACTTTAAAAAATGGGATTTGCCAGGTGAAGATCGAACGACGGCATTACGAATATGCATGCGTAACGTAATAACTATTGGTTCATGTTTTAACTTTTAGCCTTATAGCAAACATGTCTTCATAGCTCAAGCATTAATGGTAAAGGAAAAAGTAAATCATAAGGTAAACGTTTTGGTTTCGATTCTCGATGGCGGCGCACGAGTCCTTTTTTTTAACTTTTTAAAACCATTACTATATATTGGGTCTAATCTATCTATAAAATTATAAAACTCAAATGACCTTGTAACGTCTGGTTTACGACTCCCGGTTGTGCATGCGTACAATCAACACGGCAATAAAACGTATTGTTTTACGGTGTACGTTTTCAGCGTTCTAATTGGTTTGTTTTTGGTTTTGGGGTTTTTTTTTTCACATTTAAATGAAAAGATATATCAAAATTTGAATTTACCTTTATGCATTATGATATCTGGGTACTTGATGACGAGTGTGGACCCTGCGCAAACATTGGTCTATTCAGCCATGAAAAACTTTTTCAGGCACAAATTTTTTTTTTTTTTTTTTTTTTTTTTTTTGACAAGCCAAAGAAAATGCCAAATTGATTTTAAACTCCAAATTAATCGAGCGTGTTTACTGTTTTGACTCTTTTTTTTTCTTGGAGTAAATTTCATTCATATTTTTATTTTGTGTTTGTTTTTTATTTTATTTTATTTCATTAAAAATTTTTTTTTTTAATTCATTTCAAATTTATTTTTATTTATTTTCTCTACTAAATATTTTTGTTCATTTATAATAAAAAAAAAAAACATGCTTGCGCAACCAGTTGAGAGGACAAAGGACTTTGATTCTTCTCATAATTTCCTCAAAGAACGAAAAATACTTGCCTCTGTGTTGCAATGTAGTGCTTGTCATAAAGAGATGCCTCTCATAAAGTATCGTGACACGAAAATTCATAAAAGTCAGAAGACATCCATTAAAAAATTATCTTTTTTAGAAAACGCTAAGTTACTTTACGAGAATTTATAAGAATTGTGTATGTCTGGTTTAGACAGATAACTGGTGTTGTCGCTGTTAATCTATGCGAATTAAATGTGACTACCATTTATCAATTTGGCATTTTCTTTGACTTTATTTTATTTTATTTTTGATTTTGGCTTGAAAAAGTTTTTCATGGCTTAATAGACTAATGTTTGCGCAGGGTCTAGACTCGTCATCAAGTGCCGGTATCTGTTCAGGGCACATTTACCTATAAGTATGGCAAACCACTTATAATTCAATGGCTGTAATTTTTTTTTCAAAAATAAACAATTATAAACAGAACGAATCATACAAATCTATCTATATTCTTTTTTATTTTAATATACTTTCATAGAAATGTTTCTATTATGTCACAAAAAGACTATTTTCTTTACGTCACAAGTGTCACGCTCACGCATTAATTCCATAGCTAATATAACATACTGACCCAACGGGTCACGGGTAGTCTAGTATAATATAATAATAAATACGAAATCTGCATTAGTCAAAATATTATATTTAAGCGTATTTTCTCTCTCTCTCTCTCTCTCTCTCTCTCTCTCTCTCTATATATATATATATATATATACGTATGGGTGCGTGCGTGTGTGTGTGTGTGTGTGTGTGTGTGTGTGTGTGTGTGTGTGTGTGTGTGTGTGTGTGTGTGTGTGTGTGTGTAAAATTTTCACGACTTTTTTTTTCAGTGAATCGTGTCTTACGACAACATTTAGAATGCTTTGTTTTTAAAATACAAAAATTTGGATATCAACTTGGGGGGGGTAGACTACATCATATGTGTATATACATTTGACTTTCAAACTTGTTCTCTTGAATTCTCTTAAAGTTGGATCTCTTTTGGGATACCCGTTTTACCTTTCCCTTTTCCATTTTGTCTCATTTTCATGTATGCAAGATATATCTCGAAATTTTATTATTCAATTTATACGCTATTTTTTTAAATTTATTGGCTAGATATTAATTTCATTTTGCAAAATATGTTTCCTCTAACGATATGAGCCATTCAAAGATATTTCATGGATTACAGAAAAAATAATTTTCTTTGTAATCCTGTTCAAAAACTAAAATGTTGTAAAATTTCATTTACAGAATTTAAATCCAATTATTCTTAAACATATAAATATATATATGTGTGTTTGCGTGCGCATGCGCGTGTGTGTGCGTCTGTATGTATCTCTGGGTTGAGCACTGTCGTACATTTTACCTGCTGTTTGCTTAGCGTAACGCGAAGCTCTTTATTTGTAAATAACCGGAGAAATCGAGCACTGTAAAAATGTTTATATAAATAGACATTTGATGATATCGCTTGACGGCAGGGATCCCATAGGCCAAAGAGAAGAACTGCCGACTATGACCTACGTAGTTGCAGGTTCGGTCCCTGGATCGGAATTAGTGCAAGTAGCCGCACTAACGAGCTGTGGTACACCGAAACATTCTGTATGTGGTTTTTACCAGTATATAAGCAGAACACTGTAAAAAAGGTACCCATATTACAAATTTAAATGTTTTGAAATGTTTGACGTTTTTATATATATGTTATATCCCCCCTAAATTTATAAATGTAAAAAGATCTATATTAATCTTCTAAGATACAACACCTTTCAACAAATCCTCTTCAACCTAAAAAAATTACAATTTAATCCTGTTATGTAACCGGTGAGTATATATATATATATATATATATATATATATATATATATATATATATATATATATATATATATATATATATATATATATAGGTAGTAATTATTTGTTTGTTCAAAACAAAATATATAAGTGTGTCCACCAAAAGAGTGTTCAATGTTTAGACGGAGCCAAAATAAGTGAATTTAGTTTACAAACAAATGGCTACACATAAGCATACATGTTTCAGCGAAAATCCAGTAAGGGAATCGCTTCGTCAGGCCAAGGACATCTCTGGCCAGAGATGTCCTTGGCCTGACGAAGCGATTCCCTTACTGGATTTTCGCTGAAACATGTATGCTTATGTGTAGCCATTTGTTTGTAAACTAAATTCACTTATATATATATATATATATATATATATATATATATATATATATATATATATATATATATATATATATAAAGCTGAACGTCTGCGTGTGTCTGGTCACGAATAGGCTCTTATATGGTTTACTATTATAGAAAACTGATCACATATGATACAAGATGTATCGAGACACAGGAATGGGTATGTTTGATCAGGCATAATGATAATTCATTAAAATTATGGGGTCTGCTTACGCGATTTGTCCACAAGTATGGAAATAAAAAAAATTAAAAATTAAGAAACAAACGTGTACAAGTGTTTTTGATATAGATGTACATAATAATACTTGATAAGTATGTTATAACTTAAATAGGGATGGTATAATAAAATTGTGGGGTTTGCGTTTGCGCCTGGCCTCCATAGAATGGAAATAGGCACAAACTTTAATAAAGACTTTTCATATCTATCTGCGTAAGTATACTTTGATAATTATGTTTCAGTTTGAAGAAATATGGTATAGTAAAATTATGGGATGTTCGTTCGCGCCTGACCTCCATAGAATGGAAATATGTCACAAAGTTTAAGAAAGTTTTTTAATATAGATCCACAGAATATTGTGATAAGTGTTTCAGTGTTAACAGGTATGGTATAATAAATTATGGGGCTTATCTATTTTATTTTTACTTTCATCATATTTTGCTTTGCTTTTGATACCCCCAAATTCAAAGCTATCTCTTTACAACACTTCCTTTTCATAACCTATCATACTACTCTCATAAATAAGAGTGTATTTTCTCTAGGCTGTTTTGACCCCAGTCAATGACTGGTACTTTTGCTAGTATATATATATATATATATATATATATATATATATATATATATATATATATATATATATATATATATATATAAGAGAAAGAAAATTAAAATTGTAAGTTGAACTTTACAATCAAAATTTATTGTTCGACTGAATACTCCAAAAAACAATTTACAAAATCCTTATTCTGCGGAGTTTCAAAGAATACGATTCTTGTTACTCTTCTCATCAGAGGACACAAAGAAATCAGCAAATTATATTTGTAGCAATGTTAGAATTTGCTTGTTATGGCATTAAGTGAAACCGCAATTTATTATAGTTATAAATTGCCAAATAAAGAGTGAAAATATGTAATACGTAAAACAATATGTATAAAAACACACCGTGTATACCGCGTTTACCATTGCGTATATCAGGTAAACATTAAATCCCATTTGTTTTCATTAATATATATATATATATATATATATTATTATTATTATTATTATTATTATCATCGTTTCATCTGGGAATCTGACTCTCATGACGTCACTTCCGTTGGTGACGTCACTTCCGGTCTCTAGTACCGGTGCCTGGTACGCGACGAAGCCGGAAGCGTATAAATGCCTACCGTTGAGGAATGGTATTCCCAACCGGTCTTTGCCTGTAATTTATGTGAATACATGTTCGTTTCTAAAAATCCTGTGGTCCTTTCGTTTATTACCATTTAACCCCATGACATTATCGTTGAGCACTTTCAGTTGAAATAAAGTCGGTCAATTTAGCTTATATACACAGATCATCAAATAATGATTAGATCACTCTGACAGACGTTACAAAAACATTTAAAAATAAATGTTTAAATTTCAATAGTATTTCTCACGGTTAACGGTGACCGAATGTATTAAAAATCTTGCTAATGAAGCCAGAGATGTCTTCTGTTGCAGGGTTCAAATCTTTCAACCGGTATTAATCCTGACACCCTGCATTGATTATTCCCGAAAGGATGAAACATTAGTGTCTGTAGGTATTTAATAATTATTATAGTGAATAATTATATGTATATATATATACATATATATATATATACATATATATATTTATATATATATGCGTGTGTGTGTGTGTGTGTGTGTGTGTGTACGTTTGTATTGTTTGTATACGTATCTGTATTTCTTGTATCAATCGTCTAGTGGGATATATAACAGTGTATTTGATATCTAATGAATGTGTGTATACAAAGTGTAAAACTATTCATTGCTCCATGCATGTATATGAAATGTTCGTTGTGAGTGCGGGCGCTTTTTTTTTTTTTACAAATACACGTAGTTAACAAACGTAACACATAAACTTTTCACAGGCAGCTTTTCTTACAATCAAACAATAACAATACGTTTGCTTGTCTCAGACCAAAAAAAATCACATTCCTTTTTATTCGTCCAAAACTTAATAACCAGTTATATTTTACATGGGTTTTATGCGTCTAATTTATTCCTTTGTTGGGGTTTGGCGCGCTGAGTCTCTTTCTACATTTCCAATCGTTCCCTTTTCTGCTTCCAACAGGGTCGTTCACACGTCTGTTTACTAACATGTTTCTCGCCACCTCATTAGTTTAATCTCTGATAACTAATTATTACGTCAGCAAAACGACCAAATCATGTGTCGTTCGGGTAAGCTTAAATCTTGTTTACTTAACTCCAAATTCCAAATCTACTTTAAAATGCCTAACTGTTAAATTAATGAAGAACCTTTCAAAGCTGTAAATGTACATTTTTCAAAATCAAATTTCTTATAATAATAATGAACCAGGTAAAGCAGCGTTGTCCGGTAAATATCTAGCAATCCTCTAAAGAAATATAAATCATTACGAGCTAAATATTCTTATTCGAAATATACGCATCTACATACCAGCAATGGGTTTACGGATTTTACTAATGTTCAACTAATTTCATTCATTAGCTTTTATTATTAGCTAGCTGCGTCTAAACACTTGGTCATCAATATGAATATCTTATTATTTGCATCCATATATATATTTCTATATAATCTGCGAAAATCAGTGCGAACTCTGAAGCTTTCGATTTTAGTGTTAACCAACAACAATATAAATTTTTTCTGCTAAACGTGTTAAAAAACATGTTTTTAAACTTCTAGGAATAAGGAAATAATTCCTAATTTTAATAACAAAAAATGTTTATAAATCATAATTTAAATAATTTAACTCCCCATAAAATGATGCGCTATCTCAAAAATTGAGCATTTTAGCAAGATCAGATTAATAGGGAGGCTCCATGTTTTGACAAGCTTCTGGACTTGACCGTTACTTCTGATCTGAAATGGAATACGTACATCAAATCTATTGCAAAGGTTGCTGGGGAAATGGTGGGATCCTTCTACATCTCCAATAGATATATCACTCCCGATGCAATTCTCTATCTATATAAAAGCCAGGTACGTCGAATAATGGAATACTGTTGCCATATCTGGGCAGGAACTGCTAGAAACAGCTTGTCTGGTCTTGACAGAGTTCGAAATAGACTTCGTAGCTTAGTGGGCGTGCCCTTTTCTCTTCCCTGCGACCTCTTTCCCACAGAAGAGACGTTGCGATCCTGTCTTTGCTTTATTGTTATTTTCATGGCAA
Organism: Euprymna scolopes; assembly: GCF_053919585.1. Lineage (NCBI taxonomy): Eukaryota > Metazoa > Mollusca > Cephalopoda > Sepiida > Sepiolidae > Euprymna > Euprymna scolopes. Next base: position 92,051,759 of record NC_136510.1, read on the forward strand.
GTGCTCGTCTGAGCTCCAATCTATGGTCCCCCCCTTGCTAAAGTTTCACGAAAAAACACCCATCTAGCTGAAACCATTGTCAATAATTTTCCCCACTCTTTATCTGTGCTTAAACTGAAACAAAAATTCCATGAACAAAGCTTCTTTCTTAGAACTGCAAACCTGTGGAACTCTCTTCCGTTTGCCTGCTTCCCAGCTGACTACAACTTGGTTGTCTTCAAGTCCAACATAAACAAATTCTTGATGAACCGTCCTCTTAAGTAATCCAATTTACCGAATTTCTACTACTAACGAGTACATCGAAATTATCCCATTGACTACTGCACACTCAATAACCCTTATCCTCGAGTGGCCTCCGGTCCTTGATAAGTGGTGAGGCCCTATGTAAAAATATATATAAATATTAATACCAGCATTTATGTTTCATTTTAAAATTAGAAATGTTTAATTGTGAATAATTACATACATATAAATATATATATATATATATATATATATATATATATATATATATATATATATATATATATATATATATATATAAGAAATAAAAATTACAATACGTTTACCAAGGTAATAAAAATGGTGAACTTAAAATATTAAAGAGTTAATATTTACAAGTAAAGTAATCTCAACCTGATGTAAAAGCTCAATAAAACCAAAAAGGAAATAGAGCTTATAATATGAACAAATGATTAATAAAACATGTTAAAAAACATCCTGAAAAAGAGTTAAAAACATATTTAATTTTAAAAAGGGAGCACAAGATAAGTGGGTAGTCCTTAATCCGCGGAGCTCCGAAGAAATACTCTCCTTCTCATCAGAGGGCAGGAATTAGCAAAATGCGAGATCGGATTTTGCATGTAAAAGTATTTAATGAAACCACAAGTAAGTCACAAATCTTACTTGG
>NC_136510.1:92057668-92087668 GCF_053919585.1 Euprymna scolopes
TACATATATACATATATATACATATATATACATATATATATATATATACATATATACATATATGTGTGTGTGTGTGTGTGTGTGTGTGTGTGTGTGTGTGTTTGTGTGTGTGAGAGAGGTGTATGGGTGTTGTCAGCTTAAATCGACATAAAAACATTCAGCTTTCTAGCGACAGAAAGAGAGAGAGAGGGGGGTGACAAAACCTAAGGCGGAAAAAGAGTAATAAAATTAAAGCGAAATATTTTGCGCCTTTCCAAGCCAGTGTCCGCCAAACTTCCTTATTTTAACGGCGCCATTTTCCTCGGCGTTACTGTGATAATAAGACTATCTTTATGCAATTAAATTCACAGCGATTTTGGAAGAACCTCCATCATGAAAACCATTTTCATTTCACAATCTTCAACTCGTCTATTTTCGTGTTCATCAGCCACCAACCTTGCCTTTTTATTTTTATTCTTTTATTGTCATTAATCCCCGAGAATAGCCTTGCTTATCAATGCAAACACTTGCACACACAACAACATTCACATACATTTCCAACCACTTTTAAGCTTTTAGACTTAGGAACGTCAAACCCGGTAAAAATGATATTCTTGAAGAGGAGAACGATGCCTACGTGATGATGTCGCTGGTTTTATGAATATAGAAACTTGGTCAAATGTTTGGAAAAATTATTTCATAAATTTAATTTGAAAATTTAGAAAACCGAATGTTGAATCTACATATTAATACGATAGAATGTATGTTGTTTTGTGTGTCCCGCTTACATCTTTTTTTTCTTCCTAGTCACTGTCGCTTAATTATGACCTTCCATTTCGTGTAATAAATAAGACGTCTTTTTGGATTTAGTTTTGATTATAGCTGAAGGAACTCAAATCTCTATCTCTCTTTCTCTCTCTCTCTCTCTCTCTCTCTCTATATATATATATATATATACATATATATATATATATATATATATATATAAAATGGCAATTAGTAAAAATATGAAGAGAGTGCTCAATACTATTGCAGAGCAAATATGTGTTTTACTTTTTTATTACCGTTTTATCTGTTTAGTTACACATGTTTCGGTTGCCGATTATTTACGATCCAGCAGCTTCGCCAGACTTTACAGAAAAGTTTTCTCTAAAGTCTGTCGAAGTTGGTGGATCGTAAATATGATTCGGCAACCGAAACATGTGTAACTAAACAGATAAAACGGTAATAAAAAATGAAACATATATATATATATATATATATATATATATATATTTGGTCCTAGACAAAAGGAGGGAGGACCTGTAAATTCACCTCTGTCCGTTCTTCCGTTTGTCCGTTCGTCTATCCGTACTTTTCTCAATAACTACGCCATGGAATCTTTTGAAATTTTGCACAAATATTAAACATGATATGAGTAAAAATGTAACTGAACGGATTTTCCGGGAAAAGTTCGGTTGCCTCTCCCACTTAGGAGTGCCTAAAATGGCTAAAATTTACACTTTTTTGCTTATTAAAAAAATTGACGTCTTGGATTTTTATAAAAATTTCTGAAAAGTTGTAACTAACTGATGTCTATATAATTTTGTTTGTCTATACTTCGCGATAACTCATTGATTGTGCCCCAGGAAATCTTTTAGGGCTAATAAAAACACTCTATTTTGCGGAATATTTTACATATTTGTCCAAAATGTTTTGTTTATGTCTATGTAGCAGTTTTGCATGGTGTTGAACTCAAATTTAAATATGTTAAGGCCTTGAAGAATTTACGAGCTAAATGGGGGGGAGGCAAATGATGGACTTTTTTGCATGGTGCAGAACCTTAATTTACATATGTTAAGGCCTAAAACTGCATCGCTTATTCATTTTCACCAGGATTTGAAGCTCCCTGAGAATTTCGAGGGATAAATGGGGGAGGGCAAATGCTGAATTTTTTTTATGCCTTGTCCACTGTGCAGTCACAGGGGACCAAGCATGTTTCACTTGTTCTTCAAGAGTTTTGGTTTCGGTTTCGAGTTAAGCTGGTGCACTCAAGTCGTATGGATTTATTTTTCTATTTTTGAAATCACAACTTTATAATATACTAGCAGGAAGACACTACGTTGCCCGGGATTGCAAGATGATCAATGGATATTTCATACTCCTAGATTTTTATTGTCATCGAAATTCGTGAAATCTCCCAGGAGGGAACTTCACATGCCATCACTCAGTAACTTAGTCCAAAATGTATGTTATTCTACATTGCACTCTAGTGAACCTACTGTTTCTTTTATAAAATTATTTTATATGAACTTCTTTCCAGTTAACGGAAAAAAATTCAGAAATTTACGTGCGGGGTTTGAACCTACACACTACGTCATACAAAAAAATACAAAAAAAACACGTAAATATTCAAGTCTTATAAAATTGTTTGCAGTAAATTATCAAATTTACGTGCGGAGTTTGAACCTACAAACCACGCCGTGGAAAAACACGCTATCAACTTAACAACAGTAGAATTTTCACGGCCCGTTGTTCTATCATTGTTGATAAGCGAGAACATGGAAAAATGTCTTTACGTTTATAGATAAATTAAAATAACGGTTTCGATTATCAATTATCGGTAATTATCGGGGTATATTCTGAGACAAAACTTAACTAACATCACTCCCACATCTATACACTAAAGTTCTGCAAATTTTAAAGGATATCTGTTCAGCTGTTTCGGATTCTATAAGGTACGAACTCTCTCACACACACAGAGACAAAGTTCCGTTTATATAATTGTACAGATAAAAATCGGTAGAAAATTGATTGTGTAATAATATATACGAAATCTGCAAGAATTAAAATATATTTAAGCGTATCTTACGACTGGATTACGCCAGGCGTCCCTGCTAGCTTAGACAAATATTTTTGGAGTTTTAGTAAAAGAGCTACAATAATATCCGGACGTTTTTTATGCTGAACATCCACAGAATACCAACATCAATACATTACATATGAAAGAGTCTACTGCGGAATTGCCACAGATCCTGCTACTAATTCTATTAAACGAGTAAAATAATTTTCCAACGTATGCTGTTTTTTTTTCCCCTTTATTTTACTAATGGTATTAACTCCGAGGTCTCGGCATCTTGTGGAGAGAAAAACAGAAATATATAGGTCCAGTGTTATTGTCCGGATCGATGCGTCTTCCGTGGTTGTCGCGAATTTTGAATAGAGAAACTTTTTAAAAAATTATCCTGTAAGTTTAAATCGACAATTAAAAATTAAAATTGATTTTGTTTTTTTGTTTTGTATTTTTTTCTCCTAATCTTGTTGGACGTAGAAATTTTCGATACAACTACACTATAATTCGAAATTTTGAATTTTGAATTTCACGGCAAGCTAATGATCTCTACTTAATTGGCATGTTACACTAATGAATATATCCCAAAATTACGAAACACGATACGGTAGAAAAAATCGTTATTTCCATGGCAGGTGCTCGTCTGAACTCCAAAATTACGAAAAACGATACGGTAGAGAAAAATCGTTATTTCCATGGCAGGTGCTCGTCTGAACTCCAATCTCTGATCCCCCCCCCCTCGCCAATCTTTCACGAAAAACACCCGTCTAGCTGAATCCACTGTGAAAAATTTCCCCCACTCTATATCTGTGCCTAAATCAAAACGCGGATTCCATGAACAAAGCTTCTTTCTTAGAACTGCACGCCTGTGGAACTCTGTTCCGTCTGCCTGCTTCCCTCTGGACTACAACTTGGATGTCTTCAAGTCCAATGTTAACAAATTCCTAATGAACCGCTCCCTTAATTAAACACTTCATCAAATCTCCACACTAACGTAATGTACTTGCAATAACCCTTATCCCTGAGTGGCATCCGGGCCTTGATAAGTAGTGATCACTGTGTAAAAAAAAAATTTAAAAAAAAAAAATCTATTAAGAAAACAAGTGGGGAAAATTTGCGAAAATAAAATATTTGGCTAAAAAAAAAGTGGAGAATTTCAAGGGGAGGTAAATAGCCTGCAACTATTGCAATTTTGTAAATAAATTGTGCGTTTAATCTTGTTTTTAGCATAACTGAGTTACTTCCGTCATTATGTCATTTCTTCCCAAATAAATATGGCGACGGTATTTTTACGATAAATATCTACAACTTATGTTTGTTTGTTTGTTTTTTTAATAATGCGGTAATATTTAAGTACTTCCATATTAATTAAGTAGATATTAATACTTTTAGTTGGAAGTGACATAAAAACTAAGTACATACCATTTTTAATTTTTTTATCGAGTTTTCGTTTTCTGAATTTCGTTAATATAGTCTATTTGCACCAGATTTTTTTAATAATTTCATAAAACATTATATAATGTTAATCGGTTTTCTAAATTGTTAAATTTCATGTTTTATGTTTAAAACGTGTATGTCACAATAAATATTTGTAATAATAAAATTAAAACAGTTAACTGTTTAACTAAAATGGTGATAATAAACATTTACTCAATATAATAATAGATAATATTTCTCAATATATAACATAATATTTCTCAATATATAACATAATATTTCTCAACATATAACATAATATTTCTTAATATATAACATAATATTTCCGAATATATAACATAATATTGCTCAATATATAACATAATATTTCTTAATATATAACATAATATTTCTCAATATCACATAATATTTCTCAATATATAACATAATATTTCTCAATATATAACATAATATTTCTCAATATATAGCATAATATTTCCTAATATATAACATAATATTTCTCAATATATAACATAATATTTCTCAATATATAACATAATATTTCTCAATATATAACATAATATTTCTCAATATATAACTTAATATTGTTCAATATATAACAAGTAACAGATAATGAAGAATGCCACCAACTTTTTTCAAATCCAAAACACAAATATCAGAAAGTTTCATCCGATATCAACCTATTTTGTCAAGCCGCGAGCATGCTAAATACAGGGTGGAACGATAAAATTGTCACCCTAGAAAATACGACATGATTCCATTTCCGTTTGATAAATAGCATTTTTTTTTCTTTTACAGACCATCTACAAGTTGGTCAGTTTTGTACGAATCCCAAGAGCGACAGGAGGTTTCTATCCTGTCAGAAAGTGACACAATATTTAACGAGCGAGATCGGAGAGGCGCCGCTGTACAACTCATATTCTTTATCGATCCAAGTTATGACAACGGGACTATTGCCAGCACCCTCAAAATGAGAATCCGGACGTATCAACGCTTGAGGCTCAACGTATCAGACAACCTTTTCTGTCCACGGTTATGTTCTTTGGTGTAGTTTCAAATAAGGGCCATCATGCCAACTCACATCTTTGAAATCGGCTTGAAAGTCAACACCGAAGTGTGTCTGGGTTGATAAAGAATATGGTGACCCCCTAGAGCAATCAGGTGGCCGCTGGCAGACCCTGCGTGGGCAGCAGAACACGGCGCCGGCCCACCAGTCCAAAGAGGCCCAAGCTTGGTTTCAGAAGGAGTGCTACGACTTTGTACCCTTCTCCCACTAGCTCCTTTCTCCTCCGACCTGAACCCGCGGGACTATATTGTTTGGTCATATATCGAAAACGTCACCAACATGATCTTCTACAACACCAAATTCAGCCTGAGCGCCGGCATCCTCCGAGTATTCACTGAGCTCCCACCGGTGCTTGTGGAAAAGGCAGGCTCCCAGTTCCGGGCCCCTGTGGAGGCAGTAATTGTGGTTGAATGTTGTTACATTGTATAGATGTCAGCTCTACTATAATTATATAATTAGTTTTCTCAATAAAAGTTTCAAATAAAGCTGTAACGTTGTTTTCTTTTAGGGCGAGAATTTTTACAGTTCTACTCTGTACGTATTCACGAACAGTGAAAGGGATGCTTTTTTTTTTTTACTCCTTCCTATAGCAGAGCGCTGCGCTCGTATGCAAATACAATGGATGGGGCGATTCCAATATTTTTCCGATTTCGATCTAATTACCGATTCCGTATTAAATTCCCGATTCCGATACAATTACCGATTCCGATTCTTTATAAACCTCTAAATATTTAACTATAAAGTTGCAAATTTTCACGGTTATCTTTTCTCAAACATACTGTGAGAGATAATCCATCGATTTTCAGTTTTAGTAATAGTTTAAAATAAATAAATATTCGTTATTTTAGTATTTCTATCAGCGGAAGAATAGTTTTCTTTATAGAAAATCAAATAAAAAGACCAATTAAGAGAATCGTTTTTGGCATCGGAAAATAGGCAGAATTTTTTTTTTATTCCGATGCTACAAAAAGTTCCGATTTTTTCGATTCCCGTTTCCGATTCCGATTAATCGTCCCAACACTAGCAAATACCAAACTGTATGAGAAGAAAAAGACTGTAAAAAAAAATAGTAAAAGCACGTTAGAGACGTTGGTTACGTCACGGCCGTTACGAGAAGTTACGCGCGGCGGGAGATAAATGTTTATCAAAAAAAGGGGATCCAGTTACTACCAGTCTTCTGTTCTTTGCGACTTATTCTGTGTGTAGGTGAGTTCGTTGCCTATGGACTCGGAAACGGCTGGTCCGATACTTTTATTTTTCACACGAAGTTACTTGAAGTGACTGGAAGTGGTTTTACATAGGTCTTGTATCGGAATGGATTTGATAAGTATTAAAAATCGGTAATCGAAAAAGTACGCTTAAAAAATGGAAGTCCGATTTTGATCAAACTTAACACTTTAATACAAACTGATATAGATTCCATGAACAAAGCTTCTTTCTTAGAACTGCACGCATGTTGAACTTTCTTTCGTTTTCCTGTTTTCCAATTGAATACAATATGGTCATCTTCAAGTCCAGCGTGAACAAATTCTTGATGAGCTATCCCCTTAAGTAATCCAATTTATCAAATTTCCGCTACTAACGATGACCGGCATGTTCTCCTTGACCACTGTACACTCATTAACCCTTACCCTCGAATGGTCTCCGAGCTTTGACAAGTGGTGACTCCTTTGTAAAAAAAAAAAGAAAAAAAAATCACAATTCAATTTAAGGAGTTTTATCACCGTACAAGCAGAAAGGGCCTGCCTATAAATCAACTGTAGATTCTTTAAAAAGACAGTGGCGCGTTCAAAATGAACATTTCTTTTTAGAGCACAATTGAATTATGATACTTGACATTTATACGTTTAAATTTAATTCAAGTGATTATCTAAAAATAATTGCATTAAATCAACAGTGGGTTCTTTGATTAAACGGGCGCGTTTGAATTGAATGTTTCTGCTTAATGGGTAATTGAACCCTGCGGCTTGACTTTTGCCTTTTATTTTAAGTGAAGCTACTTATTTAAATATAATTTTATAAAATAAACAGTAGATTCTCAACAGTGCATTGTAGACTACAATATATTGTGGACTAAGTCATTGTGAGGAGGCATGTGAAACTTCCTCATGGTACACTACGTAGATAGGGGTCCTAAACTAGAGCAGACAATGGATTTAATTTTTTTTTAATGGCGATTTCACTGATTTTAATGACAATAAAAGTATAGGAAGATGGAATATTACTTGATCCCTTTTCAATCCCAGACAACGTCGAGTCTCCCTGTCAGTATTATATAATGGAAAACTGTATATTTTCTAGTAATTGTATTACATTATATAACGAAGACATCAAAGAGAATTAAGATTGATACTTACAGTCATTCTGACTTTTTGAAAACAATAGAGTCGAGTTCAATGTTTAACTCTACAATGTTCCAACCAATTATAATGATAATATAATTAGTTTGTTTTTCATATTCAGGCGGTAATATTGTTCTCTGTTCTTTTCCTTAATACAGCCTTGTAACACAAAACATCTAAGGTTGTATTATATGACTTTGATCTAAATAAAATACACAAACAGATCATAACAAAGGATTTGATTCAATTTACAAAATAAAATGACCATTAATACAGTTTCTGAATAAGCACAGAAATAGCATATATATAAAACAATCGCCCAACACAACGTTGTTTCCCGTGGTTTTCTATTCGTCTTCATCTCTTCTTTTTCTTGTTTTTTTTTTGTTCTGATCGTGTCGATGTCGCCCAGATTAGCGATTGCCGAGAGTGAAAATACTGGCTTACAATATCAAACATAATAAAACAACGTAAACTCCTAATAATTTGCATGTCTCGAATATTAAATATTACTCAATTTACATGTAAAATTGTTATCTGTTTCTTAAACGTTGTGACTGGCTACACCATTAAGCATTCTTCGCTTGTATACGTAAATGGCCGGAAGATGCCGAAATCTAATTCAAAGGCTGTACCAGTATCTTGAGTTTGACTTTACAACTATTAGCAATTCCGCATATGTTAAAATATTTTAGGGTTTAGAAGCTATCATACTTTCATCCAATGATTTTATGAATAAATATCTATATATTAATATGATAGCCTGTGTGTTATTTTCTGTATCACGCTTACATCCGGGTCGTTTAATTGTTATTTACTTCCATTTCTTGTAATAAATAATTTTACCAAGAATTCTTCATAAGTTTTGGTTTCGGTTCCGATTATAGCTGATGGAACTCAAATCATTTAATTTTTTTATAAATAATTTTACTAAGAATTCTTTATAATTTTGGTTTCGGTCTCGGTTATAGCTGATGGCACTTAAGTCATCTAAGTTTTTTTTTATATAAATAATTTATCAAGAATTTCTCATGTTTTGGTTTCGGTTTCAATTATAGCTAATGGCACTCCAATAATCTATTTTTTTAATATAATTTTATCAAGAATTCTTCATAAGTTTTCTTATGGGATGATTGACCAATTTTTATGATTACAGATTCAAATGAACAGTTACAGCAGGAATTGGAATACTCTTTACTAAAGCCTGTTTGTCACAGCTGATGAATTTCGAAAATGCAGTCTGGACGTGAAGACACTTTAGAAGCACGATATGCAATAACATTCTGTTTTAGACTTGGAAAATGACAGAGAAACGTATGGAATGCTCCATACTGCTTTTGGGCCATCTTGCATGAATCGAGCATCTTTTTTTTTCAGTGACATAAGAGATTCAAGGAAGGCGGGGAGTCTGTGAGGGATGATGACAGTTGTGGTGGGAGCAAGGAAGTCAGAACATCAGAGTTGATTGACCAAATACAGAATTTCATGGATACGGACTGTCGTGTGTCTATAGAGACAATAAATGTGGGAACTGTGCACACAATTATTCGTGAGAAACTAAAGATGCAGAAGTTTGCCGCAAGGATGCTACATCCTTATCACAGACTATTTAACAAAGATGGACACGAAGACAGTTTCTGGCCCGCCCAATAGTCCAGATCTTGCTCCTTGTAACTTTTGCTTATTCCCTAAGCTCAAGGAAAACCTTAGAGACTGCCGTTATGAGACAACTGAGGAGATGAAAGAGGCTGTGACGAAGGTCATTGACATGCTCACACAAAAGGATCTCCATGTTAGAACGGTACGACAAATACATATCAACCGGAGGAGATTACTTCGAAGGCGTGTACTATAAATAAAAGTGCCCACACGAAAGAAGTCTGGAAACTTATTGAAAGAACCTCTTAGTTGTGTCCACATTTTCATCTAAAAAAAACGATTTCTTTGTAAACATTTGTTGCACAAGGAAAAATAAGAACTGTAAAATACAATAAAATAAAAAAATAAATAAAAACAAGAAAAAGAAAATGTTCAAGGCCAGCGTTAATTTAAAAAAAATACAAGAAATATTATGTTTCAACGTCGATAGAGACATTGCGGGTTGATCATTAAATCTAAATGTTTCTGTGTGTTTGATTTTAATGTTTGTATTTTGTTTGATTTTGTTTTGTTTTATTTTGTTTTGTTCTGTTTTGTTTCGTTTCGTTTTTTTTTTGTTTCGTTTTCTTTTGTTTCATTTTCTTTTGTTTCGTTTTCTTTTGTTTTGTTTCGTTTTCTTTTGTTTTGTTTCGTTTTCTTTTGTTTCGTTTTGTTTTATTTATTTATTGCATGTATTTTGTTTTAGTGGTTTCATATTTTGGATCCGTTTTTTTTAATGTTGTTATTTCTCTGTTTGTTATTATTTTTATTTCGTTTTTCTTTTACTTTTTTTTTTACATTTTTATTCTAATCTTCAGACAACCAACATCCAATGATAATTTATTTGCATTTGTTTCTGTTTTGCCTTAGAGAATCCAGGAGAAAAGGAATTACATTAAAAGAAATGTCTTCAGTGATAAATTGACAATATTTATAATTCAAATCGAGCAGACGACGACGACAACAACAACAATAATAATAATAATAATAATAATAATAATAATAATAATAATAATAATAATAATAATAATCTACGAGCAAAAGAAACAGTAGAAATATTGGATAACAAAAAGAACCCGGATATTTGATGACGAAAAAAGGTCGGAAAGGTGAGCAAAAAACATTACAATCATTTTTTTTTTTTAATAAAAGAAATTATCTCCAGAAGTCTTGAATCTGTTATCGGTTCCATTTTAAGATGTCCAATGATCATGATGTTTTTTTTTTACGTCGTTAGAGATTTCGCGGGTTAGTCATTAAATCTAAATGTTTTCTGTGTGTTTGATGTTAATGCTTGTATTTTGTTTCATTTTGTTTTGTTTGGTTTCGTTTTGTTTTATTGCATTACTTTGTTTTAGTGTTTTCATATTTTGGATCTGTTTCTTTTCAACTTTTATTTTAAGAAATATTGGGTTAATAAAAAAAAAAAAACCCGGATACTTGATGGTGAAGAAAGGTTGAAAAGTGAGCAAAAAAAAATCATTTTTTTTAATGAATGAAATTATCTTCAGAAGTCACGAATCTGTTATCGGTTCCATTGTAAGATGTCTGGTGATCATTTAACTATTTTTCAACTCTTATTTTAAGTCATTCTGCTGATTTCAAAGGAACATAGGTGAAACGCCGAATGAATATTTACGCATAATGTGTAAATATTATAGTCAACGACGAAGCATTTATCATTTAAACACTACCGTGTTTGAATATCTGGTAAAGTGGCAGTTTTAGTCATTTAGAACTGCTTTAACGCTTCACCACTCACTCATTTTTAGACCAAATTTCAAACAATTATTACAATTTATAGATCACCTTCTCAGCTATATTGGGATTTATTTTTCAAATTTCATTCAGTAACACAAAAGTTACGATGAATTTACTGGTATTCAAAATCGCAATAAAAAAACGTAAGGAGGTGAACGACGTTTTCATAATTGGTTTCCATAGCAACCACGTCGCTTCAGAGTCTACTATTGCTACAAATTCATCGCTCATCGAAAAAAGAAGTAACAAGTGAAAAAGAGAAAATGAAAGCATGAAAGGGGGATAATTGGAGGGAGTTTATTGAAAGCAGACGAGTGTCGTATATTGTCATTACTTATGTGTTTATGGGGGCAATAAAATAAGACTGAAATTAAACAACGAACAATGGAATTTACCAGAAGCTTGGAAGAATCATGGATTACAATAGAAAAATGCGAGCATGAAAAGTAATATGGTTAAGCTTAAACATGGAAAAGTAAACGACTAGTTGTTAAAACTGGAAAAAAAAGGACAAGATATTCTAGTAAAACATATAATAAATTTTAACTTAAAATATTGCAGCATTAAGAATTTTTTTTTAATTTAATTCATAACATTGTATAATCAATTCTTAATGCTGCAATATTTTAAGTTATAAATTTATTATTTTATTACTAGAATATCTTGTAATTTCCTTTTCCAGTCTTAACAACTAGTCCTTTACTTTTCCATGTTTAAGCTTAACCATATTACTTTTCATACTCACATTTTTCTTTTGTAATGAACTGATATTTTATTTTATTCAGACTTTTTCAAATGCATGAAATGAGGAATCACGAGGAATTTTTGTAAAAAAACAAAACTGTGAGTAAAATGAACTCACAGACCCTTCTCTGATCTGACTGATCTAACTCCCCCTAACTAACTTCGAACTCTTTCCTATATTGAGAAATCACATGTATGTCTGGTCAACATGACCATAACTCACGTGTTCTCAACATGCGCGATTTGCATGTTTTTGAAACCATTTCTGACGACCAGGAAATTTCCCATTCTCTTCGTTGTTTTACAAAGGAATTTAACCTACTTGTCTAATTCTGTAACCCATATTTTATTATGCATTCTTTCTAAAAATGTGAATAGTTTCCAGCCAAATTTGTATTTATTAAATATTTTAACAGAATCAACAATTCACTGGACATTCCATTTATAATAACATTCTGCGTTTTGTTTTAACTTATGATTGTAATTCTCAATTCCAAGTCTAGCGCCATGTTTTGACAAGCTTCTAGGCTTGACCTTTACTCCTGATCTGAAATGGTACACGTACATCAAATCTGTTGTAAAGGTCGCTGGAAAAATGGTGGGACCCTTCTACCGCTCCAGTAGATATCTCATTGCTGATGCAATTCTTTATCTATATAAAAGCCAAGTACGTCAAGGTATGGAGTACTGCTGCCACATCTGAACAGGAACTGTTAAATACAGCCTATTCTGCCTTGATAAAGTAGAAAATAGACTTCGTAGCTTAGAGGGGAATGCACTTTTCTCTTCCCTGCAACCTCTCTTCCTCAGAAGAGACGTTGTGAGCCTGTTTTTGTTTTATCGCTATTTCCATGCGAAGTGCTCATCTGAACTCCAATCTCTGGTGACCCACCGCCAATCTTTCACGAGAAACACCCGTCTGGCTGAAACCACTGTCAATAATTTTCCCCACTCTTTATTTGTGCCTAAATCAAAACGTAGATTCCATGAACAAATCTTCTTTCTTAGAACTGCACGCCTGTGGAACTCTATTCCCTCTGCCTGTTTCCCACCTGATTACAACTTGGATGTCTTCAAGTACAACATAAACAAATTCCTGATAACCCGCCCCTTAAGTAAGACACTTTATAAAATCTCCATTACTAACGATTACTACGATATTATCCCATTGAATAATGTACACGCAATAACCCTTATCCCCGAGTGGCCTCTGAGCCTTGATAAGTGGTGACTTTTATGTAAAAAAAATGCTTCGTGTTAGCAAGAGAATATTCTATTGAAGTACTTGTAAAACAGCAACAGGGGTGCAACATTGCGGTGATGGGACAGCGGTTGGGGCTTGGTTGATAGTATGGGATCTATTAGATTGGAAATTCCTTTTGAACTTTGTCTAAGAGTGGGAGACTAGTGGTGAATGCACTAGCCTAGATATGTCAACCGTCTGACGAATTAGAAAAGGAAAATTCATTTATTACTCTATTCTCCTGTTTGTTTTTATACCGATTTATACGTTTTTGTTTTCACTTGTTTTTCTTTTATAAATTTCCAAACTTCTCATTTTTTCTGATTTTTGTCTGATATCTTCGTGTGAGCCACGGTCGTTCTCTTTCAATAATATATAATATAAGTAGGGAGATCCGACATTGCCCAGGATTTAATAAGGATCAACGAACATTTCACACACACACGCATATGTTATTGTCATCAAAATGCGTGAAATTGCCTATTTTTCAATCAAATCGATTGCTTGATATCTCTATTGCGGTGTACTTGAGGGAAGCTTCACATCCTTCTCTGCAAAAACTTAATCCATAATACTACTGTTGATTTCATAAAATTATTTTTTTATATTATATCCCAACGTTTAAAATGCAAAAGTCAAGTATCATGCTTCAATTGTGCTCTAAACATTCATTTCGAACGCGCCCCTGTCCTATCAAAGGATATACTGTTGATTTTATATGCATAGATTTTCTACTTGTGCGATGATAATGGTTTAAATGAAATTGTCAAATGCAAAAATCAAGTATAATTGTCCAGTTGTGCTCTAAACAGAAACATTCATTTCGAACGCGCTTCTGTCATATAAAAGGTCCTGTTGATTTTATACGCCGGATACAGTTTTTGTGCGGTGATAAAGTTCTCAAATCCACTTGTGCGGTTAGATTGTGTAAACCTGTCAACTTTACTCATAGTCGGACTCTTCCACCTTTAATGTTTGTGTTTTGTTGTTGTTGTTGTTGTTGTTGTTGTTTGTTTGTTTTTGTTTTTTTGTTTTTGTTTTTTCGATTATCGATTCTCGATAATTGTCGGAGCCATTCCGGTATTAAACGTTTCGAAGAACACCCTCAGACATGTAATGGTACATTTGACTAAAAAAAATTTTTTTAATCTGCCCAGCCATTTTGGAGTCTATAGGAAACGAACTGACAGACCCACCGACACATAGCCACATGGACAAAGTTCGTTTTCTAAAATATTAGAGATATTTCAGAAATAAGCAAAGGCAACGTTGTGTGCGTTTGTTTCTTTAAGTCATAAGAAATGATTGAATATTTTTTTCCAATTAGTGCAATGTTGGTCTTGTCCTGTTAGAAAAATCAAAAAGCATTAAAACACACTATGACAAAAATATTTATACGTGTGTATGTCTATACATATATAACCATATAGTGATTGATAACTCTTAACAGAAGTTTGACATATCTTCAGTTAAGTGTTGTGTATCGGTGTGTACGAAGGTGACTTTTTAATCGTTTAGACTTGCAGATTAGACCACAAATATGACAACTTAGCGTTGCCGGATGTGCTGTAAAAGCCTCCTCATAAGACTGTTGTTCCTGTCTTTGATTGTTTTATTGCAGATGATTTACCAAAGCAGCTCTTGACACTAGGTGTCTGCCACATACAGTGCACTTCAGTTTCTGTTGTAATTTCTCTGACATTATCTTTACGTTCTGCTTTCTTAAAACAAGTTTTAAGACAGCAAGATCTACATGCTGCTCTTCAAAAATCTTACAACTTTCTCTGGTGGTTTTCTCCACAGTGATCGATCTTTCACTTAGGTTTCCCAGTTATGTACATTCATCTAAATTATTTTCAAGTTGTTTTTCAGAGAATTCTCAAACTTTTTCTTGGTTTATGTTGTGGTCTTTTACCTCTATCTATCTCGCCATAAAACAGTTATTTAGAAAGGCTTTTGTCCTCCATCCTAACCAATTGTCCAGTCCAGCACATCTGATTTTTAATTATTTTCATTTCTATACTATTACTATATGATCGATCAAGAACCACATTGTCAGGCGTTAGAGTCCTCCAGTTAATATTAAGTATTCTCCGAATACAACGTTGGTGAAACCTTTAAAATAACTTGAGATGTCTTCTATATATTGTTCAAGTCCCTGACCCATATAGCAGCGATGTGATAACACATGGTTCGTAAACACTTAGCTCTGTTTTTTAATGTTATTCTCCAATCTGACCACACACGTTTCTTCAGTTTGCCAAAAAATATATAAACAAACAAACACACATATATATATACATGTATAAATGTCCGCATATATATGTGCGTGTATTTATATATATACATATACGTATAAATGTTTATATATATATATGCGTGTATATATAAATATATATATGTTTGTATGTATATATATAACTATATGCATATGTTTGTATATATAAATATATACATATGTTTGTATATATATAAATATAAAATATATTTTAGTCATCGACATACAGACCTGTTTCGTTGTTTCACAACTCATCAGTGCCGCTAGACTAACACCTATCCCAAGCCGAGGATCGAACCTAGAACCGTCGTGATGACAGTCGGCAGTTCTACCACTTGACTACGGAATCGGTGGCCGCAATTAAACTGTCCGAATATCTATTTAAATAAACATCCGTCCGCCACTCGTAGATAGTTCAAATGTTTGTTTGTAAACAAATCGCGAGCTTCGCATTTTTTCAGCTAAATTAAGTAGCGAGTAAGATAATTTACGATAGTGCTCTACCCAAGAGGGGGGCTTTATAAAATATATTTTAGTCATTGACATACAGACCTGTTTCGTTGTTTCACAACTCATCAGTGCCGCTAGACTAACACCTATCCCAAGCCGAGGATCGAACCGTCGTGATGACAGTCGGCAGTTCTACCACTTGACTACGGAATCGGTGGCCGCAATTAAACTGTCCGAATATCTATTTAAATAAACATCCGTCCGCCACTCGTAGAGGGCTCAAACGTTTGTTTGTAAACAAACCGCGAGCTTCGCATTTTTTCAGCTAAATTAAGTAGCGAGTAAGATAATTTACGATAGTGCTCTACCCAAGAGGGGGGGGCTTTATAAAATATATTTTAGTCATCGACATACAGACCTGTTTCGTTGTTTCACAACTCATCAGTGATGTTTGTCTGTATATATATAAATATATTCATATGTTTGTTTGTATAGGTTCGATCCTCGGCTTGGGAGAGGTGTTAGTCTAGCGGCACTGATGAGTTGTGAAACAACGAAACAGGTCTGTATGTCGATGACTAAAATATATTTTATATATAAATATATACATATGTTTGTCTGTATATATATATATAAATATATACATGTTTGTCTGTATATATATAAATACATACATATATTTGTATGTATATATATATAAATATATACATATGTTTGTCTTTATATATATATAAATATATTCATATGTTTTTCTGTATATATATAAATATATACATGCATATGTGAGTATACATATAAATATATATGTGTGTATAAATATATATATATAACTACTTCATTTACTCACATAAATTTAATATACGAAAGTATAGATTTATGCGTAAACTTTAAGTATTTACTTCAAAAGTGCTCAATACGTAGGTAGAGCTAGTTAGTAATTTATAAGCCTGACGAATCCTACAGTGAATGAAACGCAGAATATTCAGTGTAGCTTAGTCGCCATATATATTTTATAAATTACTATATATATATATATATATATATATATATATATATATATATATATATATATATATATATATATATATATATATATATATATATATATTACAGGGTAACCCAAAAAAAACAGAGGGCATCGAATTGTTTTTCTGGGCATTTTACAGTCAACGGAGAAAAAAAGGCCAAAGACCCTAGTGTTTCGATGTGATGTTTTGGATATAATAAGTTTCATGTCATTCGGACAAACGCAAAGAAACGAGGCCTAATTAGAGTTGGGGCCGGTTTTTTGGGGTCACCCTGTATATATATATATATATATATATATATATATATATATATATATATATATGTGTGTGTGTGTGTGTGTGTGTGTGTGTGTGTGTGTGTGTGTGTGTGTGTGTGAAAGATACATATGAAGGAGACAGGTTAAATAGTCGTTCATTGTGTGGAAAGATTGTTGATGGATACTCGAAATAAGGATCAGGCGCAAACGCGCGAAAATAGGGCAGAGAAACTTGAAATGTCGACAAAAAAGGGTTCAAATAAAAAAGCAGAACGTACATTTGACTTCGTTTTACATTTTTTTTATGTTTATTTTGTTTGCCTATGTTTGCGGTTTGATTTTTTTTTCAGTGTTTAGTTTAGTGTATTTTTATTTGTTTATTTATTTCATTTTTATTGCATTTATTTATTGTTCTCTCGATCTAGAAGATATTCCCAATAGAGAGCATTTGGAGAATAGAATTGAAGAGAAAGTATATCAAACCAATGGGACAGAAATAATCCAAAACTATGTAGTAGTAGTAGTAGTAGTAGTAGTAGTAGTAACAGTAGTAGTAGTAGAGTAGTAGTAATAGAGTTGTAGTAGTAGTAGTAGTAGTAGTAGAGTAGTAACATTAATAGTAGCTATAGTAGTAGTTCAGTGTAAAATAGCGCGTATAACCAAGACCGTCTTAAAAGACAAGATGGCCGGTGGGCAAAAATAATTTAATCTGCTGACGTCATCACGGGTAGTCCATTAGTTGCTTCTTGACACCGGTAAACACCGGTAGTGACTCGTGGATATCTCCATTCAGCAAAGTAAGTTTTAACGTGCTCCCCCCTGTATTTAACACGATGTAACTATAATTTAATTCAATATTATCATCCTAAGTTTTTTACCATTCAAAAGAAGAAGCTTCAAATAAATTGCTAATAAAAAAAAATTTTAACAGCATATAAAACTAATGAAAATGCGAGACAACATCGACTCTTTTGAAGAGACGATTTTTTTAAGCTGCTGACACATGTTTTAAAAATCTAGCAAAAATTAATTTTCCTGAAATTTTCAATATTTAAAAATAAATTATGCCGGCTGATAACATTTTTAAACTTTTTTTTAAAGCTAGAAAGATAAAATTTAAAAATACTTATATATATATATATATATATATATATATATATATATATATATATATATATATATATATATATATATATATATATATATATATATGAAACTTAAAAGTAAAAAAAAAAACG
Organism: Euprymna scolopes; assembly: GCF_053919585.1. NCBI lineage: Eukaryota > Metazoa > Mollusca > Cephalopoda > Sepiida > Sepiolidae > Euprymna > Euprymna scolopes. The sequence continues at coordinate 92,075,960 of NC_136510.1, forward strand.
CGCGTTCATTTCGGGTTTGTATTACTGTACACATAGATTCGAAAAAGTTGTCAAAAAACTAATATATGACAAATAAATGTTATCAAAGGCAAGATAAGTTACTTTTCTACCAAACTAGATATATTTTTCGTGTTTTTATTCAATGTAACATGTTTATTCAGCTCGAAAAGAAGGTGTTATAAATAAAAAAAACTAGAAAAAATATATGTCAAGCTATGTCACGGTAACATATATTGAGCGAGTTTTTAACAGTATTTTAACCAGTTTTTTATTTATAACACCTTTTCCCAAACTTACCGTATTGAAGAGGGAGTCAGACGCCATCTTGAATTTTCCAATACATCGGTAAACACTGTATGGTTTTCGAGCTGAATAAACATGTTACATTGAATAAAAACACGAAAAATATATCCAGTTTGGTAGAAAAGTAACTTATCTTGCCTTTGATAACATTTATTTGTTTTTTGACAACTTTTTCGAATCTATGTTTACAGTAATACAAACCCACGTATTTTAACAAACTGAAAATATGGATATAAAAAATGATTTTGCATGTTATTTTTGTTATGTGGTGAAATAATCTTAAATAAGAAACATGATTTTTTCTTTAGGTTAATTATTTTTTTACTGTGCAATATTTCATGAATTTATTAAAAATATTGTTTTTAATTTTGAAAAAATATTGTGGTTCATTTGCATTTAAACATATTGTGGTTCATTTTGATTAAAAAATATTCATTTTGATTTTAAAAAAATATTGTTCATTTTGATTAAAAAATATTCATTTTGATTTAAAAAAAAATATTGTTCATTTTGATTAAAAAATATTCCTTTTGATTAAAAAAAAATTCATTTTGATTTAAAAAATATTGTTCGTTTTGATTTAAAAAATATTGTTCATTTGATGAAAAAAATAGTTTAATTTTAATATTTCAAATGTTTTGCTTGTGTTCTGCTTCAAATATTCATAATCTTACGTGCATAATTTTCATTTAATTATCTTCTATATATCTATAAAAACAGAGATGTGTGTGCCACAGACGATTTCTGATTGGTTAATCCAATAATCACATCTCCTAAAAAAGTATAGTTCTTACGCTCTTAACTTTACCATAAAATATTTTGGTCTTATTTATTGTCCATCTTGGAAGGGTTTAATTTTTTTCTAACTTGCCATTTACAAATTAGAAAAATACGAAAGTTACAGACATCACAATCCAACCTCTGACTCAACGTCCGCCATTAACACAAGAAAGCAAACGCTGGACAGATTATTAGTACTACTACTACTACAAACAATACAGCACGAAAACACGCGCGCACACGCACACACACTCACGTCCACTACCGTCCTTGGCTACGTCACGTTGTTATGGCAACACGATAAATACACAGTAAATTTGATTTTCTTCATTTCTACGCAAATATTACGCAAATATAAATCATATAGAATATCTGTATGATTATAATTACACGTAATAGTTAAATAAAGATGATCATCGTATAAGAGAACCGAAAAAAAAACTAATAGGGAATTTGTATAAAGTTGTATTTTCTTTATAAATAAATAGAAAAAAGGGGTGTTGATAAGACTATCGATACTTATACAGTTCAGTGACGACATTAAAAAATGGAAATATTGAAAAAAATTTTTATTGTCCGTAACTGTTATAGACTGAAGTTCTCCGAAAAAAAATTCTTACAGCGAAAAACAATTATTTATCACGACGACGTCAACGTGGCCATTTTGGAAATGTACCTAGCAGAATACCTCCATTTTAGGCCAAATTTCGCAATCTAGCCTTTTTTTTTCTCGCCATATTGAGATGCGCACAACACATCTGAAATTTTTTTACGTTTTTTTTTTTTTTTTTAATCTGCAATTTTTTTGCGTATTTTTTTTTTTATAAATAAGAATACTATTGAATATGCAAAGAAATTGAAGAATGCAAAGAATTGAGGAATTTTTATACGAGATTATTTTCGAAACATGCTCAGTTGGACACGCATGGATAACTTCGAAACTTCGTTTATTTACTTCTGTTACAAATTAAAAAAAAAAAAAACACCCAAAAAATGGCATCTGTCTTCGCAAAAAAAAAAAAAAAAAAATCTCATTCTGGTGGGGGGGAAAAAGGGCTAGATTGGCCTAAAATGCAGGTATTCTGCTATGTACGGCAGTTACCTGCCCTTGGGGAATTCCTGGGCCTGCAATAACATTTCCAAAATGGCCACGTTGACGTAGCCGTGATAAATCATTGTTTTTCGCTGTAAAAAAAAAAAAAAAACTACTTGATCAAATGAAGTGAAATTTTGTTCGGAGAACTTCAGTCTATAACAGTTACGTACAATAAAATTTTTTTTTCAATATTTCCATTTTTTAATGTCGTCACTAAACTGTATAAGTACCAGACTATCAATACACACAAAAAAATATAGATTTATTTTTGGGTAAAGTTCCCCCGGGTTTTCCTTTCACTTCAGTATATAATGGTCTTTTGTTATATATATGGCGTACTATTATCTTTATATATATGATGTTTATGTTTATATATATGTATAAGTGATAGTGTCTGTGTGTGTCGGTGCGTCTGTGTGCATTTCCCTACGTTAAAACTCTGTCAATTTTAAGCCTACAGATTCGAAATTTGATATACAGGGTACTGAGATTTGGGAACATCGATGTGATAGGTTTTCGACAGAAATTTGGCGATTAAGTGGTCAATATTCAACAATTAGACCTTTGAGAACTCTACCAAACTTCTCCTACAATTTAAGGTCTGAACACGTGATATTTTATATATATAGATTCCTTGGACATGGATCTAACTTATTAACTTTACTTGATCCCTAAACAATAAATGTTACGATGTCATAATAGGGGTAAAAGTTTTAAAAAATTGACCTTTTTTTTTCCTAAGCAAACACTTCAAAACACCTGGGCAACGCCGGGCACCGATTGCTAGTATTATATAAACTTCAAGTTTACTACAAATCAAATCGTGTTCCTTCACTTTTTAAAAATGTAATTTATAAGTAATTAAAGAACGCATTCTAATCTTTAAAATCTATAATACAACGAAATATTCAATTGCTTATAATACTTAAACAAACAACTTGTGTTTTATTATTTTTTTATTATTTTTTTATTATTAATATTAGATGAGTTTCAGTATAAATCATCGTGTTCTTTCTTTATTTCAATCCAATTTTGAAGTTTTGTAACGCTGTCTGTAAAAATTACTGTTCATTATTGACAGTCTAAGAGTTCCACATATCTTGCTTGTTGGGACCTCGGCGATGACGTCATTTTTTCAGCTGGCCGTCCATCTTTATAACGAAGGCCACGGTATAACGCGCATATGAGAAAATCAGTGGCAGCCGTCTTAATGCAAATTAAGCAAGTTTTGCACGCGCTTACGTCACGTGTAAGGAAAAGAAATAAAGGTAGTAGAGGGATAGTATTTGGTCGAGTAAAGGAAACGATTGGACGTTTCTTTTTTTGTTTGTTTTTATTGTTTTATTTTTTTATTCGTTTGCGTCGAGATAGAAAATCAGTTGCGTGGTCGAAAAAGTGAAAAAAAAATTTTGAAAGACAATAAAATGCCTTACTTTTGTAAAAAACATGAATTAATGCATTTCATTCGCACTTCAAAAAATAATTTTTTTTTTTTTTCGACGGTACCAGACAAGTTGTGGGTCCAAATGGTTAAAATATAACGGTACAATTCGAGTGTAACTGCCACATTACATTTGTAGTAGAGCAGCAGTAATAATAATAATAATAATAATAATAATAATAATAATAATAATAGTAGTAGTAGTAGTAGTAGTAGTAGTAGTAGATAATGTATGATAGAAAGATTAAAGGTGAAAAGAAGAATAGTAATAAGACGAAGCTGACGAAGAATATTAACCGGAAGAAGATGAAAAACAATACAGAAAGTGATGAAGAAATAAGAAAGAAGAAAAAGAAGAAGACATTTATTTATTATTATTTAGTTAATTACATTTTATGTTTTTTTAGATGAGAAAATTGGTTGATTAATCTGGAAAGAAATAATCTAAGAATATGTTAGCTACATATAAAAATAACTATCTAATGACAAGCAATATAAACTTTTTCTATAAAAAATAAGAGCTAACGTACTGATCGTCATATCACATAGAATGTGTCGACAGGGGATTCATTTCTAATTTTGGAATATTTGGAAATATATTCTGAATTATAAAATCTATTTTCTCTTATATAGTTTTATAAAAGTAAATGTTGATAATATATATGTGTGTGTGTGCGTGTGTGTGTGTGTGATTGCAACGTCTTGTCAGACGCGTGCCACTCCCTCAGACATATAGTCCATGAGCTCAAATACTTGAGGTAGTATCTATACAAAGATGATGTTACAGAGTCTTAGCTTTGTACGACAGCTGTCTCTTTCTCGGTTCAAAATGTTGAGATCCAGCAAGAAGCAAGAGCAAGATAGCCAGCAAAAAATTAAACTGCAGACAATCTTAATGCGGGCACTGGTCTCCCGCTTTATGTTTTTTTTTTAAATCAGAGATTTGCTTCTGCTAGAAAGATCGCCTTCACCACGGCTTACGGGAGCCCTCTCCACCCCAACACATATATACATACACACAAACATATTCGGTGCTAGTTGGTCGGTGACCCGGAAAAAGAGTTCATTCCCCCTTTGAAGGTCTTGTTTTTAATCCTTCGGGGAGACTAGCCGCCCTCCTCACCAAACAAATCTGGTAGGGAAACCAGTTTAGTCGCTCGTGACCCGACCATGAGGCAGGTAGTACTGGGTTACATGGTATCAATAGCATATGACATTACCTGACCAATACATATATATATATATATATATACGTATATATATATATATACACGTATATATACGTATATATATACATATATATAAATACATACATATATATATATACATATATATACATACACATACATATATATATACATACGTATATACATACATATATATATATATATATATATATATATATATATATATATACATTCATATATACATACATAGAAGGCTTCCTTCAGTCTTGACAGACTACGGATACCCACTGTAAGGGTGCATGCGCGTGAAATTTGTGTGGCAAGAGTTGCGCAATCTACAGCCACGCCTCTCCTGAGTCAACATTGTTGCATACCAGTGGCAAGTTGAGGTACAAGACGACTGGAAACAATGCCGAGATAAGTGGAGAGCACATACAGCACCTAGAATTCCCAAACGGTCACCCATCTGGTATTAGCCAGGCTCAACGTTGCTTAACTTCGGTGATCTGACGAGAACCGGTATGTCAACGTGATTATGCCGTATATATACACATACATACATATATATACCTACATATATATGCATACATATATACATACATATATACATATATATATATATATATATACTGGGGGGGGTCTTTGCCCGATCGTAAACTACGCTTAAATATGATATTTCAATTTATCCAGATTTCGTATGTATTACTGTAGAGTCGTGATTTCAAAATAAAAAAAACATTTGGATGCAATCAGCTAGAATTGAAACCTAAAGCAAAAGTGTAGCATTCAAAGCTATTGAAGTTACCACTGTAACAGCGTGCCATGCATATCAGGTGATTAAAAATTAAAAATAAAATACGATTAATGTACAAAATATATAACGATATTTTCAATGCTGACCCATTTTTTACCCCTTAAAAACTACTTTAACCGGCTAAAGTCCCATAAAAGAACAGTCCATAAAAAACAATAATTTGAGGCCCTTAGCGCCGCTCTGCGACTTCTGGTTTCGGGAGAGACAGAGTTTGAAAATATGAAGACAGACAGACATAAAGGATTTTATTTATTAGACTAACTGTGAAGAGGAGATGGCCAGCTTTGCCCGGGTGTTAAATATGCTTTAATATGATATTTCAAATTCTGCAGATTTCGTGTATATTATAATCGAGTCATGATTCCAAAAGTAAAAAAAAAAAAAATAGTTGGGTGTCGTCAGTTAGAATCGAAACCGAAAAAAAACAGTAGCATTCAAAGCTGCTGAGGTTGCCATTGTACGAACGCAACACGCACATAAACTGATTAAAAATAAACTAAGATGAAGGTACGTCATGCATAATGATTTTTTTTTTTTTAATTTTGACCTATTTTTGACCCCTTAAAAACTATTTTAACAGGCTAAAGACCGATAAAAGAAATATCCGCAAAAAATCCAATCATTTGATGTTAGGGTTAGGGTTAAATCCAATCATTTGATGTCCCTAGCGCCGCTCTACGACTTTTAGTTTCGGTTGGTTGGTTGTTTTTGTTTTACGGCATATCAACCCTTTTCGGGTTATTTAATGCCGAATCCAAAGGTCTTTTTAATAGAATATATTTGTTGTTTTCAAGTCGGTTTCTATTTAACCCATAGTTGGGACCCTAACAGGTACTAACACTCCGGGTCAGAGTGGACCTGGGAGCAATGGTAATTAAAGGGTGGCTCGACACTCCCCAAAGCCCGCGAGCTGGAACCTCACCACTGGATATAGTTTATGGTCATATCCAGGACCCCCATTGAGGGACTTTTACCCTCTGCAGGGGGGGGGGGCAGTCGGTGTATTCTAATGCCCCACCGACAGAGCCTTTAGTTTCGGAGAGATAGAGTTTAAAAATTTGGAGACGAACAAACAGACATACAGCCTTTTATATATCAGAAAACAATAAGTGTGAGAGGGTTGTAGCTATAAAACGTCGACAATAAATAGGACAACAAACGCGTAATATGAAATATTTACATTATTCTTCCTACTGCTCTTATCTTGCGTTTTATGTTAACAACGTTTCGGCTGATGAAACCTCGGACATTCCACAGGGGTATTTTTTTTTTTACAAGGACCCGTTGCCTAACGGATAAACTGTTAAGAAAAATTCAATTCTTAGTGACACTCTTCTGGATGTTGAAGGTTTTATAATCATTGCAGGAGAATCTCAGAATGCAATTACGAATTACTAAAGGCTTCTCTTCTACCATTCCTGACGAAATGAGCGCATGCTGCCTTCGCTGATTTCGTAAAGGGTTCCGTTCAAAATTTCCTACAGATGCTCAAATTCGACAGAAACATTCCCGAGTCGGACAAGATATACCTGAACAAAGTCGGAGGTTACATCGGCCGGAACTTTGTAGAAGAATACCATCTAAGATGTAAGCATTAGTACGAATTATAAATTGTCTTCTAAAAAAGTCTCACAAAAAACAAAAATGGAGTAATGTATCATCTAGTGCTGCTTCTGGATTGTCATAACGGCTCTATCTGTTACCACCTCTAGTTAGTATGTTGGGAAGAGTCCATATTCTGGATTAATAGGTTAGAAAACCATAAAAGGGAGCAGGTTAATGTTGAATTACATCACCCGTAAAAGTAAGCACTGCAAAATATTTTATACTAGCGGTGTTGGCGCCCGGCTTTGCCCGGGCGTAAAATATGCTTTAATCTGATATTTTAATTTGTCCAGATTTCGTATATACTATTAGAGAGTCGTGATTTTAAAAGTAAAAAAAGAAGTATACGGGTGCCATCAACTACAATCGAAGAATTCAAAGCTGTTAACGTTACAACGATACCCACGTGACACGGATATGAAAAAAACTAAGATGAATGTATAAGATGTATAATGATTTTTTTTTTTAATTTTGGACCATTTTTGACTCCTTAAAAACTATTTTAACCGGTGAAAAACTCATAAAATATATTGTTTTATACGTATTTTATTCCCCCCCCAGGTATTACGTCCAGTAGCACAATGGTCGGCAATCTTTCCTTGGGCGGTTAGTTCTTATACGTCTCAAATCTGAGACCTACCTCCTACTCCGGAAGAAGACTTCCTTTCGGAGCGCCTTTTTCTTTTGAAGTTGTCAATCCAACTCAACTATCTGTCCAGATAACCCGAACACGTGACAAACGACGCGTCACTTCCGGTCAATTGTTCAGCCTTCCGGTGCAAACTTGATCAGTCACCGAGTTTTATGTATTGACATGTGTTATAATATATCAATACATAACGTTACATCTCTTGTTTACTTCGCCAGTAAGATAGAGGGGCAGATAGAAACATAAATAAATTGATAGATACATAAATAATAGGTAATTTACTCATCTGCTCACCTATTACATAACAAGATCATTTCAATGATACGCATTCATTCATTAATTTATATTAATTTGAGGCCCCTGGCGCCGCTCTGCGATTTTTAGTTTTGGAAGAGATACAGTCTGAGAATATAGAGATAGACAGAAAGACAGACAGATGAACATATAGCATTTTATATATTAGATTTCGAGTCTTTATCTGTGAAAAAAAACACAGATACTCCTGAAAATGCTAGGCGAATTCACAAACTGATGACTACTGATTTTAATTTTTATATAAGGTGAGAAAAGTAAACGACTATAGTCTAAGACGACCCGATTATTCCTTTTTAACCAGCTGCTGTAGGTGAAGGGAAGAGTGTCATATTATTCTCAGAATTGATCCATTTGTTCTTAATCCTCCTCTTATATAACACTATAACACTCAATGTCTAGTAAGAGAGCATTGAGTACATTTTTTAAAGGGTTTTTTTTAGGACAGAACCGACTATTGAGCCGGGCCATTTACGAACTCTTTTCAGCATTGTACTAGATGGACCGGTTAGTTTTATTTAACATGGCATAATCAACGTGGATAATGATACATAGACACATAACCATAAGAAGTAACATCAACCATTTGGCGCAATGTAACAGACATTCGTAATGTCTCCTGTAACGAATACAGATAGTTCAGATATTATGTACCGTACCACATGCTTACAACCGTAGGCCCAACACGTTGTAGCAGAGTTCGTCGCAAGGAACATAAAACAAGTAATAACTCGAATCTTCCCTTTTTTGTAACAGCGACATTTATTTCCAGATACTTTCCAGAATAAACCGTGATTATGCACCTTCTCTCTGATTTTCATCATTTCAAACATGCTCTCGAACGCGATCTCGATTCTGCTCATTTTTTATATATAGTCATTTGCTTACGGTAATCTACTTTAGCATTTCGTATGCATTTGCATACAAGCGTTTGTGCTCTGTTCCAATAAGTTTGAAGAAGATGAAACTACAGCTTGTCTTTTCCAAAATGAACGTTCCGGTAAACTCCAAGACTAATAGTCATAGTCATCCAAACGACGTAAAGACATTATAGCATGATTTGTCTTGTGACACTATCAGCCGGTCACTGGTGTGTGTCCCTACCACGTGTTACATAAATATCTTTAAAATGGTCCCTTGATGATGTGACGATGGGTCAGTCGATGGGGGCGAACTGATTAGGAAGGTCACACACCTAAGCCCATCGCTGCGCTAAAATATGGTTGAGGCAGCGCAGTAGAATAGGGGAGACAGCAATTAGGCGCATGAGGGTGAGCTCGCTGGCATCCGGCGACTTCGGGATAAGGGAGACTCTAGATCGGATTAAAGAAGGGGGTCGCTTCGCAAAGCAACACAAGGTTCAAGGTGGCTGTCACTAGTTTGATCCTCTGCAAGGCCTCGTCGGCTGTGAGTCCATCCAGGCCAGGAGAGGAGCTGCGCATAGCCTTAAGGGAACCCACAACCTCTTCCTCACAGAGGAGGGCAAGCACAGACCACCACTTGTGCCCCTTAAACTGCGCCGGTCTATTGTCCGGCTAGCCAGGTGTGGACAACTTCCGCTCCCAGAAATCCACAGACCCCTCCGGAAGACGTCGTTCAGCACACAATGTTGCCTCCCTCCATCTCCCAGAGAGAACCGCGTCGTCGCAGTCTTTCCTCTTAACTCTATACAGTCTTTGAATGGCAGCATAAACCGCCCTCCGCAACGCCCTCTTGTCACCCATCGGGGCACCAGCCACAAATCTTGGTCTAGAGCATTTCCTTCCGTGAGACTGGTTCTTGCGAGCCAGCCTCCCAGACAGCTTGTGGCGAAGCGGCCGGCCCGATCTTAGCGCATCGTCCCCCTCCCCTCCAGAGGACGGGGAGAGGTAGCGCAGGAGGAAGGTGTTGATCTGCCCGGTTACCACCTCCAGGTCTATCAAGAGGAAAGCATACCTGAAATGTTGGATGTGGATGTGTGGCTTCTTCATCTCCCAGGAAAACGTCTTGACCTTTGGTGGCATTCTGGCTGGGGCCTTCTTCGTCTTCAGGGCCGCCTCGTTCTTTAATGCAGACATTTATGGCAGACACAAAAACACACAACACAGGTCGCAATTAATATGAGAAATATAATAAACTATTTATTCCATAAAATGTATGCAATATATATATATATTACAATATTAACATACAATTTACAGATCATACAATTGGTTTTCACCGTTACATCTTTAAAAATAACTAACCTTAACTAGTGTTGAGGGGGGATGCCCCCTATTCTTTACAGAAAGGGAAAATAACACGTGCTTACCCCAGGCTGTCCGGACGAAAAAGAGAGAGAAAAAAACGAATGGAATTATGAGATGCATTTCTGTGTATACCTCCGCCTACGGCCAAATCACGATCATGCGGGGGGGGGGCTAGCAACCACGAAAACCGGGACACTAAGATATAGTGCCACAGTCTAACGAGAGCGTGTTACAACTGTAGTTTAAATAATAGGTTTCTGTTCGGAATTCCATGCAAAACTAACCCCCAATTCGATGAAGAAGATCGAAGACTACATCGACCGAAACGTTGTGAAAATAACACTCAAGATGAGAACAGTAGTCTGAACAATGAAATAATACGAATGATCTAAGGATGTGATTTGAGAGATTATTGATGTAGATCAGGAAGAGAGTTAGACCCAGGATCGACCTCTGAGGGACTCCGGCATTAATACTGTAATCCTGTAAGTACCCAATGTCTCTGCAGAAAGAATTCTAACAAGAAAAGCATCAGGGAAACAAATACGAACAATAGACTCATCTGATTCATGTTGAATAGCAAGGGACTCATATTAATACGGACTGTGAGATATGATGCAAGAGTTCTAAACACGTATAGAGGGGAGATACATTACTGATGATGATACATCCAAGATGAGAACAGTAGTCTGAACAATCCAATCGAAACATGCAGAAACACAAAAATGTGGACAAGCTGATGAGTTTCATCTTGTTCGGGCTATCTGAACAATATGTGTTCGTTACAGGATCCACTACGAATACTCGAAATATGAACATCAGACTTGTTGTGAAGGACATTGGGAGAAGTAGTTCTTGTACGTTAGGACGTATCTTACTCCTGATGCAATCTTTATATATATATATATATATATATATATATATATATATATATATATATATATATATATATGTGTGTGTGTGTGTGTGTGTGTGTGTGTGTGTGTGTATTGCTCCCTATCTTGGGTTGAGCATATCGGGAAATAATATACAAACTGCCATTAGCGTATTAAGCGACGCTCTTTGTGTAAACAAATCGAGCGGAGGCATTTGGACGATGTCAAAATATCGTTAATTCATTACCCATACAGCATAAGCGGTATAGCGCAATGGTGAGAAGCCTTGACTGTCATTTGGGCGGTCGGGTTCCGATTCTGGCTTGAGGCAGTTGCCTGTCTAGCCGCACTGATGGGCTGTGAAACAACGAAACAGTACTGTATGTGGATGACTATATATATATATATATATATATATA
>NC_136510.1:92090168-92142668 GCF_053919585.1 Euprymna scolopes
TAAGAAAGAAATAAAAACAAATATGAGGAAAAAAAATAAAGAAAAAAAAAACAACAAAGAATGAAATGCGAAAACAGAAACGACGACCAAGTATTTCCAAATTGTGTATCTGTCAATATTTTTTTGTATATATTTAAAAAAAAATTGTTTTATTGAAAAGCGAAAAACCTTTCACACCATTGCAGACATATAAAACAAACTTACACTCCTTCTTATTTAAAACTATCGTATAAACTATCCTCGATTGATTTATTGCTTCTTGCTTTCAAACAATACAACCCCGTTCCCCCTTGTTTTGATAAGATTCTGGGACTGATTTTCAATCCAATCCTGATGTTGGCAACCTTCACGTGGTCTCTCCCTGCGTAAGCACCTTATAAGAGAAGGAATTCTGATTTTAAAAAAAATATCAGGGAAACCAATGCCCACAAGAGAATCTTCGGATTCAGACGATCTGATCGTGATCAGATACTCTGCTAAGGTCGCTGGAAAAAGAAGTTCGAATGTTAGTTGGACGATTATTATTATGATAGTTATAAATATTTGTAAAAGTAGAATTTCAGAAAGAACATAATCAAAACGAAATAAATATTTGCAGATAAACTTATTTAATTTGGTAAAAAAAGAATGTTAGAACAAAACACGTGACGTTGGTAGATCATCCGTTTTGTGTCTTGGTTACGTAGAGCTAACGGCGTTACCAGATAGCTTGGTAATACAAGTAATTTGTTTAGTTTAGACTTTGGAGAGAGAGTGGGTAAGTCGGATAAGTTAATACGTTTGGAAGCTGGGAGAAACACGAGTTAGCATAATGTAGAAATTTACAATGTTTTGCAGCTCCTATGGAAAGTCAAGGTAGCCTAGTATTGTTTGGTGTAAGATAGCCTTCTACTCCAGTAATTTCTCTCCCAGAACCGCTAGATTTTGGAATTCCCTTCCGGGTTCCTGCTTCCCCAACTGTATTGACATTCAGAAGTTCAAGTGTAACACGAACCGACATCTTGCTGCCCAACTCCCCACATAGTAACCCTGTAGCTTATATCTCTGATAGTAGCCCCTACATCAAAGTAGCAATGTGCCCTGTTTAGGGTGAAAATGTAATAAAAAAATATATATTACTTTCATAGATGATTACGCGTGAAACCCATAAAAAACTTGACGGAAAGAAAAGAAAATCGTTTTAGTATTTAATGTAGAAGATCAGGTTATGATTAAAATTTAACGTAAAATAATCTGTAATTCTTTTTGGGGGCGCCATTATTTTTTGTCGGACATTTTTTTTTTCCAAATAAAGACTCGACGCTACTTGTTTTTTTTTAACTGAATAAACGCTTTAAAACAAGTAAAATCACTAAAAACTTTCAATGCTAGGTAGAAAACGAACACTTAGAAAAAATCGATTTTATCTTTGGTAAAACAGCAGTAAACAAATAAAATATCTTTTAAATATTATGGAGGTGCAGTCTCTTTTAAAAACAATATCTCTTTCAAGGACAATTATAAAATGTGTTTTCAATCGACATTTATTCAATAAGGGACAAGTTTTCCTACCTAGCAAAAATGGACGAGTTTTCCATGGACAAGTTTTCCTGAACGAGTTTTCTGTGGACGAGTTTTCCATGGACGAGTTTTTCGTGGTCGAGTTTTCGAGGCACTTTTTAATGTACATATAATTTCTTTTTATAATTTGATAAATTTCTAAATGTTTTTATTTTACGTATTTTATCCCAAGTTTGGATTAACTTATGAGATTTTTATACGCGATTTTCACTTGTGGCAAAAAAGTAAATAAATGCAATAAAACAGGATTATTCCAAAGATGACCATTCCAGACATCATAAGACCATGTCGGCACCAATAAAATAAAAAATAAAATTTGTCACTAGCGGGTTAACCCTTTTAATGTAACTGTGAACTCTGAGGGGTAACGTATTCACTTTTATCACCTAGGTGCTAAAATAAGTGTGAGCATTTCAAAGGGTTTCCTAAGGACATAAAAGCAAGGGAACTCTTGATTATTTACTTTTTATGCCATAATTTACCAATAAAATAATTAAATTGGACCCAGAAATCCTGGTTCCGCGTCCCTTACTTTCTATTATAAATAAATATGGTTCTGATAAATAAATAAAAACATCTGCGTTTGTTACTTTATAATTTCCAGGAAAAAAATAAAAGAATTCGTTTGGAATCGAAAATGAGGCTCAAATTTTCCGGATTCCGATACCAGTTCCGCTACTTTAAAAAATTCCGACACTCCCCAAAGTCCCGCATCCGATTCCGATTAATCGTCCCAACACTAATATATATATATATATATATATATATATATATATATATATATATATATATATATATATATTCAATAATAAAAAAACACCGTATGAAAACAACGCTAGCAAACAAATACTGGGAACTCAATTAAAGCGAGCGTTCGCCGGTAGTCGAATGGAAAATAATAAGAAAAGCAAGCACATGTAGAGACCTAGACAATCCATGTAGATTATGCCTTCACGGAAAATTTGCTATCTTATATTTTAAAGAACCCCAACATCTATTAAACTGTAGGAGAGAAATAGCAAACAACGGTGTTCACAGGATAAAAATTACTCTAGGATGGAGATACAAAATAATTTTTAAACTAACAAAAACAATAGAAAATAAACAAATAAAAAATTAAAAAAATAAATAAATAAACATGCATATACATAAACTATCATATATATATATATATATATATATATATATATATATATATATATATATATATATATATATAAATTAACATAGATTTAAAACAGGTGAAGACACTAGATATCTACGCTAAATAGCACACACAAAGGAACCGGTCAACTGGAGTTAAAAGGGCTTTTGTCCAGTAAGTATCTGCTCATTGGCTGATTAGGAACGGCGCGGTGGATACTGGAAAGCTGATTGATTAACTAAAAACGCAATAGAAGATGCGTATATAAAACAAAGCAAGACCACAAGATTCTCGCATAAGCCTGAAGAATCCTAGAGTGGATGAAACGCAGAATATTCAGTGTAGCTTAATCGCCATATATAGTTTATAAATTACTATATATATATATATATATATATATATATATATATATATATATATATATATATATCGTGTAAATGTCTAGTTGGAACAGAGCACGGACGCGTGCATATTAGCTGTATATAAATGACCGAGCCTGGTTTGAGATGACGCTAGGACAAGAAGGAATGGAAAAAGATTATAAAAAGAAAAGCTTGTACTCCGACCAAAAATCACATGAAAGAAGGGATCTGTATTCGAAAGGTATTCGAGACGTGTTCAGTATGCAAGGCGCGCGGCCGAATCACGTCAGAAAAAGACAGAGATAGACGTGTTTTGCACGGTCGCCGAGGTCGACAGAAAATGTCTGTATATTAATGTCGGTTATTTCACGAAGGAAATAAGTGAGTCGAGTTATTCCTTTCTTGTGTTTCTTGCGACAGAGTCCACAACGTGTTGGGTTCCTATATATTAATAACTTCACACGTGTGTAAACTTGGGTAACGTTACATAATGTTTATGTGTTTAAAATAGTCTTCTTTGTTTTATGCATGTGTGCGTGTTTCACATCGTTAACTAACAAACTTACCCGGGACAGTCTTTTACAACAACGAATACGCATCTTTGTCCCCTAGGTACAGCCAAAGGGAGAACATACCTTTTTCATAGGGTTGAATAGATCTTTCATTTTTCCAGTCTGTTTCTTGCAGTCCTTAAACAAATGTCTTCCTCCAATGAACGCTAAATGCGTACCACATTCATTTTATATATACTTCATTCTCGATTTCTCATCAAAGCTGCAAGATGTTGTAAGTTTCGCATAAGACTAAAACTACATTTCTCCCAGCTTCTAAACGCGGGGAAAATATCTTCCGGGATCTTGTCCTACCGCTTCCTCTGACTCTCAACTCTAAACTCAAATTATACGTGTCTCGTCCATACTGTTTCATTACGTCATCAGTACACGTTGCATTAAGGTCACCTGATGCCATTACTAAACCATCTCCATTGTTTATCTTGTAATATTCTTTATACATTTCTACTATAAATATTTTTATCTGTAAAAATACCTTTTGTCTCACTACATGTTTCCTAAATATTGTATTTTCCAAACATTGACAGCGACCATAATACTAATCGCTCAGGTTATTGGCATCCCCCGGCAGTGCTCTATATAACTAGTGTACAAAATACGAAAGAATACAATTCGAACTACTGTTCTCATCATGAAATTGTTTTATTAATCTCATTTCCAGGAGGTTAGACACAAGGTCAAGTGTGGGTTTGATAAAAACAATGTTTTTAATTTTATTTACTTATTTGCGAACTATTATCCTCATCTTTTTGTTGTTGTTTCACGACGTTTCGGCCAACTATTCCTCTGGCCTTCGTCAGGTGGTAACCGCGACGGGATAAGAACTCCGAATCTCCTGACTGCATTTTCAGTAATTACTGCCTTCATAAGTTGTTGTCGGTTCACCAGGTTTTGGCCAAATAAGCCTGTGGCCGGTTTTTGATAGGATTGAAACTGATATCTTCAAACAATGCTCACCTGAAACCGTAAAGAGTCAACGTCTCTATTCACAGCGCCACGGACACCGAAGAGCGATCTAGGTTAGATTTTTTGGTTTTATAAATCCATGTTTATTTATTATCTGATTTTCCATGGTCGGGTCCGTACCGAATGGTATATATATTATTTAATTAATTCGAATTCTTTTGGAAATGAGTATTATTTATTAATTTATTCTATTTTATTTATTTATTATTTTTATTTTTATTTATTTATTTATTTATTTATTTTTTTTTGCAGAATATTATTATCATCTTCATCATTAATCATTAATAAATAATACTCATTTTAATGAATTCCAATTAAAACAATGTTTGTTAGAAGGAACTGGATTCGAACTTGGCTCACTTAATTTTTCTCTTCGTGTCGTTAACCACTAACCTACCGCGCCCCTCGACAGATATTGTGAGAATAGCATTCGAGACGGTAAAAGTTATATCCTGTTGAATGCGTGATTTATGCCAATTAATGGTTGAATATGATTAAATCTGTGCTCATATTTTGCATTAATACTAATCCTTATTACCCCGTATTAATCATTAACTGTACATCGAACGTATAGCATAATCCTTAGTTCATAACACCGTATCATAACAAAGATTCCTATAAAATTTCAACCAGATCAGCTTAGCATTTCCGAGAAAACTTTTAGAGTAAACATAGGATTATGGTAACAAATCTTTATTCATTCCTTTTAATGATGGATACTATAATACTTAGTTCGCTGAACCTTATCATAACAAAAGGTATATACAAAATTTCAATTAGATCGACTCAGTACTTTCCGAGAAAAAGTGAACCGACAGACAGATTCAGAGCAATGTAATATCAATACTATACATGTATTTAAAGTTATGTATTATTCTAAGGAAGCTAAGTGACGGGTTATGGTCGAGGGCGACCCAAAGGTTCCGTTTTCATTGGCTTTTATACAACTTTAGAGAAATATAATATAGATAATGTTCTCACGGACTAAATTTGATGAAAAAAAATAAAGTTATCGAAAAGTTTAATGTTACCAATGAAAATAAATACGTTTGATTAACGAATCGTGAATCATTGGTCATGTGAGTAACCATTATTAAATATATACTTTCATTTGTGAAAAAGATTTTTTAATATAAGTCGCTCCTGACAAGGCGTCAAGCCACTTAATGTAAGGAGTCAACAAGAAATAATAATGATTATAGTAAAGACAGTAGAGGCTTATTGTCCTTAGTTCTGAAAGGACCAGGGTTAAAAGTAGGGGAACCCCAGCTAGTAAGAAGAGAGTTTCACAAATTTGCTGTTCAGATAAAGAAGCTACTGGAATAGGAATCTGTATTACAATGAAGTATCAAAACAGCGAATTGACGAAGACCACTTGATCAACTAGTCACACGAGCTGGAACAAAGGAAGCAGGAAATCAGATCAGATAGTTCTGAAAAACACATACCGTAATAGTATTTATAGAAAGACTGAGACTTGCAACATCATGTTTGTGAGAGATAGGCTGCAGAAAAGAGGACAGCGTGAATTAAACTGCAGATACGTTTCTGCATGTTATCAAGACAGTCGCAAATGGGGACAGAGGTGCACGATCATTTTATTAAAAATTAAGTTTAAATTAAATCAATTGGATTCAAAGTTCATCCGCTTCGGTCTACGAAAGGCTAAGGCAAGAAGTCAACGAGAGCGTTCTAATCGTGGTTATTATTCTCAGATGTTGCGCTATGTTCACTCGACTATGATTACCCGGATGTAAACGTTAAAGGACAACAAACTCTGAAATATACTTATATTATGCACAATAAATTTTATTTTAACATTAAAGACGCTTAATAACAGCATGTTAAGATATCTCTTATTTACTGTTATATGAAAATAAATTTGTCTTCGTGTGTGTGATTTCGTTCCCTATGGACTCGAAAACGGCTGGGCCGATTTTTATGAAATTTCACATAAAAGTATTTTGTGTACCTGGTAGTGTTTTTACATAGTTTCCTTTTTTTATCGGAATGTCTTCGATAAGTAATGATTAGAGTTATGACAATAGAATATTATTTTCATTATTTGGACTCTCGGGTATATATCAGTTAATATTTTATGTTTTTAGATAGAGTGATGTGGTTCTCAGTTGATTAACTGTGTCGGATATATACTCGAGAGTCAAAACTCTTTTCATAGCCCTAGTAATGATAACAGATAATCGAAATAATCCGATGAAAGAAGGAACAGGCGATTTTGAACAAAGTTAACGCTTTACACAGCCTAACATCTCAAGTACATTTGAGAAGCTTTATTAACACACAAACCGAAAAACGACGCATATAAAATCAACAGTAGGTTCTTTGATATGACAGAGGCGCGTTCGAAATGTTTTTTTAAAGCACAATTGCACCATGATACTTGACTTTTGCAATTTAAACTTTAATTCAAACCATTATATATAAAACAATTTTATAAAATAAACAGTAGTTTCTCTACAGTGCAATATAGACTGAAACGTAATTGTGAACTAAGTTATGGCAAGAGGCATGTGAGCTTCTTCCCGGTGCATCGCGATTAATTTATTATTATTATTTCATTAATTTATTTCGTTCCTAATGAATCCCTCCCTAGACGTCGCATCCCCATTATGTTACCTAGAACCTTCTCTACTCTTCTGATGAGAAGCATTAGGCTGCGAAATACCCTGGTATAAAGAGTCCCCTTTATCCCCCAACTAAATGTTTGTATACCTTTATTAAATATATGAATCATTCTATATTTACCAATATATAGTTTTCGTGACTTCATTTTCTACTCTTATTCTTTTCTCTGTAAGCTCCAATGGAATTTGTCGAGCTTTATATTATCTTGATAAGTCTCCTCTTATAGAATTGAATTTACTCTCTTCTTCTACCTATCCTCGTTATATATATATTATTTAAAGCTGAATGTGTGTGTGTGTGTGTGTGTGTGTGTGTGTGTGTGTGTGTGTGTGTGTGTGGTCACGAATAGGCTCCTATATGGTTGACTATTTTAAAAAACTGATTACATATAATGATAAAAGATGTATCGAGGATCAAGAATGGGTATGCTTGATCTGGCAAAACGGTGGTTCATACAAATTTTGGGGTCTGTGTTCGCGCTTGGTCCACAAAGTATGGATATAAAAAATGAAAGAAAAAAAACGTTTACAAGTGTTTTTGATATAGATGTACATAAGGATACTTTTGTAAGTATGTTTCAGCTTAAATAGGGATGGCATAATAAAATTGTGGGGTCTGCTTTCGCCCCTGTACTGCATGAGCATGTGGCACAAAATTAACAAAGACTTTTCACATCTATTTGCGTAAGTATACTTTGATAATTGTGTTTCAGTTTGAAGAAATATGGTATAATAAAATTATTTGCTGTTCGTTCGCGCCTGACCGCTATAGAATGTAAATATGTCACAAAGTTTAACAAGTTTCTTTAAAGAGGTGGGGGTCCACAATAACACCTTAACTTTAATCTTAATTCACGTTAGCTTTTATTTATTTTGTTGAGTTGAATCATATTGTGTCGAATAAATTCACCTCATAAATTCACGTTCATATTAAAGTGAAAGCCCAAAATAAAAAAGGCGGAACTTTAGACAATTCTCGACACAAATTTTGCATAACTCTGTTTTTCCTTCTCCACTTGCACGTGGCACTCTTTCGGAAATAGATAAATAGATAAATAATAAAAAATAAGAACGTTACTTGTTATCGTGTCAAAAGAATTTTAAAAATCCTGCTCACGTGATTACGTGTCTTTTTAAAAACATTTACATAACATTCTTATTTTTATTTATATATCTGTTTAAGCTTTTTTTTTGTCAGTGTACTAGAAGGAATCCGGTTGATTACAACCCTTTCTGTGTGCTCTTTACATTACAATAGTACAGCCTTGAATCCGACAGCGCAATACTACACCGTTCACTACTGTAAAGCTGAAACGAAGCTGTTCTGCTTAAAAAGGGCGCTATTTTCTTCTTATTCATATTTATATCGATTCTTTGCTTTAAAAAATTAAAGTAATTACGTGTTTAGTTTTTTAATATCCCATTTTGTTGTTTCGGATTATTTTACTAAAGTAAGTAAAGCTTCATTATTTTTCAAAACTGTTTTTGTTTCTTTGTTTTTCGATATTTCGTCGATATTATTTAGTAAGAGTGTTTAGCAGAAAAGCCAACAAGCGACTACTCGAAAAAATAAATATATACGAAATAAATGTTACCATAGTCAATAAAAGTTCAGTTCATGTTTTTTTTTGTTTTGAAATAGTTTTTAATGCTCTTTACTTGAAATAATTTCAGCGAACCGAAATTAAAACAAAATTTGAGGCGATAACTACTTAAATTAATTTTCATATAGACTACACATGCCATAATCGAATATTTCTCAAGCACAAAATAATGGAAAACATTAAAATATGTTTATAAATATTCCTTACGTTAACGGAACTCTTAAATTGTTTACACAGAATTCTCAGGTGCCCCTACTTTAAATTGAAAATGGGGCTCTCTATTTCAAAGTCGCTGCAATTTTGAGTTTTATTAAACCGGTTCGTGAATTAAAGAAAAAACGTTTACAAACTACTTTAAAATACATACAAATGCACTTTTCTACCATAAAAGTAACTTTTATTTACTATGGTAACATTTATTTCTTGTATATTTATATTATTATATACATAACATTTTCTCTTTGTAAGGAAACATTATTTTGTTGGTCTCTCTTGGCTACGAATGGAAACAAAGTTGATATAAAAAATATTTTCGCGAAAATTATCTTTACTTTCATCATATTTTGCTTAGGGTAAAATTTTTGAGTATCAACACCTATCTCTTTACAAGCCCCTCTTTTCATAACCTATTATACTTTCATCATTCACAGTCCATTTTCTGCAGGCTGTTTTTGAACCCAGTCAATGACGGGTTCAAAAACAGCCTACAGAAAATGGACTGTGAATGATGAAACACACATACACACACACACACACACACACACACACACACATATATATATATATATATATATATATATATATATCAAAACTGACGAACGTCCATAAGCACGAAACATATTTGTATATGATTTATAAATATTTATTTATAAATAAAAAATATTATTAAATCTTCCTTACAGCTTGAGCACCTTGAGGGAAATATTAAAGATCTCTAATTTAATCAATATTGCTTGAATTAAAATATGTTTATGTTTTAGTAATGTGTTGGTATTTCTAGGGAATCTTATTTGAGATTCGAATGCTGTGTTATTTTGAATATTTAGTCAGCGCTTACTTGTAAGATGAAGTATATCCATGTCAAGATGTCCTGGCAATTCCATGTACGGAGAGACCGAAAACACTCGAGGAATGTGTCTAGTAAGTATACCGGATATGTCGAGCCAAATTAGTTCCACTCGTACATGCATTAAAGATCATGGAATAAGGTCAAACAATACATTTTTCATTAAAGTGGGACTTCTCTGAGCGAAATTTATAATATAAAATACAGGAAGGACGACTTTCAAAAGGCGATCAAGAATCTACTCTTGGAAATGCGTTGTTGTTTTTTTTTTTTTACATAGGCATCACCACTTATCAAGTCCAAGAGGCCACTCGAGGATAAGTGTTAAAGAATGTACAGTAGAAATTGGACAATACAGTAATTGTTTGTAATGGAAATTCGGTAAATTTGTAAACGTATATGAAACGGCTTATCAAAAACTTGTTTACGTTAGACTTGAAGACAACCCTATTGTAGTCAGCTGAAAAGCAGGAAAACGGAAGACGATTCTATAGGCGGGCAGTTCTAAGAAATAAGCTTTGTTTATGGAATCTACGTTTAGGTTTAGGCACAGCTAAAGGGTGCTTACACAAACTTCTTGGCAATTTGTCTATTAGCAAAGTGTAGTATCTGTTCTGCTACTATACTTTGTTTTCTCTAAAATCATCTATATTTTGTAACTGTATTGTCTTCGTGTAGTCTTTACATCCGAAAAGCTGAATGTGTTTTGTATATTCATCTATAAACGAACTCTTGTATAACCCCCTTACAAGTAATGGACCTCCAGATGAGTCTATCGTTGGCATTTGTTTCCCTGATACCTTTCTTGTTAGCATTCTTTCTACAGGGACATTGGGTACTTACAGGATTACAGTATTAATGCTGGAGTCCCGCAGAGGTTCATCCTGGGTCTAACTCTCTTCCTGATCTACATCAATAATCTCTCAAATCACATCCTAAGATCATTCATTCATAGACATGTATACTGACGACACTACCATCTATGGAAACACATCAAAGGTTGTAAACGACTAAGTTGTCTCTGATTCTCTCTCCTCTGATCTTGAGCTTTTGGTACAATGGAGAAAGAGGTGGCTGGTTAATTTTAATGCATCCTGAATCATGCTTCTATCTTTCCGTCATCAACGATCTGATCGTCATCTGGCATCAATTGAAATGAATGGTTTTCGTCTTGGGGGCTCCATATTTTGATAAGCTTCTAGGTTTCACCTTTACTCCTGATCTGAAATGGAACACGTACATCAAATCCGTTGCCAAGGTCGTTGGGAAAAGGGTGGAATCCTTCTACCACTCCAGTAGATATCTTATTATTTATCTATATAAGAGCCAAGTACGTCCAAGGATGGAGTAATGTAGCTACATCTGAGCAGAAGTTGCTAGAAAGATCTTATCCTTGCCAGAGTTCAAAATAAACTTTGAAGTGAAGGATGCTCTTTTCTCTTCATTGTAATCTTTCCCACAGAAGAGACGTTGCGAGCCTGTCTCTGCATTATCGTTATTTTCATGGCAAGTGCACATATAAGCTCTAATCTATGATCCTCTTTTGCCAAACTTTCACAAAACACACTCGTCAAGCTGAAACCACTATCAACAATTTCCCCCACTCTTTATCTGTACCTAAACCTAAACGTAAATTCCATGAACAAAGCTTCTTTCTTAAGACTGCACGACTATGAAACTCTCTTCTGCTTTCCGGTTGACTACAAGTTGGTCATCTTCAAGTCCAACGTAAACAAATTCTTGATGAGTCATCCCCTTTACTAATCCAATTTACCAAATTTTCACCACTAACGATTACTACGATATTGTCCCATTGAATACTGTACACTCATTAATCTTTATTCTCAAGTGGCCTCCTGGCCTTTATAAGTGGTGACTCATATGTAAAAATAATACCAAAAACGCATAAAAGGTTGCTTAGTGAAAGTGTTTTTGTGTAAGGGCCTGGATTCGAATTTGCCACGTATATGTTGTCAGTCCGAGTATCTTAGCAAACACCAATCTCTTTCCAAGATAATCGATGCAGCATTTAGTTTTGAGATGATTAGCCTGGAAGCAAGCCAGGACAAAAACTATCCCTGTCTGGACGCATCTGACTGGAATTGAATATTAAACAAGGGGTTGCCATCTTCCAAGAAAAACACCAATACTTTCACTAAACTTTAAAAAAAAAGAAAGTAATAGCGTCCTATGAACATTGTGCAAAACTACATTAAAATGATCTACATTCAATCCCGGACAACGTCAAGCACCCCTGTTAATATGGAATAAATCTTGCAAAAATCAAAACAGAATTGTTTAAAAAAAATAACTTAATCTAACATGTAAACTAACATTAGCAAAAGGACAGACCGGGCGAAATTGATAAGAAAATCTAATATATTGTTATGACGTGGGTAAATGGAATCCTTCATAACAGTAAAAAAACACATGGTAATAAATCACATCGATGGAGAGAGAAAACAATGGTTATCGGTTAACAACGTTTATTGATGTTAACATAACGATTACATAAAAATATATACTCAGATGGGAACAGATTGAATTAGAAATGTCTCTGCTACGAAGAACGATGTTCGTTCCTCTATTGTCCCAATCGCAGACTGTGCCGCTTCTTGTGCCGCTCTCGTGGTATTCTCGTTCCTGTGTTTACATACGAGAATCCCAGGGACCATTCCACAGTTCAGGGGAAACAACTCTTCTCTGAAAATGTAGGAGTTATTTACCTTAGATTGGATTTCCGTCGTCCGAACATATATAAAAAGCACTATATCTGTCTGTCTGTCTGCATATTTTCAAACTCTATTTCTGCGAAACTAAAAGTCGCAGAGCTCCGCTAGGGGCATCAAATTATTGGATTTTTTATGAACTGATCTTTTATGAGTGTTCAGCCGATTAAAATAATTTTAAGGGGTCAAAAAGGATTAAATTTTAAAGAAAATCGTGATACATTTTGTACATTCATCTTAGTTTGTTCTTAATTTTTTATTTGTAATTTGTCCGTACGCGTGTCACGTTGGTTCAGTGGTAAAGTCACTAGTTTTCAATACTCGGGTTTTTCTCTCGGTTTCATTTTTAGCTAATGACACCCAAATACTTTTTTTTTTTACTTTGGTAACCACAACTCTACAATAATATATTCGAAATATTGACAAATTAAACTATCATATTTAAACGTATTTTACGACCGGGCAGAGCCGGGTGCTAACCCAACCCCCCAGTATAATATATAAAAGGCACTATATCTGTCTGTCTGTCTCCATATTTCCTAAATTTTATCTCTTCTGAAACTAATAGTCTCAGAGAAGTGCTCGTGGCCTCAAATTATTGATGTTTTATGAACCATTCTTTTATGGGTCTTTGGCCTGCTAAAATAGTTTTTAAGGGGTCAAAAAGGAGTCAAAATTGAAAAGTCGTCATACATTTTGTACATTCATTTTAGTGTTTTTACTCAGCTCATGTGGGTGGTACTGTGGTAACGTCACCAGCTTTGAATGTTACAGTTTTACTTTCGGTTGTAGTTCTAGCTGAGCCCCCCCCCCCGAAAATTATTTATTTAATTTTACTTTTGAAATCACAACTCTGTAATAATATATACGAAATCTCGACAAATTAAAATATCATATTTAAGTGTATTTTACGACCGGGCAAAGACGCCCCCCCCCCGTTTTTTTTTTTCATTCTAAAAAATATAGCCATTAAATACATTTGGTTATAGTTAAAATTGTTTGTTCTTTTTACCTTCCAGTTTCTGCTGTCAGACATTGTTAGGCGAGCAAGAACGCCATTCTTAACAAAAAAGACATTTTCCGAGAGGAAGAAAATCATTAATCAGAACAGACCATATCTTGTCTGTCAATGTCATCCCATTTGTGGAGCAGAAAACGGAAATCAAATAGAGCAGAAAATATTGACTACAATCTACATTTTAAGTTTGGATTCTTTGACTAGATTTTGGCTTCGATTATAACCTGGAATATTTTCTGCTATCCATCCTAAAATCAACAAAAATGCATCTATAAGGTGAATCTTTAGAAAATTACCTCAAACTTGGAATGGAGCTCCAGATGCTCATACAATGCTATTAATACAAATTCCTTTTTGTAAACAATGACAAGAAACATTTGGAAAATTACCTCTAGGCTATAGTGAAAATTACCTTTAGACTATAGTAAAAATTGCTTCTAGCCTGTAGTGAAAATTACCTCTATCTTGTAGTAAAATAGGGCCACAAATGGATTGTCTTTTACTACGCTATCAATACAAACTTCGTTTGCTTTAAAAATTATAAGAAATTTTTCCAATTAGCAACGGGAAACAGCAATAATAATAAATACATAAATAGAAGATACTGTCAAATGTGCTGCAAAGTAGACACGCTTCCGTTATGAAACAAGAAAACTTCTCCTACATGCCAGCATAAGATAACTCTATAAATCTAGTATCACCCATGCCTGGAACATTGTTGTCACATCTGAAAACCCTCAGAAAAGATGCAAAAAAGAGTATCTAACCTGATGAGTCAGAAACCGTCTACAAGACTCAAGCCTCTGTCCCATCGCCGAAAATGTTGCATGTCTGTGCTTCTTTTACAAATACTTCAACGTTTCCTGAAGAGCTTACGACACTTGTACCCCTACAATATAAATCTCCCCAATCAAATACACAAACAGCAAAATCTCACCCCTCCATAGGCACCCCCAGATGACGGAAAAAAAACATTCTTCTCTTATTGCTTCTTTTTTCTAAACACTTGTCTTTGTAATTCCCTTACTGGTCCCAGTTTCTATGACTGCGTTAAGACGAAAAAATTATATGTCTTGTGAACAAACGTCTTGCTGCGCAACTCCCCACTAAGGATTTCCCTATAAATCTGACTCCTCTTCGCAGTAGACCCTCACGTCTCAGTGACAACACGTTTTGTTTGAGATGAACAGAAGAATTTTAATAGGCTACAAAAGCATTACACATAAATATAAGAGTAACACACACACACAGATATATATATATCTGTATATATATATATATATATATATATATATATATATATATATATATATATATATATATATATAGTATACTGATCAAGTGGTTGGGTTTTCAATATCAGCATAAAAACATTCACCACATGTACAACACTGAAGAGTTGTGATACGAAGAAACAGCTGTCTGAGAATTTCCTTGATCCATAATAATGTGATTAAACATAAATCGAACTTATTATTTAGTCTATAACTATTATCATTCATTGACACTGGTCTGTCAAGTTTTTGGCAAGTTTTGTTTTTATTTTGTTCGCTGTCATATATTTATTTTGCCTTCATTTTTTATGGCATGGGTTCCAGTGTAGCAGCAATCCTGGGAACATCAACCTGAAAGAAAAGTTGGAAATGACTTATATACCATACATTACAACCATGTAATCCCTACAGCCACTTACCTTGAAAATACTGTTGTCAAACCTGACAATGTTATATGGAATAAGTCAGAGAGAGTTGAAACCTTGGTTGAAGTGAGTGTTCTTAATGATGGATGTCTGACCAGAGCTGAAAGGGAGAAACAGACCAAATATCAAGGTCTCATCTATGATATGAAAAGAAACTGGAATCTTAGGGAGATATCACTCATGCCAGTTATTATAGGTGTCACACTGCTTATGAAGAGGACCCTAATTAATATTCCTGGCGAACCAAGTGCAAAAGAGATCCAGGCAATTGCACAAGGGAACAATGAGGATACTAAAAAGAGCTCTCGGTTGGTTTCAATAAGAAGCTGGGAAATGTTCGCAGCTGGTTTGGCTGTCCCATACCCAACGTTACAAAGGAAGAATTTTTTTTTTAACCTGTTGTAATGATAATATAATTATAATTTTGATAAATATAAGATAAAAAAATTATTATGAATATTTTTTAACAAGGAGAACTAAAGTCTAATTCACACAGCTAATAAATTCCAAAAAATACAATCTAGACGTAAGCACACCTCAGAAGAATGATAAGATATAAAATTCTGTTTTAAGCATAGAACAAAAAAATGCCACAGAAACGTACGAAATACTTTAGACTGTCTTTTAAATGGAGAACTGGCCGAAATGAAATAATAAGAACGAATAAATATTCAGAAAGTATGTTAGTGCTACATAGTTTAATAAAAATAATAGAATGCGAGAAAAAATATTATCATCGCGAAATAAATATTTACAGATAAAATTACTTGTGTTAAAATGTTTTAGTAGAAAGTAATGTAAATTTTCATAACACAAACAAAAACGGTACAAGAAGGTTAGAGCATGAAAAAATGTAACGAGCATGAAAATGTTGTAACAAGCATGAAAAATATTGTAACGAGCATGAAAAATGTTGTAACGAGCATGATACTGTTGTAATGACCATTAAAAATGTCGTAACGAGCATGAAAAATGTTGTAACGAGCAGGAAAAATGTTGTAACGAGCATGAAAAATGTTGTAACGAGCATGTAAAATATCGTAACGAGCATGTAAAATGTCGTAACGAGCATGAAAAATATCGTAACAAGCATGAAAAATGTCGTAACGAGCATGAAAAATATGGTATCGAGTATGAAAAATATCGTAACGAGCATGAAAAATGTTGTAACGAGCATGAAAAATATCGTAACGAGCATGAAAAATGTCGTAACGAGCATGAAAAATGTCGTAACGAGCATGAAAAATATCGTAACAAGCATGAAAAATGTCGTAACGATTATGACAAATATCGTAACGAGCATGAAAAATGTCGTAACAAGCATGAAAAAAATGGTATCGAGTATGAAAAATATCGTAACGAGCATGAAAAATGTTGTAACGAACATTAAAAATATCGTAATGAGCATGAAAAATTTTGTAACGAGCATGAAAAATTTTGTAACGAGCATGAAAAATGTCGTAACGAGCATGAAAAATATCGTAACGAGCATGAAATATGTCATAACGAACATGAAAAATGTCATAACGAGCATGAAAAATGTCGTAACGAGCATGAAAAATATCGTAACGAGCATGGAAAATGTAGTAACAAAGATGGAAAATATCGTAACGAGCATGAAAAATGTCATAACGAGCATGTAAAATATCGTAACGAGCATGAAAAATGTCGTAACGATCATGAAAAATACCGTAACGAGCATGAACAATGTCGTAACGAGCATGAAAAATATCGTAACGAGCATGAAAAATATCGTAACGAGCATGAAAAATGTCGTAACGAACATGAAAAATATCGTAACGAGCATGAAAAATATCGTAACGAGTATGAAAAATGTCGTAACGAGCATGGGAAATGTCGTAACGAGCATGAAAAATATCGTAACGAGCATGAAAAATGTCGTAAAGAACATGAAAAATATCGTAACGAACATGAAAAATATCGTAACGAGCATGAAAAATGTCGTAACGAGCATGAAAAATGTTATGTATCATAGTTAAAAGTTGGCAGTCAGAGAGAACAGACGCGTTCGGTAGTAAGTGAAATAGGGACGGTCCACGGGCAGAATGGCTCTGAGTAGTTTAAAATGTCGATAGTAAAAGTCTACTTCAAGCGTTGCAACTTTCCAATGGGAAGCATCCGGAATAAAGCTGCTGTAAATACCACCAAGGCTTCTTGTTGTACGAGGATTCGTCAACTCAAAATCAACCGAAGATGGACCAGGTATGTTTTCTCATTGGCAGGTATAAAATCCCAGGGACTCTTACTTGTTTCTTAATTGTTATAATTGTTATATGTTCCGTTTAAGCAATCACAAGACAATCAATAGCCACATTCATATCTAGACGATCAAATATACATACACGTCAATAAACATCATATATACACCCCCCCATGTTATACAAAACGTCACTATACGACACTAATATAGGGCATTATTGCGTTGAAACCTGTTCTCGTCAGATCACCGAAGTTAAGCAACGTTGAGCCTGGTTAGTACAAGCTGGGTGGGTATTTTGGGGATTCTAGGCGCTGTAGGTACGCTCCGCTTACCTCGGCATTTGTTTCCAGTCGTTTGTACATGCACTTCACTTGCCATTGGTATTTAACAATGTCGACTCAGGAGAGTTGTGGATGAAGATTGCACACCTCCTGCCGCAAAAAATGTCACGTGCATGTAACCCTTCGTGGGTATCCATAGACTGTCAAAGACTGGAAGAGCCTTTATACGACACAAAGGAGGAAATGAAAGAATGGAAGTAATGGACGATAATATGAAGTAAACAACGACAGTATAAAATAAGAAAGAGCAAAAATAATGAAGGAGAGAACGAAAAAAGAGAAAAAAATATGATAAACGTCTCGAATTATAAAAACAAAATAAAAACATAACAAACATCAAGAGAAGACACGTTGAAAGATGATAGAAAGAAATTCGCAAAAGTGGAACACATTTGAAAGTACTTGAACGCAAAGTCCGAATTCAAGAGGGAAACGTCTAATTCCATGGATTATATATATATATATATATATATATATATATATATATATATATATATATATATACATATAAATATATGTGTGTGTATAACATTATGAAAACGGCAAAGTGAGGAGGTGCACGTTTGTAAGTGATAGTGTACAAGCCACCACTCCTAACCATTCTCCCAAAACTAATAAATCGTTCTAGAAGTGTATATATATATATATATATATATATATATAATTATGGAGTACCGTATATTTTAAACGCTTTAAGGAAGTTCAGTCATAGCATAGTGGATTCGGGCAGTAAGGGAAAATCTCAAAGAGAGAACGCAAATATCAAAACAGCTGACCAATTTCCGCTATTCATTCATTGGAGCTGAAATCTAGGAATTGATAACGATTATATAAACAGCTGGCAACGAATAACTATTATTGTATACTAGCTCACCCGACCCGGCATTGCCTGAGAGTATGTAACTGATTAAAGAAAGTGTAGTATATTTAAATATATCTTACGTCTTCACAAAGTTAATTAAGAATCTATACATTTTTTCTTACATTTCTAAATACTCTAAAGACTGATTGAATGTGTTGTATTTTAGAAGGCTGCCGCAAAGAAGATGGGAACCTTCTACCGTGCTAGAAAATTACCAGAGAGTATCCCCTATATTTGCAAATCCTCGAGATGACCATGCTTAGTGTATTGCTGCTACATCTTTTCTGGTGCATTTGCTACTAGTTTCTCATTCTTAGATAGGATCCAGAAATAGTCTCAAATCTAATAGGTCATGCGCCAGGCTTCAACCTCTCTCCCATTACCGCTGTGTTACATCCCTGGCTCTGCTTTATAAATACTTTACTAGAACGTGCTCTTTAAGTACAGCAGGAAATAAACAGATTTGATTGCAAAATAACAGTTTCATCTATTTCGATGAAAACAAAAGTATTAGAAGTCTGGAACATTATATATATATATATATATATATATATATATATATATATATATATATATATATATATATATATATATAGTCTAAAGTTTACATAAATCCCCTCCTCACATTTGCTCCAAGGCCTCACACAGCTACCAAACTTCCGCTCCATCATCTAGCATGCTTTGAATCGATCTGTCACGTCTACCATTTGATAAGGGAAATTTTTTCCGAAATTATTATGGATATTGTCGCAGACATAACAAGTAAGACGTTTGTATTTAACACAACTGAATAAATATATGTATATATAGACGTATATGTATGTATTTATTGATTTGTAAATCGCCACTTGTTCTCGTCTTCTTTCACCAACACCGACTATTATTCATTCCTTGCATTGTGATAGCCTTCTAAACCTCTACTACATACCTATCCCACATAATGCTTCAAGCAAACTACATATCAAGTCCATATATATATATATATATATATATATATATATATATATATATATATATATAGTCTGAAGAAGATTTGAATAAAAAAATGCAAAAACAAAAACAAAGAATGCAGTTTAAATTCCCGGAAGAAAAAAATATATTAACTTTAACCTATCCTGACTAAGCACCTACATAATCCGACTTCTAAAATGTTTATAATGACAAAAAAGAATTCATTTATATAAGGATGAAAAAAAAGCCTATACTAAAATTGTTAAACAGAAATAGACTTAGCACTTGCATAAGCCGATTTCGCAAAAGTCTTCAATTTTAAAACAGAATTTAACTACATGAGGATGAAAAGAGAAAACCTTAACTAAAATTTTGTAAATAGAAAACGGGGATCATCAGCTACTTACCATGTAGCTGTTTCGGAGATTTAAAAACAAGACAGCTTTTTAATACATGGCTCTCCAGTGGATAATACCACTACTCCCCCAAAACAAATGTAAAATAATACATATATATATATATATATATATATATATATATATATATATATATATATATATATATATATATATATATAAGAGAGAGAGAGGGGGGACAGAAAAAAACGATAGATTAGAAAATAACAATAGTTACATATGTATGCATATGAATATATATATATATACATAAATATATATATATATACACACACACACACACACACATATATATATATGAACAGTACTGTTTCGCTATTTCACAGCTCATCAGTGCGGCTAGACAAGCAACTACCTCAAGTCAAGATCGGAACCCGACCACCCATATGACAGTCGGAGCTTTTAACTGTTGCTCTGTTCGGCTGCGACTATGCGAGACGTGAATTAACGATGTTTTGACATTGTCGAAATACCTAAGCTCAATTTGTTTACACAAAGAGCATCGCTTAATGCGCTAATGGTAATTTGTTTATCACTTCCCAATATGCATAACTCAAGATAGGGAGCATTATATATATATATATATATATATATATATAATTTAAAGGAGATTAGAATATATATATATATATATATATATATGCGTGTGTGTCTATGAGTTTTATTAGAAATATATTATTATAATATTGTACTTAAACCAAATTTAGATTTATAATTTTACTCTATTTTATTTCTATCTTTATCCCATATTAATTTTCTTATCAAGTATATCCATACCTTTATTTTAATTTTTTCCAAATACATCTGCCTTACTTGCTAGGTTTATTTATGGTGTCTTTTACATGTACTAAAAATCCTTCCCAATATTTGCTGATGAGGGAACTTTGTTTGTTAAAAACACTATATGTAAAAATTATTGTCCGTAGCTTGATGTCTACCACCATAAAAACATGGTTTTCCGAAACGATCGTACAAATTATTGATTTTGTTGTTGTTCCTTCTTATGAAACGGATTTTTAATTTAATTCTAATTTGATTTTTAAATTATCAATCACATTACTAAATATATATATATATATATTATTTTTATTTATTAATTATTAATTAATAATTACTACGTGCATAAAAGTAAGTCATCTATATGCATGCATGTTTCAAAGTTTAATTCACATCAGTATAGCTAGACTTTATTGACAAGGATCGACTCTGAAACATGCATGTATATAGATGACTTACGTTTATGCACGTAGTAATTATTAATTAATAATTAATAAATAATATTTAAATAAAATAAAAGGTAAATACGTCCTAAAATGCGGGCGAAGAAAAATGTAAACAAAGGGCAAATTGCTCGTTAAATAAAAATTCAACAATCTTTATATATATATATATCTATATATATATATATATAAAGATTGAAGAATTTATATATATATATATATATATATATATATATATATATATATATATATATATATATATATATAAATATAACACAGAAATTACATAATTGTCGATGCAATAATTTATTTCAACCTTATGGTATTTTCAAGCATCTAAACTAGACAATTACATTTTTGATACTGATTTCAGTATTAAAAATGTAATTGTCTAGTTTAGATGCTTGAAAATACCATAAGGTTGAAATAAATTATTGCATTGACAATTATGTAATTTCCGTGTTATATTTTTATGTTATTGCTCTGTTTACCACATTGAGCTCTCATACCCGGATTTCCTCCTGGAATTATTCCATTATAACACTATATATATATATATATATATATATATATATATATATATATATATATATATATATATATATATATATATATACTTTTTAATTGTTCACTTTTTGAAACCCGTAATTATCGTCAAAGCATTCATTTGAATATTGATAGTAGCTTATAAATGCACGAAATGTTGAATTTTCAAAGTGAACGCCAATGTTCCATTTATAAGTTACAATCAACATCCAAATGAATGCTTTGACGATAATTACTGTTTTCAAAAGGCTAACAAGTAAAAGCCATATATATATATATATATATATATATATATATATATATATATATATATATATAATAAACTTTTATTAAAAACATTATTATAACCTTATATTTAAACCAAATTCAGATTTATAATTCTATTCTATTTTTTATTCTCAACCCATATTACTTTACTTATCAACATTGATAAGTAACTATTTTCCTTTTTATCTTATTTTCTTCCAGATACATCTGCCTTACTTAAAAAATGCTAGGTTTATTCATGGTGTCTTTTATATATAAAAACACCCACCCAATACTTTTGCTGATGAGGGTACCTTGTTTCAAAAAAAACTATATGTCAAAATTATTGTCCATAACTTAATGTCTATCGGAATAAAAAAATCGTTTCCGAAACGATCGTACAAATTATTGACTTTGTTGTGTTCCTTCTTATGAAACAGATTTTTAATTCTAATTTCTAATTTGAATTTTAAATTATCAATCATATTACTATATATATATATATATATATATATATATATATATATACGTAAATATATATATATATTGAGAGAGAGAGGGAGAGAGAGAGAGACAGACAGACAGACAGACAGCAGACAGACAGACAGACAGACAATACACAACATCTATTTTCGACAAATAGACCGTGCCGAAAAATATCATTGCAAGTAAGGAAAAAAGAAATAAATATATTGTTTTAAAGAAAGAATCCTTATGAGGGCTATGTTATAAGCCAAAAATTAGAAACAATAAATGAATTAATGTTTATGCAAAAAAAATACCGCACATGTCCGACCTTCTAACTGTCATGTTTTTGAATTTCATTTTCTTCCTCGTGCTTTTGAAAATGGATATTTATTAATTTACACACACACACACTATATATATATATATATATATATATATATATATATATATATATATATATATATATATATATATATAAATATTGTATTGCCGGTAAGAATATTACTAACAGAAAAAAATCTTAAATATTTAATATAACCATGAAACTTGGAAAATAACGAATTCGTATTTCATGTATATATATATATATATATATATATATATATATATATATATATATATATATATATATATAAGAGCAAATAGTTAATAAAACATGCTAAAAACACTTTGAAAAAGAGTTTAAAACATATTTAATTTGAAAAAGAAACACTAAATAAGTGGATTTTACTTGTGCGAATGGAAATTTAATTAACTTTCTTGGATTTACATTTTTGGATTTTACCTTCATTGGATACTTTACCTTTCACCAGACTATCCATTCACGTGTAATCACCTTTTTTCTTCACCCTATTCCCTATGCTTCACCTTTTGTTAGCAAGTAACATCTTTGACTTACTTGCAGTTTCATCAAATACTTTTGTATGCAAAATACGATCTCGCATTTTGCTAATTCCTAGCCTCTGATGAGAAGGAAAGTATTTCTTCGAAACTCTGCGGATTAAGAACTATCCACTTATTTAGTGTTTCCCTTTCAAATTAAATGTTTTCAAAGTGTTTTTTCACATGTTTTAGTAACTACTTGCGCTTATTATAAGCTCTATTTCCCATTTGGTTTTATCGAGCTTTTACATCTGGTTAAGATTACTTTATAAATATTTTTTTTTAATATTTATAATATACTTTAGTTTTACCATCTTGGATCATTTTGGTAAATTTAATTGTAATTTTTATTATATATATATATATATATATATGTGTGTGTGTGTGTGTGTGTGTGTGTGTGTGTGTGTGTGTATGCGCATGTGTGTAGATCCATAGACATATATGAATAAGGATAGGCAATGAAAATGAACAGACTAAGATAGTCAGTGCCTATATTTTTACGTGTTATGGAATTCAATTAATTTACCCAGACAAAAATGACATTTTATTTAAACGCCATATTCATTATATCTTTCGTCTTGTCTGTTTTCTTTGTTTTTAGGCATGAACTAATAAAAGTTTGTGTTTTCTATTTTGTGGCGAATTAATTAAACTTTCTCATAAATCATTTCTTGGAACATAAAATGAGCGATATTTTATACTAAAAATCAACTGCCGATGACACGTGTATTTGATGTTGTTTTGACGTAGTAATTTGGCTATTAAACAAATGAGACTCAATTCTTACTCATACGCATTTATAGGCACACACGCATATAATGTCTTGTGTGTTTTTTTTCTTTGTTTATCCTTATTTATATCTATCTATAGATTCACACACAAACACATACATACACACACAAACACACACATAAACACACACATACACACACACAAACATACGCACACAAACACACATACACATACAGATTACACACATGGAGATAACTTCAATGCCTATAGTAGATCACCTGAATGCTTGCTAGACACTACTCCCGAGTGTCTAAGGTCTGTCTGTACATGGGTTTGAAAGAAAAACATGATGAGAGGATACTTTTTTCTACAAGTAAATCCTGACTAAATATTCAAAATCACATAGTATTCACGGCCCAAATGATATGTCCTAGTTTTTTTTCGATAAGGAATGGTACACCTTCTCCGAGTGATGTTACCTGAAATAACAACATAAAGCTGGATACTCCACCAGACAAGGGGAATTCATGTCCAAAAGCATTCATTTTTGTCCATCAATTGGGCCGTTTTTTACAAGGAGGGGTCACTTTTTTGCGTCAACATTTTTACAAAGTCATCATACGCCTTGCAATCACTAAATGGCGGCGTCGTAAGTCACCGTGACCGCGACGATTAAACGATTGGCTTATTTTTTTCACATCCTTTTTGTCTTAGCGTTGTACGTCCGAGCCTGGCTACTGCGGCTAACATTTTTTTTGCGCTCGTTACTCAATACCCTTACTATAAAACCTCTCCACACCCGGCCAACGCTGGGCGCTCCCGACTAGAATATATATATATATATATATATATATATATATATATATATATATATATATATATATATATATGGTGGGGGTGTTAAAGGAGGAGAATAAAATTATTTCTTTAAGAGGAGATTTCCATTTCGCATAAGGCATATCCTTTCGCAGAAAGAATTGGGTACACATTACAGTCAATGACGCAAACATATGAATGTTCAGATTGTACGGATAAGCGCATTTTACATATCAATAAATCAGAATAAGGCTAGGAGAAGTGGTTAATTGTCACGAAACACCTGGTATACCTCCTAGTCTATAAAATATTCTACTTGCTCCTTCAGTAGTCCATGTGTTACGTTAGAAAAGTGTCAAATACCAATTTTTAAGGTCAAACTGTTAAAAAAAAACGGCAAATACGTTAATTTTGGCTTTAAACAGGCCAATCTGCCAATCCTGGACCAAATATAAGAGTGACCTCAGGTTCGGTTTCGAATATCATCATGCAACTTTTTAAAGC
This sequence comes from Euprymna scolopes, assembly GCF_053919585.1. Lineage (NCBI taxonomy): Eukaryota > Metazoa > Mollusca > Cephalopoda > Sepiida > Sepiolidae > Euprymna > Euprymna scolopes. The sequence goes on from NC_136510.1 coordinate 92,115,742, forward strand.
CAAACTGAAAAAAAAACATTCACGAAATTTAGCTTTAAAAAGGCTAATTTGACAACTCAAGAATATGAGAGCAGTCTCCCTTTAATGCAGTCATCGTTTTCAAATATCATTGTAATAATATATTATCGTTGTCTTAACGGAGTGAGAAAGAAACTCGTAATAATTTCGGCATGCAGTGGTTCTCAAGTGAAGAAAATGTCAGCGAAACACTACATGTCCATTTGAAAGAAACAGAGCAAAAACGAAAAACATGGTCTGCCAAGGCGTGCTGGATTGAAGGGAGATATTAGAGGCTGTCTCTTACAGCGTGATTTAACTATTTCTATTGAACTATGTATCACAATATTACTTTATGGTTATTTAGTAGTAATTACTTATTTATCTCATTTTGAACAGTTTTATATTTAAAATACAATGAGCATTATTTTCATAGAAATATTTACTGCGTGTTATTAGTTTTGAGCCCAGTCTACTTTTTGCGCTCTCCAGAAAAAGATCAGTTTTATCAAAACACTAGCAAGGAGACCCGACGTTGCCCGCGATGCAATGATGATCAACGAATATTTCATACTATATTTCCTATATTTTTATTGCCATCGAAATCTGTGAAATCGATCAGGATGGATTTTTCACATGCCTTCATGCAGTAATTTAGTCCAAAATATATGTTATCCTATGTTGTACTCTAGAGAACCTACTGTTTCTTTTATAAAATTATTTTATATAAACTGCTTTGCAGTTAAAGAAAAACACACGCGCGCGCATACAAAACACGTAAATTTTCAAGTCTTATAAAATTCTTTGCAGTTAATGAAAAAAAAATTTACGGAGTTACAAACCGCGTCATGCAAAAAAAAAAAAAGAAAAAGAAAAAAAAAGAAAAAGAAAAAAAAAAAGAAAAAGAAAACGCTATCAACTACCCACAGTAGACTTTTCACATCGTTGGAAAAAATGGCTTTATCGATGATAGATAAATTAAAATAACGGTTTCAATTATCGATTATCGGTAATTATCGGGGGTATTCTGAGACAACATTTTGCTAAATCACTCCAAGACTTATACAATAAAGTTCTGCAAATTTTTAAGAAAATCTGTTCAGCCGTTTCGGAGTCTATAAGGAACGAACTCACACACACACACACGCGCACACACACACACACACAGAGAAAAAGTTGCATTTATATAATTGTACAGATATTTCTTGATTAAACATAATTTAATTCCATGAAATTTCCACAGCTCCTGCTAGTATATAATATTTTTTTGTAATTAAAACACTTTTAATTTTCAGTTTTTCTCGTTTATTTATTATTTATTTCGACTTACTTGAGTTCCTACTTGATATATTCTGGCATTTTAACTGCCTCGAAATTGTGTACCTCAAAATAAAGCCCTCCAACAGCGTATTTAATCCTGCTTCCCCCCCCTTCCTCTTTCTTTCCGTTACCAATATGGGTGACATTTCCTAGGCTCTCCCTTCATCACTAGCATTCTCAGACGTCACCTGCCAAAAGACACAATTTCCGGCACGCGGATACGAGAGTTGAACGACACGAATGGATCGTATTCGAGGTAAGTGGGGTCGCTGGCTAAGGGTAGAAATGAAATAAATATCTTGTTTACATACGTGCGAAACCCTTGAGGATTGTCAAATTCATACTGTTCGTTAAAATTTGTTCACCTTTCATGGGTTGAGCTCTCTAGTAACTAAATTACGCTTAGTGTAGGTCATAGCTAATCGAAGAAGAATTGAGCGTTCTAAGCAGTTGATATATATATATAAATATATATATATATATATATATATATATATATATATATATATATATATATATATATATATATATATATATATACATATATATATATATATATGAAACTAAACTAAAAAAAAAACGCGCGTTCACTCGTGGTCTTTTCATTTCGGGTTTGTATTACTGTACACATAGATTCGAAAAAGTTGTCAAAAAACAAATATATAACAAATAAGTGTTATCAAAGGCAAGATAAGTTACTTTTCTACCAAACTGGATATATTTTTCGTGTTTTTATTCAATGTAACATATTTTTTCAGCTCGAAAAACGGGTTTGTATTACTGTACACATAGATTCGAAAAAGTTGATAAGATACGAAACAATATGCATAATATAAACACAGCACGAAAAAAGACGTTGTCATCCATTCCCAGCACACGCGCACACACACTCACGTCCACTACCGTCCTTGGCTACGTCACGTTGTTATGGCAACACGATAAACACACAGTAAATTTGATTTTCTTCATTTCTACGCAAATATTACGCAAATATAAATCATATAGAATATCTGTATGAATATAATTACACGTAATAGTTAAATAAAGATGATCATCGTATAAGAGAACCGAAAAAAAAACTAATAGGGAATTAATTAAAAACGATAAAAAATATGCACATTAGCTAGATCTTTTGTAGATGAATGCAATTCCACGACTCATAAATAACAAAGTTGTATTTTCTTTTTAAATAAATAGAAAAAAGGGGTGTTGATAAGACTATCAATACACACAAAAAAATATAGATTTATTTTTGGGTAAAGTTCCCCCGGGTTTTCCCTTCACTACAGTAAATAATGGTCTTTTGTTATATATATGGCGTACTATTATCCTTATATATATGATGTTTATGTTTATATATATATATATATATATATATATATATATATATATATATATATATATATATATATAAGTGATAGTGTCTGTGTGTGTCTGTGCGTCTGTGTGCATTTCCCTGCGCTAAAACTCTGTCAATTTTAAGCCTACAGATTCGAAATTTGATATACAGGGTACTGAGATTTGGGAAAATCGATGTGATAGGTTTTCGTCAGAAATTTGACGAGTAAGTGGTCAATATTCAACGATTTGACCTTTGAGAACTCTACCAAACTCCTCCTACAATTTACGGTCTAAACACGTGATATTTTAGATATAGAGTCGTTGGACATGGATCTAACTTATTAACTTTACTTGATCCCTAAACAATAAATGTTAAGAGGTTATAATAGGGGTCAAAGTTTAAAAAAATTGACCGTTTTTTTTTCTCAGCATACACCTCAAAACACCTGGGCAACGCCGGGCACCGATTGCTAGTATATATATATATACATATATATATATATATATATATATATATATATATATATATATATATATATTCAGAAAGTGTGAGAGAATATATATATATATATATGTATATATATATATATATATATTCAGAAAGTGTGAGAAAATATATAATTATTTTCCACAACGTCGCAGCATACAAGAACCAAGAAAGCCAACAAACCGGAAGTGCAAGACTCGAGTTTTGCCCTCATTTGGGCTCATCAGTAAGACATATCCGCACTCAGGATTTGAAACCCGAACCTCTTGTATGCTAGGTGAGCACTCTACCAACTGAGCAAACACGCCACACACACAAGAATGTCTATAAAGGTAGGTTCTTTCCACTGTAGGATCTGTGCAGCGGGTTGTTTGATCTGTGTCAGTTAATAGACATTCTTTTGTGTGTGGCGTGTAAAGTGCTCGCCTAGCATGCAAGAAGCTCGGGTTTTAAATACTGAGCGCGGATGTGTCTAACGGATGAGCCCAAATGAGGGAGAAACTCGAGTCTTGGACTTCCGGTTCGTTGGCTTTTTTGGCTCTTGTGTGCCACTTTGATTCGGCTGTGGAAAATAATTGTATATTATCTTACACTTTCTGAATATATATATATATATATATATATATATATGTGTGTGTGTGTGTGTGTGTATATATATATATATATATATATATATATATATATATATATATATATATATATATATATTAGCATGGGTGCCCGACGTTGCCCGGGTGTTTGGAGGTGTATGTTGAGCCAAAAGAAAACGGTCAATTTTTAAAACTTTAACCTCTATTATGCCCCCTTAACATTTATTTTTGGGGGCTCAAATGAAGTTATTAAGTTAGATCCATGTCGAAGGAACCTATATCTAAAATGTTAAGTGTTTAGACCCAAAATTGTGGGAGGAGTTTGGTAGAGTTCTCAAAGGTAAAATCGTTGAACTTTCACCTCTTAACAGCCGAATTTCTGGCTGAAAACCGATCACATAGATTTCCCTAAATCTAAGTATCCTGTATATCAAATTTCGAGTCTGTAGGCTGAAAATTAACAGAGTTATTGCGAAGAAAAATGTACACAGACAGACAGACACGTTCACTTTTATAGATATATAGATAGATGTATACTAACTGTATGGCTGGCGTTGCTCAGTTTTACGCATAAACATGATATTTTAATTTATGCTGATTGGTTATGTATTATTATAGAGCCAATCCTCTAATGATACTTATATATCTGTCTATCTATCTATACTCCTACAAATTCGGTTTTCTTTTGTGTGTATCAATATTCACATTAAACCCCCTCTTTTCTATTTATTTAGAAAGAAAATACAATTTTCTTATATATTTGTTGTGGAATTGCAGTCACTAGCAAACGATCTAGCTAATTTGCATATTCTTTTAAACATTCATTTTAATTAATTTCCTATTAGTTGCTTCGGTTTTTAATGGGATAATCATCTTTAGTGTAATTATATTCATGCAGATATTCTACATGATTTATACTTGCATAATATTTGCGAAAAATATTTATAGTAAACACAAAATTGTTTCCATATATATTTATGTATACGTATATATTTTTGTTAAACAAATCTATCTATATATCTATAAAAGTGAACGTGTTTGTGTGTGTGTGTGTCTGTCTGTCTGTGTGTATGTGTACATTTCCCTACGCAATAACTCTGTTAATCTTTAGTCTACAGACTCGAAATTTTATACGCAGGGTGCTGAGATTTGGGAAAATAGATGTGATCGGTTTTCGGCCGAAAATTTGCCTGTTAAGGGGTGAAAGTTCAACGATTTGACCTTTGAGAACTCTACCAAAATCCTCCGACAATGTTGGGCCAAAACATTTGAAATTTTAGATATAGGTTCCTTGGATATGAATCTAACTTAATAACTTGATTGTTTACAAAAGAATAAATGTTAAGGCGTCATAATAGGGCTCCAAGCTAAAAAATTGACTTTTTTTTCTTTTTTCTTTTTTTTTTGCTCAGCATACACCTCCAAACACCCGGGATACGCCGGGCCGAAATGCTAGTTAATTATAAAATAAAATAAAATGAATAATGATAACGCGGTCAATCAAATTTTGTCTGTGTTTCTTTACAATATCACGTCAGCTTGACGATGCCCTGGAATCTCACTTCTGGTTTAAATATACACACAAAGAAATGATTTTCGGCGATTTTAAATGGTATCTCTTCTTTTATCGTAAATTGTATTCATTAATCAGAAAAAGTCAAAAGAAAATGGTGAGGTACATCTGGCTTGAACACGGGATAATTCGATCCGTAGTCGAATTCTCTACCGTTGAGATATACTTCAAGATGTTAACTAATGTCTTTTTTTGTTTGTTTTTAGCTTTGTTTTTTGTTTTTTGCTTTGTTTTCTGAGAACAAGTTAGTTGTTGAGATTTTACTATCTTCCTTGCCGGTGCTACCTAAAATGTTCCCTGTAAAAATTCTTTTTATCTGTACGTAAAAAAAGCTATTTTTACGGTTGAATTTTTTCGATTTTCGATATTATCAGATGAATTTCCGTACAAAACGTATCTAAAACACTGCTAGGAATAGAAATTGCCCTTGGACTAAATTTGCAAAAGATAGGCTCAGCCGTTTCAGAACCTATAAGAAAGGTACTCACACACAGACAAAGTGACTTATATATATATATATATATATATATATATATATATATATATATATATATATATATATATATATATATATATATATGAGTTCGTTTGACTTTTTGAAATTTCATACAAATGTAATTCATTGTACTTTATGTTCTTAGAAAGAATTCTGTATCGGAATGCCTCTGATAAGTATTAAAATCAATAATCGAAACAATCTGATTAAAGAAGCAACCATTCGATTTTTACGAAAGTTAACACCGTTATACAGCCTAAAATCACAAGTACATTTGAGACGTTTTATCACCGTACAATCAACAGTAGATTATTTATTAAGACAGAGGCGAGTCCGAAATAGATGTTTTTGTTTACAGCACAATAATGTATTAAAATCAGCAGTAACTTCTCTACTATGCAACGTAAACTGCAATATATTGTGGGCTATGTCGCTTCGGGGAGACATGTGAATCTTTGCTCTGGCACACTGCGGTGTGTCCCTGACTAGATCAGGCGATTAAATTGAAAAATGGACAATTACACCGATTTCAATAACTATAAATGTATTGGAAGTGTGGAACATTCGTTAATCCTCATTTAATTCTGGAAAATGCTTGGGCTCCATTTTAGCGGGTTGAGCATATTGGGGAGTGAAATAACAAACTGTCGCTAGTGTATAAAACAATGCTCTTCGTGTAAACAAATAGAGCTTTGGTATTTAGACAATGGTTAGTAATTGTGCATACCCAAATGGCGTAACAGTTAGAAGCCCTAACTGTCGTTTAGGCGGTCGGGTTTCAATCCATTATTTACCATTCAGCCACCAGTACAAAGTCGAAAAGTGGGAAAATGAGATAGCGCCACAAAAGGAGAAGCACTCTGGCCCTGCAAACATACGTCTGAGTATCTCTGTGTGCATTAACTGGTTAGGGCGTCTCAACCAACAAGCAATAAACTTGCTCCTTCCGAACGCCGGGAGGCAAGGCTTGGGAGGGTTGACCTCCTACGGCTACAGAAAACATTCTGCATCAATCCAAACTGATTGTCGATTTAGGAACGTTTACTAATGTTAACTACCTTCCTTAGTGTATAATTACTATTTCTTGTTAGATTCAGTGTTATATGGCCATTAGTTGAAGGGTTTATCGGTTAAATATTTTCACACAGCCCTACATACATCTACTTTTTATTTATATAGACTAGTAGACGTGATGGTATTCTGCTAGTTATATATATCACCCTTGATTTGGGCATACTGATGAGTCGTATAGATGATGAAACACGTGCCTGTGGTTAATGATATATATGTAATATAAATGGTACAATTGATTTTTTGGGTAAGTGGAAATTCCTTTTTTCCATTCCTAATAGGAGTTTCTATCAATGTGTATAAGAAATCATTAACGCCGTTCCATGCGCGCTTCTTTTTTATTCATTCTTTTTAGCTTTTGACAATAGTTGTCAAAATTTAACGAATCAGCGCAGCGCATGGATCATTGGATTCTCGTGTTCCAAAAAGATAATCCAATCGAACAAAAGAGATAATAGGGAGTCGACAACGGAGGAAATCGGGAATCGAAAAAAATTAAAACGGGAATAAATAGCATTTATAAATTTTAATAAAAAAAAAACATGGAAGAAATAAAAAAAAAAAAAGGACGGAAGAAAGGACAAAAAGAAGAATAAAAAATGAAAATAAAAAAATCAGAAATCACAAACGTTGAATAATCAGAGATATCTGACAAAAACAAAACATTGATCTTTGCAGGAATTATACCAGTGTTTTGAATCCTTCACGCATGATAGACCCTTTTTGTGGCGCGAGAATTCTTCTGGAGAAAGAAGAATGGTTCTTGCAGATCCGGGTTTCTCGCTCGCCATCCATTTTTGCTTTTGGTTCCTTGGGAGACTTTTTAGTGAATTGCGAACAATTGGACTTCGACAGCTTCATTTGAAATTGTCGTTTTTTTTTTTTTTGTTTTTTTTTTGTTTTTTTTTTTAGGGGGTTGCATTCCTAATTGTACTCTTTTATATGATAACGTATTAGTCTGTTTTGAAAGCTTCTTTTATTTCTATGTTTATTAAAGTTTTGTTTGTTTCTCCAATAAATTTATATGAACTCTTTGTTTAGCTTTTTCTCTGTATCTTTCTCGTTGCTTAGTTACGGGAATGACTTCTATTTTCTGTTTCTTTGTCCACATGTTTGTATACATTTTGTTATAGAATTAATTTTTAATTCTTTGCTTAGTAGAGTATCTGCGGTTTTATGGAAATCGCTCCGGACAAGACATGAAGACACTCAATGTAAGGAGCTTACTCAAAAAAAAAAGATGACTATCGCAAAGACAGGATGAACATATTGACCTTAACTTTGATAAAAAAAAATAAATAAGAATATAATCAGGAGGAAACGTGTCAGCAGGATGAGAGTTCCACATGCCTACGGTTCTTGGAAAGAAGCTATGGAAAATACGACTGTATTATAATGAGATATCAAAACAGCAAATTGATGAAAACCACTAGACAAACAGGTTAAAGAGCTGGAACAAAGGTAGCAGCGAATAGATCAGACAATTTTGAAGAACACATGCTCTAATAGGATTTATAAAAAAGACTGAGAATAGCAACATAACGTCTGTAAAAGAGAGGTTGCAATGAAGAGAGGGTGAGTGGGCTGATTAAATAACGGATACATTTATGCACTTCCCCCAGAAGCCGGAAACGATACAGATTCGCTAGCCCCAATATGACAACAATCCATACATACACACACACACTTATATATATATATATATATATATATATATATATATACTAGCATTTCCGCCCGGCGTTGACCGGGTGTTTGGAGGTGTATGCTGAGCAAAAATTTAAAAAAAATGTTATTTTTTTAACTTTGACCCATATTATGACCCCTTACCATTTATTGTTCGGAATCACATCAAGTTATTAAGTTAGATCCATATCCAAGGAACCTATATCTAAAATTTCAAGTGTGTAGACCCAAAATTATCGGAGAATTTTGGTAGAGTTCTCACAGGTCAAATCGTTGAACGTTCACCCCTTAACAGCGATATTTTTTGCCAAAAACCGGTCACATCGATTTCCCCAGATCTCAGTACCCTGTGTATCAAATTTCGAGTCTGTAGACTAAAAATTGACAGAGTTATTGTGTAGGGAAATGTACACAGACCGACAGACACACAGACACACAGACACGTTCACTTTTATAGATATACTAGCATTTAGGCCTGGCGTTGCCCGGGTGTTTGGAGGTGTATGCCGAGAAAAAAAAGGTCGACTTTTTAGCTTTGACCCCTATTATGACCCCCCTTAAAATTTATTGTTATTAAGTTATTATGTTAGATCCATGTCCATGGAACCTATATTTAAGATTTCAAGTGTTTTGACCATAAATTGTCGGAGGATTTTGGTAGAAAAGGTCAAATCGTTGAACTTTCACTCCTTAACAGCTAAATTTCCGGCCGAAAATCAGTCACATAGATTTTCCCAAATCTCAGTACCCTGTATATCAAATTTCGAGTCTGTAGACTAAAAATTGACAGAGTTATTACTTAGGGAAATGTACACAGACACACGGACAGACAGACACACACACAAACCCGTTCACTTTTATAGATATATAGATAGATAGATATATTTGTTTAACAAAAATATATACGTATACATAAATATATATGGAAACAATTTTGTGTTTACTATAAACATTTTTCACAAATATTATGCAAGTATAAATCATGTAGAACAACTGCATGAATATAATTACAGATAATAGTTAACTAAAGATGATTATCCCATTAAAAACCGAAGCAACTAATAGGGAATTAATTATAAAATGAATGTTTAAAAGAATATGCAAATTAGCTAGATCGTTTGCTAGTGAATGCAATTCCACAACCAAGATATAAGAAAATTGTATTTTCTTTTTAAATAAATAGAAAAGAGGGTTTTTAATATGAATATTGATACACACAAAAGAAAACCGAATTTATAGGCGTATGGAATAGAAGATAGATATAAAACATTATTAAAATGAGAGTAAGCTTCTCTTTAATTATACCTTTTTATTTTTTTTTCTATTTTTTTATCTTTTTTGTGTAGTAATAAGAAATGTTTAAAATGTTTCATTTGCAATTTTTTTTTTTCTAACGTTCTCGCCGAGAACAGATTTCTGCATCTTCATGAAGTGGATGGAAGACTGTAAGAAAGAAACGGGCGATGAAGTTGTTTTGTAGTAGGCGTTGTATCAGCAAACTGCTTCGGTAGGAAAGGCAACCGGAAACTGGAAATAGTAACCGGAAGTAAAATCTGGAGGTAGTAATTGACTCGCAGGGAGGTTGGAAGGCTTTGGCATAAGTATTTAAAAACATTTGTGCTTGTGTGGAATCTAACGACATTGGCTCTAGGCTTTAGGCTTTTTATATAGATTGCTTCGAGAATTTTCAATTAAGAAGCATTCTTACTGAAAAAAAGATGAGAAAAATGGGAACAAATAAAGAAGTCATGATTAAACAGAAAATTTCTGTCGTTTTTAAAAATGTTTGTTTAAATAAAAAGCAGGTGCCTAAATACACACAATATATACTCCAATATTTTCAGTATTTACTTCAACAGTGCTCGATACGTAAGTAGAGCTAGCTAATAAGTTTTGACAATATATATGGCAATTAAGCTACACAGAATTTTCAGCGTTTCGTCCTCGTGAGAATTCGTAAAGTTAATACCTGGCGAATCCTCACGAGGATGGAACGCGAAAACTTCTGTGTAGCTTAATTGCCATATATAAATGCTGGCATTCTAAATTCGTAGTATTACTCTGGTTGGGGAGATGCCAGTGAGTCGGTTGTAGTTTAAATGTATGAAACCCCAGCATTTTTCTCGCCTTAATTGAAACCTAAAGTATTATGTTGGCCTGAATTTCTGCAACATATATATATATATATGTGTGTGCGTGTGTGTGTGTGTGTGTGTACATATATATAAATATTTATCTGTCTGTATTTGTATGTATGTATGATAAGAAAAAGTGGAAAATAAAGAAGTTATTATTAAACGCAAGTTTTCTGTCGTTTTTAATAAGTTTCGTTTATATGAAAAAGATGCTGCCCAAATACACAAAATATATACATACATATATACGCATAAACATGTGTCCACACGCACACACACACACACACACACACACACACATATATATATATATATATATATATATATATATATATATATATATATATATATATATATATATGGGCGTGTGAGTGTGTTTGTATTTGTGTGTGTCTATATATTCACATATAAGCACACACACACACATATATCACCAGATAATCCATTCACGTGAAAACACCTTTTTCTTTACCATATTTCCTCTGCTTCACTATTTGTTACCAAGTAAGATCTATGACTTACTTGTAGTTTCATTAAATACTTTTGCAAACAAAAGCTAACCCCGCATTTTGCTAATCCTTTCCCTGTGATACGAAGGAAAGTATTTCTTCGAAACGCCGCGGATTAAGGACTATCCATTTATTTTGTGCTTCCTTTTCAAAATGAAATATGTTTTTAACTACATCCTATATATATATATATATATATATATATATATATATATATATATATATATACATATATATATATATATATTTATATATATTATTATTATTATTATTATTATTATAATGTTATGTATCTATATAACATTTACGTAGTTATTTTTTATTGATTATATATATATACATATATATTATTATTATTATTATTATTATTATTATTATTATTATTATGTTATGTATCTTCATAAAATTTTACGTAGTTTATTTCAGTATTTACTTCAACAATTAATGTGTGGGAGTGGAGCTGAAGGTTATTAAAATATGGTTTTCCCTTAAAGCCAGTTTTGGGAAAAATCAAAGTGGAGATGATCGTGTCGAAAAATGATTTTGTCAAAGTTCGAAAGGATTCTACCAGAATTGTTTAGAGGAAGTAGCTGATATGACGTCATATGAAACTAATACACATTGAAAGAGCAGATCAGGTAAGACTTTGGTAGACGAAAGACGCGGTCGTGACTAGGGCAATGACAACAGCATATTCTTTTCGTTGTTTTGGCCCTTGACTATATATATCCGACACAGTTAGACACAGTTAATCAACCGAGAACCACATCACTCTATATAAAAGCATATAAGATATCAACAGATACACATTCGAAAGTCAAAATAATGAAAAGAATATGCTGTTGGCATAGTCCTAGTCATTATAAAGTTTTATTGTAACTTTCTACATATTCCTAACACGAAGAAAAAATCTGTATATAGAATTTTAAATAGATATTGATCCTTATCTATACGCTACTAAAATTCCGTGAATCTTTTCTTTTTTTTTTTTTTGGATCTTTTCATCGTGTACATTTTTACTATAGAGGCACTACTTATCAAAGCCGGGTGACAACTTAACGATAAGGGTTAATGAGTGTTATGCGGGACAGCACCGTGATGATCGATGAGGGTGAAATTTGGTAGAATTAATCGTTAAAGAGGACGGTCCAATAATAACTTGTTTATATTGGACTTGAAAACGACCATGTTATAATAAGCTGGGAAGCAGCTCCACGGTTTTGTGGTGCGTGAACGAGAAGTTCTTGGTAAAACAAGCTTTGCTCATGGAATTTTCGTTTAGGCACAGATAGAGAGAGGGGAAAATTGTTGACAGCGGTTGTAGTTAAATGAGTGTTGTGAATGTTTTGTATTTGAAGCTCAGTCGAGCATTTGTCGTGAGAATAACGATAGAACAGAAATAGACTCGCAACGTGTTTATTAGGATACCAGTAGTAAACGCGACTGTTTGGTGCAACTTAAATGCGGTAAACATTACGTTGTTAGATTGAAAGTTATAGAAAAAAGGGAAAAAAGCGTGTTTGTTTTTAATAGAAAATTCTCAACGTTTTGTTCCCTATTTTCGGAAGGATCTTCTTCGGGAGAGTGATAAGGTTGGTTGATAAAAATAAACTATAAACTATACTAAAGATGGGAGCTATTTTATTTTTCGCAATCATCCTTATCATTCTCCTGAAGAAGTCCCCCCAAAATGGGAACGAAACATTGAGAATTTTCTAAAAAGGTCACAAGCTTTCTTTCCCTTTTTTCAGTAATGTTATATCATGCTTGTTTTTATTTTCTTTAAAATTTTTATACGACAAAATCACGTTTACACGTCAGATCATCGAAGTTAAGCAACGTTGAGCCTGGTCAGTACTAAAATGGGTGACCATTTGGGAAGTTCAGGTGCTGTATGCGCTCTCCACTTATCTCAGAATTGTTTTAGTGAGTCTTGGGTCTCTCCTTGCTACTGAACCGATTCAGGAGAGGTGAAATGGAGGATTGCACAACAATTGCCCTACAATTACACGCGCAGCTACCCTTACAAGGGTGGCCATTGTCTTTTGAGATCGAACGGAGGCACATTAAAAGATGATGCCAGCAATTAAAAGCATATCATCCGAGGATACGTCATTGATAATCGGTTCTTTCTTACTGTAGTATCTCTTTTTTGCTGTGTTCTGTTCTTTTTTGTTATTTCATACGAAATAGATGATTCCATTGTTTGCATCTGTTTCCCTGATATATTTCTAGTGGGAATTCTTTCTAGAACGACATCGGGTAGTTACGGAACGGACGACGTGAAGGTTGGCAATATCATAAGTGAAAGTATTTCTGTGGAACAGGCTGGATTCGAACTTGGCACATCTGGGTTGCTAGTCCATATTGTTTATAACTTGGCCACCGTCACCTGCCAGACTGTGATATATGTAATATTCATCTCTTCGCGGTCAACACTAACTAGACAACTTTCGCCTTCATAGTTCGTACATCGTTGTATAACTTTTGTGCGTGTATTTTTTTCCTATGATTTGTTGCTTTGTTAAATTGATTTCAATTAATTTGTCTGTGTTGTATTTACTTGTGCTTTCTTTATGTTTTGTTCGTTTGTTTTTTGTTGTTTTTTTTTTGTTCAATTCGTTGTTTGTCCATCCACCTTGATGTGTGTTTATCGCTTTGCTATTAAATTGATTTGAATTCTTTCTTTTTTATATTTGCATATTTGTTTCTTCTTTTTTTTTTCGCAAATGAATTTGAATTATTTCTGTGTTTGTGTTACACTAAAGCCTTAAATTCTGACAACCTCGTGGTGAGTCTAAAAAGTATAATACATCATTGGAAATATCTGTTAGAGGGTGATACATGTAAGGTCTACGTGAGCATGCGTAAGATTGATGGAAACGCCCGTAGAAAAAAATGCTACTTAACCATATTCTAGAATCTTTTTATCAATGTTGGTCAAAAGCCATTACGTTACTTTGGTTCTAGTAAATCCTTTCAATGTAGGATTTATGCTTAAGGAAACTTAAGAAGAAATTGAAATTCTGGGAATTTTGCTTAATTAGTTTTTAATACCACGAGGGAAAATACCAGGTTGAGAAACTTGCGCGGTATATCCTTCTCTCGAGGGTAGATGGGACTCTCTTAAGCCGTGGTAGGCACCCCGTCTAGTGATGGCGTCACGATAAAATAATACCCTTGATAGCCTTGGGAAAACATCAAGTATTCAACTACCGACAAGATTTGAATGACACTACAAAATTCGTGTAATGAGTTCAATTTCGGCTACGGCCGCGCTGGATGGATGGAATGTTTAATGCGAATTTGATCCAGTTTTGGAATATAGACTTTTACTATTGGAATATAGAACTGCGTTAAAGGATGAGGTTTGGGGTTTACTTTTATGTATTGTTTTGTACCATGCTGAGATCGGAAAGTCTGTGGAAGAGGCCAGCAGAAAAATGTAGAATAGAAGACGGAGAGTATAAAAGATTACATGACAACAAAAAAAAACAGGATAACTCAAGTTATTTCCAGGTACTACAGGGTTGAAAATAAGGAGTGAATGAAAATAAGAATGACAGATGTGTCTAAAGTGCACCCACATATAATGTTATACATTATTTGTTTGGTCAAATGTGGAATAGTTTTTAGGAAAATAAAACTTTAAGTATATACTTAGTATAGGTTGTTATTCAATAGATAAATATTAAAACCCAAAGAAACGTTCCTCTTGCGTTGTAGGTTTTCCTGGTAGAAAAATCATTCTAAGAACAAGAGAATAGAATGTAGAGACATATAACCATTTTGAAACGATTTTTTTTTCATGAATAAACATTTATCCCCCTTGACATGAAAAGCAACCAGCTATCGAAATCCAGGATTAGTCCGGTCTGTTTTATGCGTATATCAAACAGCAGATAAGACCAGGATAGAAGTGGAGAAAAATTGTCGAACTTCGTAGAGAAATACAACTGCAAAACTAATTGTCTTTAGTAAGATCGCTCTGATTTGTATTATGTATTTTACAAATGAGATGGTCCGGTAGATCCAACTCCATGTGGTCAAGTTGAGATATCTATGGCTCTCTAGAACTATTTAGTTATTAAAAAAAATAAGGTGTTTTCAGTTATGGAAGATCAGAATAACGTATAAACCCGACTTTATCACCAGCATATAAACCGAGGAACCATGTGTCCAATACAGTCTTTGTGATTTATAATCTTGTTCAAACATTAATTTACTTTTATTTTCAAGAATGTTTCTAACATTTTTTATCAACTCGAATTGTTTTAATTTATATTAAAAGTTATAGTTTTGTGTGTTTGTTCGTACACAGATATAGTTGATAAAAAATGAATAGCTGAAGTACATATAACTAAGATAGGCCAAACTTAGAATTAAAGGGTAGACAGTTAATTTAAAATGTTTTTATAGATCAACGTTTACCATTTCCTTTCGTCACCTAAGCTTAAGTTTGAAATAACAATGATTATCTGTCTTTCTTAAGTTAAAATTAGCATCCCATCGTGTTTAACGGTATTTTTCTTTGTCGTATACGTTTAAGTTTTAAAAAGTTTTTTCACCTGATTAAATAATCATACAAAAGTTTACATAAGATACACCTGAAGAAGATCGGTGATTACATCGACTGAAACATCGTAAAAATAACACTCAAAATTAGAATAGTTGTTCGAATAATTCAAATAAAACGAGTAAGTTGTTTCTATTATATATCTATAAAAGGAAAAATCTGTGTGTGTGTTTGTGTGTGTGTGTGTTTGTGTGTGTATTTGTATGTCTCGCAAGAACTTTCGACCGAGGCGACGGATTTTCGCCAGATTGGTATCATTTTCAAGCTCGAACCTTCCGACGGTTAATATCGAAAAGTTGGCCAAAAACATTCATTCGTTCACTCGCAAGCAGACCCTTTTCTACAGGGAGGGGGTGGAAAAAATCGTTCCTTCACGACAAGATGGCTTCTATGCATGCGTCAACACGCGCAAAAGACGTTGTTCCTTGCATTTGTTTAAATATTATAAAAACCGACCTACACAATGGTTAAAGTGACAGCGTTGTTATCTTAAGATTGCAGGTTCGATCTGAGGTATCAGATAATTTTTTTCGATTTTTAAACTTTTAATATTGAAACAGGGTTATTTATGCAGTTTTATTTTTCGCTTTTTTCTTTTTTGTTTTTGTTTTTCCAAACACGTTTTTTTTTTTTTCATTTCTTTTGGATTTTGTTTTTCCGATTTTTTAAAAGAAGTTTTACGCTCGTTTGCTGGGTTTTTTTTTTGTTTGTTTGTTTTGTTTTGCTTTGGGTTTTTCCGATTTTTTAAAAAGTTTGAACAGGGTTATTATTTCGCTTATTATTTACCCCCCCATACACACACCTCCAAACACACGGGCAACGCCGGGTACCCTCGTTAGTCTATTAAATAAATCTCCAATGTCTGTTCGTTTGTTCGTTCTTATGTCTGGTAAAAACTTTCGTCTGCCGCATCGTTATGGCATGGACCTATTATTGTTTTTAAGAGCGATCTCTCGGACAAATAATATCGAAAAATTAGAAAAAGTCTTCGGTTATTTCGTTTAGAAATGTCGTTTTCTTTGAAGGAAAGATCATGTAAAAATCTTGGTTTTGACGCAGTTTGTTAACTGCGCATGTGCTAACACGAGTTTTCAACTTTCGGTTTCTGTTATGTCTAATTTCACGATCGGAAAAAAAACTCAATATATCTGTCTGTCTCTATTTATTGCTTATAAATTTTGCTTTCGGTTTCCATTCTGGCTGATGGTACCCAAGTTAAATTGTTTTAATAAAATATCATATTTAAGCAGATTTTACGATCGGACAGAGGCTGTCAAAATTTTTTGTATGAATTAAAATATAATATTCAAGCGAATTTTACGACCGGGCAACGCCGGGCGTCTCCCGCTAGTTTTGTAATAGAAATATATTCTAAAAAATAATCGGGGATGCTTAAATTAAAGGGGAGGTAACCGATTTGATTGTTTTATTTTTCTGAATTATAAATGATCATTTTTGGTCGCCTAAACTTACGTTTGAAATAAGAATGTCCTTTTGTGATGCGTAAGTTTGAAATGGTATTCTTTCATTTTTAAATGTAAAATAGTTTTTCATCTCCAAATGCCCGGATTGAATAAACGAATCCAATAAAATACTGTTCTATTTTCTGCTTCATTTTCATTTTTTAACCAAATTCTATTTTCATTTGAAAGCAATTACTTGTTTTTTGGTACCGCCATTTCAAATATGGCGAACTACCATAAAATAAGTGCAATGTAGATTCATCGTCTTTTCATCAGCCTCAGCATCACTTTACCCCGCCCAATACGCCACCCCCAATTGAAAGTTACCTCGCACCCATCATCTGCGGGTAATGTCGTTACACTCTATTTAAAAAAAAAGTACGTGAGCGGAAGATTCTACATATATACAGGGTGACCTCCCCCCCAAAAAAAAACGGACAGCGGACATTCAATTGTTTTCTGAGCATTTTACAGTCAACGGAGAAAAAAAAGCCCAAAGGCCCTAGTGTTTTGTGATGTTTTGAATATAATAAACTAGTTATGACCAAAGTTTCATTTCATTCGGACAAAACACTAAGAAACGGGACCTAATTATAGTTGGGGCCCGTTTTTTTAAGTCACCCTATATATATATATATATATATATATATATATATATATATATATATATATATATATATATATATATATATATATATATAATTAGTTTTTTAGGGGAAAAAGAAATCCAGCAGAGTGCTCAATTATAAGGAGATGAGTATTGGCTGACGAAAGCTTGATATGAGTATCTAAAACGGAACTAATTATCGTGCTTGAAACCGACGGTACCAATGACTTGTCTCATCTAAAACTTTTCTGTAAACAGTATATATATATATATGTGTGTGTGTGTGTGTGTGTGAGTGTGTGTATATATAAATATATATGTATATATATATGTGAGTGTGTGTGTTAATATTCATATATGCATATATATGTTAGTATATATATATGCATACCTTTGTAAGTATAAATAGATACGCATACATATGCATTTCACGAAGTATATATATAAATATATATATATATATATATATATATATATATATATATATATATATATATATATATGTGTGTGTGGGGGGTGCATATACTTCTTGAAAAATTATACGTATATGTAAGAATTCTTATACGGATATACATGCAAGTTTACGGAAAAATAAAAGTCGATATGGAAATGGCACTCACCCTATGTGGATTTAATCGGCTTCCTTCAAAGGAGGAAGCTCCATAAGAGTATAAAATTCACAAGCGGTCCCCAGTCGCATATATATTCCCATTAGAGAAGATGACGACATAAGGTTTTGCAACTCTTGCAGGGTGGTGTCGACGTCCTCCTACATACAGCGCCTGGTAATCGATAATTGACCACCCATCTTTTACTGACCACGCTGAACGTTGCTTAACTTCATTGATCTAACGAGAACCATCTATAGGTATATGTATATATGCATATATATGTATGAGTATAGGTGCATATATATATATATGTATGTATGTATGTATAGGTATATGTATATGTATGCATATATATGTATGCATATATGCATATATATGTAAGTATATATATTTCACGAAATACATACGTGTGTATGTGTGTGTGTGTGTGCGTGCGTTTGTATGTGCATAGAGTTTTTGAATTGCTATGGAAAGCGTCACTTCTTTCAAGTCAAATATCTTCCATGGGTAGAGAAAACATAAGCTACCGAGGGAGGGTAAAAAAATTAGGTTCGTACGAGGCGTAGACACCTGGACACACATTTTGAGAAAAGGATGTAATTGGATTACATATATTATATAAACATTGCAGATGACAACACTAGAAGTGAGAGAAAAAAACATTGCACACACACACACACACGCACACACACACACACACATATATATATATATATATATATATATATATATATATGTATATATATATATATATATATATATAATTATTTTTTGCTATAATAATTAAATACCTACAGACACTAGTATTTCATCCTTTCGGGAATCTTCAGTGCAGGGTATCACGATATATATATATATATATATATATATATATATATATATATATATATATATATATATGTGTGTGTGTGTGTGTGTGTGCGGGATCGGATTTTGCTTGCAAAAGTATTTAATGGAACTACAAGTAAGTCATAGATCTTACTTGGTAACAAAAAGTGAGGCAGAGGGGATAGGGTGAAAAAAGGGGGCTTTCACGTGAATGGATAGTTTTGTAAAGGGTAAAATATCTAATAACGGTAAAATCCAAAAAAGTTCATTAAATTTCTATTTCCACAAGTAAAAACCAAAGGAATCGCGTAATTGGAAGATGGTCCAAAGTAATCCAAAATGCAGAAATCCGTGGAACAATTCACAATGGGTACAAGGAAAAAGGGAATGAATTCAAATAATATTATGAAAAGAAAGGTACGTTGTGCTACGAAAAAGAAACGAAAGAATTCAAAACACGGCTATAAAGGCTAGGCTTAATTAAGAAAAATGAGTGAAGAAGAAAGAAAAAAAATGAATGGTGATAGAGTTAATTTTAGAATAGAAAAGGCAATGTCAAAATGACCTAGACAGGATGACGTTGAAATGGCGCCACCTTTAAAGCAAAAAAGGGGTCAACTGAAATATACAAGTAATAACTTCCTCAGTTCCAGCAAATCCTTTACCGAAAAGTAGAGAGCATAATAGAAGTTGTAAATACCTTATATGTTTCCATTATACCATTTGAAAATTTGAAAATTCAAAATGGCGCAATGGAAACATATTGTAAGGTATTTACAGCTTCTCTTCAAATTCTCGGATTTTAATCATGTCAAAACGAACTTTATTTCCTTTTGGCGGATTGATTGTTGCTATTTCTTCTAGTGAGTTAAGGGCATAATAGATTCACGGATTTATATAATAATTAAGTGATTGATTTTGCGCTACGAAACAGATACTGTCAAGAATTGGAAATGTCAACTGAATTAAAGGAATAAATTATAAGGTGGTCAACATGATTAACTGTGGAACATAATTTTTTGTAATTTATTCACTATATTGCTGTGTAATTACCTTGAGCTTATTAAATAACGATTGGTATATATTATAAGAAAATATATTTCTACAGAAATATATACATATATATTGAGAGAGACAGATGGAGATAGATAGATAGATAGATAGATAGATAGATAGATAGATAGATAGATATATAGATAGATATAAAGAGTGAGATTAATTATTGTGAAATTATCAAGCAAGTTTTCATTGGAGGAAACATAACAAAATCAAATTTCTATGTAGAAAACGATATACTTTTATTCAATCGATATTTACAAATAAAACCATTGCGAAATAAGTAAAATATTTCTGGATATCGGCTCCCTATCAGCATAAATGGGGGGGTAGAATACAGCAAACTTTAACCAGCTTAATTAATTAATGGTTTTAATTTGGAAATATCGAATAAATATCGAATGAATAGATAGATATCGTTTCCGAAACGATCGTACATATAAATTTGATGTTTTTATGTTTCCTCCTATGAACCTTGATTTATAATTTCACAATTATTAATCTCTCACCATTTCTATATATATAGCTCTAGGTAATATCATCTATTAAGCTTATAATAAATGCAATACTCTGAGCATAGCACCTTTAAATATATTTTACTGAGGCTTTGCTCATCTAGACTCTGTCTATTTCTCTCTCTTTCTCTCTCTCTCTCTCTCTCTCTCTCTCTCTATATATATATATATATATATATATATATATATATATATATATAGTGTTTGTGTGTTTGTGTGTATGTGTTATTACTGGTGACTCATGTTTCGTTGTCTTAGGAATCACTAGCGTGTCTAAACATAGCTAGATTTGAAACTAAGACATCACGAACTACGCTAGGCGCTCTGCCACTGGATAAGGATCCCCTCAAGTAGACGTGAAAATTGCTGTCGTTGGTTGTAGCTAGTCAATCGCTTGCCTTGAATGACTTATAGGCCGTTAGCATAGATTGAAGCTCAGTCGATCACATATGCCATAAAAATAACGATAGAGCTGTGATAGACGTCTATTTCGCTAGTAAAGATAAAAAGACATCACACGCTATTTCAAGTATTAAATTCCCCCCCCCTCCATCCCACGGAATCATTTACGTTTCCATACCAATTGAACCAGATTTGTCTGTTTTGTCTGCAAAGATGTTCCAAGGAAATCCTGGGAAAAAAGTAAGGAATATTTGTCCTCAAAACATGATTTCTTTGCCTTCTCAACTTCGGTTCTTTGCTGTTCGCTTCGACTTAAGTATATACACAAGGCTCTAAGTAGTAGGTCGGGCGGTATCTCCTGTGCAATGCGCGCACCTGTCTAAACGCTACTCATTGTGCGTAGATGTCTCTGAAATCATCCCGTGGATAAATATCTCGAAATATTTATTTACACTGTAGTACACTACGAACTGCCCTTTTCCGATCTCTCTCTTTCTTTTTATATATACATATATATACTAGCAGCCGCCCGTCGTAATTTACCTCTGTCGCATCCTTTGTAAAAAGATGTGACAAATGTTTTGCAATGGATGCGACAGAGGTAAAGTGTTCCCGTTTGTTTTCTTTTCCTCATAAAGAAAATGTTTCTTTTCCTTAATGTCTAAAGAAATATGAATACAAAATAAAGAATGCAGTTTAAATTTCCGGAAAAAAATAAAATAAAATAAATTTAACCTATCGCAGACTTAGCACCTACAGAATCGACTACTAAAAAGTTTATAATTACAAAGGTGTATAATTACAAAGGTGTATAATGACAAAGGTGTATAATTACAAAGGTGTATAATGACAACTATATAAGATTTAAAAAAGCCTTAACAATAACTGTTAAATAGAAATAGACTTATGACTTATATAAGCCGATTTTCAAACCTTAACTATTTTTTTATAGACAACGCGGAAACTCAGCTGCCTACCATGTAGCTGTTTCGTAGATTTAAAAACACGACAGATGTAAAATGCAACTTCCCCAATAATAAAATGTAGAACAATGCGGTTACTATTTACACTAATATATATAAGAAATAAAAAAAATAAAATATTAATAATATATATATAAGTAAATTTAATAATTAGATTACAAGATTTATTCTGCGACATGTTTATTAGCATATAAAAGCTATGAGAATAAAACAATATATATATATATATATGTGTGTGCTTGTGTGTATGTGTGTGTGTGTGCGTGTGTGTGTGTATTATTTTAATACCTACAGACACTAGGGTTTTATTCTTTTGGGAATCATCAGTGCAAGGAGTTACGACTACAGTCGGTCAGGGGATTCGAACCTAACCACTAAGCCATCTCTGACCCCATTAGCAAAGAACAAACCGCACGACCAACGTTAACAGCGAGAAATACATTTAAAATTAATATTTACATAAAGCCTAAATGTCGAGACGGCCGAGAGCGATCTCATGCTTATAACATCATTATTACCTGCGCACGTGAGTTTTAAGTGATCTACCTATTTCGTTTCAACTTAAAGTGCTCAACAATATGAATCGAGTCATTAAATCTCTCTCTCTCTCTCTCTCTCTATATATATATATATATATATATATATATATATATATATATATATATATATATATATAGCTGAGCCACACTCCTCCGTCCCTTCTAATCACTTTAGCATTTCTGGTTATCTTCTACTTTGTCGGAAGGACTCTGACAGATACATGCACGAACTTGGTGTCTACAGTCGTAACACCTTCCTCAACGCATTGTGGATGCGTTATCGGCAGCTCCTGTTACTCTCGCTTCTTCTTATTTGTCCCTCAGTCCTCATTTTTTAATGAGTGATTTTTCTTACAAAGGGAGAAGAAAAAGCTGTTTTCTAGGTTGGCAGTATTTTGCGTGAACAGTTGGCAGAGTTGGTGGAAATTCTCTGTTTCTATGTCTATCCTTGTAGCCATGTCACTAGTAAGGGTGCTGGAGGTAAACGTTTTGTCTGGGCTGACGTTATCCGCCTGATAGTCAGGGACCCGAACCTTGGATTAACCACTAAGGAGGCTGTCCTATCAGCAGGTGCAAAGTACTGGGGCTGCTGTATTGCCATTTGGTGAATGGAATCTGGACCATGCAGTAGCTTATGGTGGGGCCTCTCGATGCCATACTAGTGGGTAATTGTTACGGCTTTACCTTATCATTAGCTACAAAAAAAAATTCTTCGTTTCTTTTTCTCTCTTAGTTTCCCCTCTCTGTCCTGCTTTAAGTAAATCTGACGACCTAGTCCACAAATTCCAAAATTTCATCATGACAAGTTTCAAGAAAAAATACACGATTAAACCCGGTTCTCCAACTTCCAACGTAGACCCCTACTACCAGGTCTCCTTCTCCAACATCAGGGGTCTTCGTTCTAACCTTCCAGAGGTTGAACCCCAATTACAGGAGACTAAACCAGACCTTTTATTTTTAAGTGAAACTGGCATTGGACAGGCTATTTCCCTAGAAGAGTTTGCAATTACAGGATACTCTAACTTAACTTCTAAATCTGACCCCCAAGATCGCCATGGGCATAGAATATGTGCTTATATTAAAGATAGCTTTCCATGTGGGAGGGACATCTCCAGGGAAGATCCTAACTTACCCTATATGTGCTTCCGGGTTGCTTTAGCTCACACTACTGCATTTATATTTACTCTCTATTGCCCCCACAACAGCGGAGTTACTATCTTTCAAAGCATATCTGAGAAAATTGACCAAGTCCTATCTGCTTATCCTTCAGCTAACATCAGTATGCGAGCCTACTAGACCTTTTTCTCACAACTTGCCCTGAACTATGTTCAGTTTCTGTTCTGTCGCCTCTTGGATCTTCCGACCACTCTGTTGTATCAATTAAGATAAAAATGAAATGTAATAAGTCCCCAGACGTACCTCTCCATCGTACAGTATATCGATACACTATGGCTGACTGGGATAGCTTCCGTACATTTATATCTGATCTACCTCTGCATTCCATGTTTAAAAAGGATGTGTCCTCTATAGTATTAGACCTGACTGAATGGTTAATTGTAGGTATTGACCATTTCATACCCTCTAAAAAGTTTCAGCAAAAACCTAACAGCCAGCCATGGTTCTCTCGAGAATGTGCTGCTGCCATTGCGCACAGAAATCACTTTTTCCACTGCTTCAAACGTAATAGATGTATGGAACCTAAAGCCGTTTTCAGGACTGCCAGCAACCATTGTAAGAAAGTAATAAGGAACGCAAGAGAGTTGTATGCCCAATCTGTTAAGTCCAAAGTAGCTGAGCAGCGGCTTGGTTCCCACCAGTTTTGGCAAATAGCAAACAGAATCCTGAACAGAAGCGTGTGCTCCATCCCAACTATTATCAATGGACCTGAGATTATCTTGTCAGCATCAGACAAAGCCAAACTCTTTGTCAAGAACTTTGCAGCTAATTCTACCCTTTGCGACCAAGGCCGCCAACCCCCAATATTTCCTCCTGTATCAGAAAATACGCTATGTGATATACGTATATCTGTACGTGATGTTGCCAAGCTAATCAAAAACCTTGATTCCAGTAAAGCAACTGGCCCTGACGGTATTCCAATTATAGTACTCAAAAAACTTCAACCTGAACTAGCGCCCATACTTACAAAACTGTTTAAACGTTGTCTTAAGGAGAATAGTTTCCCATCTCCCTGGAAAATCTCATCAGTATGCCCTGTATTTAAGAATTCAGGTGATCGCTCATCCCCCTCTCAGTACAGGCCAATAAGTCTCCTGTGCGTCATGGGTAAGTTGCTAGAATCTGTGTTAAATACAGAAGTAATCAACGATCTCAACAAAAATAACCTTCTTAGTGACACTCAATATGGTTTCCGTTCTGCTAGATCTACAGCAGATGTGCTTACAGTTATATCGCATAGGATTAGCAAATCTCTCGACGGTGGCAATCTTTCTAGGGCAATTGCTCTTGACATATCTAAAGCCTTTGATAGGGTATGGCATAAAGGTTTACTTCATAAGATCGCTAGCTATGGTATAGCTGGAAAAGTCTTCTCGATTATTAAATCATTTCTTTCTGATAGGTTCATAAGAGTAGTAGTTGAGGGGCAAAAATCAGAAGCTCACAGTATTAATGCCGGTGTCCCTCAGGGGTCCATCCTGGGCCCAACTCTTTTCCTGATCTACATTAATGATCTTCCAAATCACATCCTTACATCATTTGTAGACATTTATGCTGACGACACTACCATTTATGGTAGCACATCTAAGACAGTAAACGACCAAGTTCTCTCCAATTCTCTCTCCTCTGATCTTGATCACGTAGTACAATGGGGAAAGGAGTGGCTGGTTACTTTTAATGCATCTAAAACCAAGCTTCTCTCTTTACATCATCAACATTCTAATCCACATTTGGCATCAATTGAAATGAATGACTCTCGTCTTCAGGAGGCCTCAAGTTTTGACAAGCTTCTGGGCTTGACCATTACTCCTGATCTTAAATGGAACACGTACATCAAATCTGTTGCCAAGGCCGCTGGAAAAATGGTGGGATCTTTCTATCGATCCGGTAGATATCTCACTGCTGATGCTATTCTCTATCTATATAAGAGCCAGGTACGTCCAAGGATGGAATACTGTTGCCACATCTGGGCAGGAGCTGCTAGAAAGGACTTGGCCTGCCTTGATAGAGTTCAAAATACACTTCGTAGCCTCGTAGGAGATGTCCTTTTCTCCTCCTTGCAACCTCTATCTCACAGAAGAGATGTTGCGAGTTTGTCTCTGATGTATCGTTATTTTCATGGAAAGTGTTCGACTGAGCTTCAATCTATGGTCCCCCCTCGCAAAACTTTCACAAGAAACACTCGTCTAGCTGTAAACACTATCAATAATTCCCCCCACTCTTTATCTGTGCCTAAACCTAAACGTAGATTCCATGAACAAAGCTTCTTTCTTAGAACTGCACGCCTGTGGAATTGTCTTCCGATTTCCTGCTTTCCGGCGGACTACAATATGGTTGTGTTCAAGTCTAAAGTAAATAAGTTCTTGATGAGCCGTTCCATATAAGTTATCAAATTTACTAAATTTTCATTACTAATGATTACTATATTGTCCAATTTCTACTGTACACTCTTTAACCCTTATCCTTTAGTTGCCTCTGGGCCTTGATAATGTGGTGATGCCTATGTAAAAAAAAATGACTAGGGAATCTGAATTAGAATCAGCCGACAAGTCCTTCATGTGTTTTAGAGTAATTTTATTATATAGTGTTAGCTACTTATACTTAATTTTTCACTCCCCCTCGACCCAAAACTGTACTCTAATCAATCACGTCTCTGACGGCATAGATGTAGCACTCTTCCTAGTCTTTAGCGCCCAAATACATGTATTCGGCGACTTTAATGTCCACTACACTAATTGGCTTGGCTTCTCTAACTACTATGACATTGTTGGTAGCATCACACATAACCTTTTTATATCCCATTCCATGACACGGATAGTAAAGTTCCTGATCCGTCTCCCAGATCGTCAGGACTAGCAAGCCTCACTTCGCAACTTATTTTTGACCACGGTTCCTGATGATTGTGTAACAAATGACCATTGCCCTCTCAAGAATAATGATTACGCAGTGATAATGATAGACCACCC